>NW_027504842.1:3000000-3381799 GCF_021521415.1 Bidens hawaiensis | reverse complement strand
CTTTCATTGTTATTCTTGTCCTTTGATCTTCCACATAGATCAAATGGTTTGTGTTCCCTTCTCATTTGTTCATTATGCTTCTTCAATTTGGGTGTGATTTTGGGTAGTAGAGGGATCTTTTCTTTTGAATTTTGTTCACTCCTTTCCTCTTCTTTTGAACTTTCACAGCTTGAAACTTTGTCACTTGAGTCACTTAAATCATCTCTTTTTAGCAAAACATAGTCTTCATCATCTAAAGACACTTGTACTCCAACAGTTATTTTAAACTTTTGTTTCCTTAGTCTTCATGACAAATTCTCCCTTTTCATCAATCTCAACCAATTTGTAATTTTCAATAAGAGAATTAGCCACTTGAAAGCTTGCCTTTTCTTCCTTAATCATGTTATTCTCCGTCATCTCATGCTCAGCAGCTTGAAAAAAGCAGATCACATCATCAAGCTTGAAAGTTGGGAAATTAACTTTTTCCTTGATGAACTTGCTTGCAGTGTACCATTCTACATACAAAGATGACAATAGCTTCTTGTTTTGATCAAAATATGTTATTTCAGGGTCAGTGGTTCTGATTTCATTGAAAATAGAAACAAACCTCTGCAAAAAAGATTTCAATCTTTCGCTTTCGTTGAACTTGAATGTATCCAGCTATTGCTTTAATCTATGCTTCTTAATGTCTTTCAGTTCAATGTTTCCCTCAAACATTTCCACAATGTGCCAGTCCCGAATAATCACTCACAATTACAATAAAGTCATAACTTACGCAATGAATGTGTCGACTAGAGAGTTAATGACAGTTGCTATTTTAGGAAAGAAAACCGTTTGTTTAAGGCGGAATCAGAAACAAATAGTGTAGTTGCTAAAAGATTAATCAAAGGAAACTAACACACACAAGAATCACTCAAAAGATTTCCATTTATATAACATAAATCGTACAAACAATAATCGATTTAGGATTTCTTGTTAGGAAAGTTATATCCATACTATTCTATGACAGTCGTCACAATCAACAAATATTCTCTCAATATTAATTGACTCGTTTGTCTATCCGTCAGGAGGCGTGCCCTAAAATATTCCTTTTATGGGCCTGACACCCCCAGATAGCTGTCATTCCTTCTAGAAACCCTAAATAAATATTACATATTCAAAACTATGCTAACTGTAATGACATGTCTTCCGGGTAGACTTTGCATAAGTTGACTTCACCGGGTAGGCTTTGTGCCTTTGTCTTCTTCGGGTAGACCTGGTAACCTTGAAGTGTGCTTGGACAGATCTCCGGGTAGGCTTTTATTAGTATTTTCCAAAGGAAAATCCTTACCTAGCAGACTTTAATCCTCTTGATCACATCAAACTTTGCTCGACATGACCATACGAGAAACCTTGTTCTTCAATGGTCCCTTCAACTCCTTGCTAGAAATAGCTTATTAGCAACACCAAGTGTGCTTGGTAGCACTGTACTGTAGCCTGCTAGAGTTGAACCGTGCCTGATGTTACTTTGAGATATTTCATTACTTACGTCAAGCTTACTCGGACTACTTTTTTATTGATAAATACCTTGCCCGATTTTCCAATTACTTGGCTTCATGAGCTTGCTTAGCCAAGAGCTTACCCGAAGGTAAACCTTACCCGGCTATGAAGAACAATCTTGCTGGACAGAGTGAACCTTACTCGAGTATACACTAAATAAGAGTTCTAGAAGATAACCTTGCCCGATGGGCAAAATACCTTGCTAGGGTATGAAAACCTTATCCGGGAATCCAAGTGTGCCTGGATTCCATACTTAGCGATTTCTGAGGAGGTTGAGAAGATTCCAATCTTCCTTATACTTCTCTTAGGTCAAATCTTGACTCAACAATCTCCCCCTAGATTGGAACACCTCAACTGTCCCAAAACACTTCTACAGTTACTTACACATAGTCAAAATACACATCAAATCAAAATAAAATTTTTACATATTCAAAATTCTGTCCGTGGACATTACAAATCAAAGCCTATTCTAAGATTTTTATCTTCTTCTGGCATCATAGGCTGCTTGTCTCCTTGCTACAATAACTGCTCTAGCTCTTTGTCTGAAAATGGAGAGTATTTGATAGTGAGTGTGATTCTCATGAATAGGCATATCCCTTATATCCCTTAGGTCTTCAACACTGATGTACGTCAAATCTCTGTCAGTTCTGATGATTCCTAGAACGAGTCCATCTGAATTTCTTAGAACATAGTGGCCTTCATTCTCTTTGTACTCAATTACAGTAATTCTGCCATTTCTCTGGACTTCATAATTTGGACAGGTCATTATGCTTATGCATGTTTTCAAGTTTGACAAGGGATTGTTGTTTCTGACAGACAATTGATAACTCAATTCAGCACTTCGTATATTTATCATTTGAGTTGCTTTTCTTATTCTGTCATGCTTTGTCAACTTCTAATTTTTTTTCTCTTTTAAAAACGGGAATCCATTTTCAGCTTAACTTTTCAGATACTTTGAGAGCTCATTTTGTTGTCTTCCAGCCATCTTTGTACTATCATGATAATCATACAGATTTAATTTGGCCATCTTTTCCAATTGTTCCCTTGAATATTCAGCAAAATCATCTCTAAAAATGATGTCTCTCGGCTGTCTACTTTGCATAATCACTTTCAATGATTGAGAGACTGAGTCATATTACAGAGTCATTGGTAGATCCACATCAGATTGTGGTCTAGCTTCTCTTTGAATTTCTGCTCTGCTTGCCTCTCTTATGCTTGTTGAGGGATGCATTCTTGAGGCTGAGGGTCTAGATGGTATTGACTTCATTGGATTTGTAGGCCCTGAGACTCCAAATGTTTTCTTTTACATTGCCACAATCCTCTCAGCAGGTAAATTTATTAGTTCAATTAAATTTTCACTACTCTCCCTGAACAACCTTGCAATCATTTCCATAATTCTTTCATCATGTAGTTTTCCAGCCGGTACAAATCTACCTCCAATGAAACTCCTTGGGTTCACATCCTCCAACAGAACTCTTTCCCATTCAGCTTTTTGCATAAAGAAGAGTTCCTTGAGTTGAGCTTTACCCTAGTTGTCAAACACTTTCTCATTCATCCCCTTTAGATTAACCATGATATTTCTCAGAATCTGTATCATCTCTTCATTTTCCCATGGATCTGTGGGTTCATCCATAGGTTCAGGTTTCACTTCTACTGTGATTGGGGTTTCATCAGCAGTTGCCCCTTTTGATTTTTCTCTTTCAATTTGGGCCTTTTGTTTCTCCCTTAGGGTCATGATATTTCTTTTCTTTATAGGGGTTTCATCTTGATCTCCCCTTGGTTGTACACTGGATGGTTCAGGTTGCACTCTCTTCAATTGATCTTTCTTTTTAAATTTGTTGTAGAGTGACTCAACAACAGCTTTAGTTAGGCTATCCACTGTTTCTGGTGCCATTCCCTTATCCATCAAGTAACCACATTTTCCAGCATATTTCTTTTTCAGTGCTTCAAGTTCTCGGCAATCTCATCTTCTCTAACAAATTTTTCTTTCACTTCTTCCCTGGTGTTATTATAAGCTTCTCTTAGCTGTTCAAGCTTGAAATGAGATAAGTCTTTCTCAGAATACCCATGCTTTCTCAAATACTCTATATACTTTTGTCCATCTCTGTTCTTTTGTTGTATTAGTTTCTCAACAGTGTCACTTTCTTTGTTTAATCTTCTTTGTAGTTCATCATCATTTAAAGAAGATAAGCTTTCAAAGCTTATTCCAAGACCCATCAGCTTGATAATAGAGGAGTTTTCCTTTTGGCTTCAATCAAGCTCTGCTCAATGCTTCTCCTTTGAATTTAAGTTATTGTAACTTCAGGAGTCACAACATTAGCATTTCCAATATTTGCTTGATTCCCTTCATTGTCATCATCATTATCATTATCAGATTCATCATATTCATCCTCCTCCTCTGTTGTTTCTTTGACCGCATCAATTTTTGGTTCATCTGGAGTTGGATTCTCAGGGGCTGGAACACTTGGTACTCCTTGAACAAATTCTTCAGGCCTCAATGTTTTGTAGTGGAACTGGCCTTAGAGGACTTGTTTCATCATCTGGTGTTTCAACATTATAATTATTCAATTCATCCCATTTTCCTTTCTTCACAGATTCATCTATTCTAGCTTGTTCACCAGCTTTTCTTTTTCTTGTGTAAAATTTTTCAAATCTACTTGCATTGTCACGATGAATTTTTGCAGCCTTATCCATCATCTCCTCAAATGTATCTTCACTTTGTTTCTCAGCTTCCTTTTCAGGTACCTGTTGAGGTTAGCTTGAGGATTGTGCAAACATACTTACTACAATAGCTAAAGAGTTATCAACTTCCTCAGCTCTTTTCAGATTTATCAAAGATTCAATTACAATTTGATCATCAGCCTCCTCTTCATCAATTACTTTGGTAATATTGGCTTGATAAATTAGAACCTCATGCTCTGCCAATTCCAATGGATCCATGGTTCGGGCAATGTGTTCCCTCTCCCATGTTTCATTTATGACTTGTTGCAATCTTCTGGCAGCAGCAGTGGCTTTATCTTCTTCCTCCTCTTCTCTAACAACATTTGCCTTAACAGGCTCTTCCACCTCATCATTTTCATTATCTTTTGTTTTTCCCTTCTCCATTCTTCTTATAAAATCTTTTTCATTTTCAGATTTATAATCATCAATTTCTTTATCAAGAGCCTCCATTTCTGCATCATACTCTACTTTCTAGGAGCTTTCAGGTTGTTCAATTTCAGTTTCAGTGATTATAAGCTGCTCAGTAGCAGCATCATCATCATTGATCACATCAGTTTGACCTTCTGATGCAGTCAAAATATCAGTTAACACATCAGTGTGTATGTCAGTGGCTGCATCAGTCTACATTTCTGAAATCACATCAGTGGCAGCCACAGTTTCATCAATATTCATCATTTCATTCCCAACCTCAGTCTCCTTCTCTCCTCTTTCCTCATCCTCATCTCTATTTAACACATTCAGAATTTCATTATCAGCATCATAGTACTACTGATCTTCTTCAGACTTATCAGCTTCATGGTCATCTTCTGATATCATTCTTTCACTACTTTCTTCAAAAGTATCAAATGCATTTAATAAATAAGTCAAACCATCATAGATTGACATCACATCAGCATCTACCGCCGCATCGACCATCACAACATCATCATTATAAACAGCACCAGTTGGCTCATTTATATTATCCCCCTGTTTTGCGACAGCTGAGGTCTTCTCAACTTCCTACTCCAAGGTTTGAATCCTTGAGAGTGCAGCAGCCAACTGAGCTTTTAACTCCTCATTCTTCTTTCTCAATTCAGTATTATCTCCCTTCAGATCAATATTTTTACAAATAAGGGTGAAGTTTCAGTGTAGTAGGAAGGCATTTGAGGGAGGGGTATCAGATGGTGAGTTTATAGGTTGAGTTTGAGACTGGTCAGGATCAGGAACTGGGTTTGTTTGAGTTGGGGTTTGATTTAATTGTTCAGTTTGGCTTAGGTTCAGGATGGGTGTATGAGTGGATGGGGATTGGATAGGTTGGTCATTTAGTGGTGGAGTGGAGTATGGTGATTGTATTGGGGTTTGAGATATTTAGTCATTTGGTGATGGTGGGTATGGTGGTGCATTTGGTGGTGTGTCAACAGGTGTGGTAATTGGAGTATGTGTAATTTGTAACTCCCCCTGATTTTGTACATTCTCATCAAAATTATCATTACCTCCTTCTGCATGCCCATCACCATCATTAGTATCATCATTATTATCATCATCATTACCATCATTGTCAATCTCATTCTAATCATTTACATCACTATCAGAGTCATCATTTTCTTCATCCTAATTCTCTCCAACCTGTTCTGCTTCTACTAATAACTCATGTAAATGAAGATTTTGGATATCATCAACCAATAGCCATGGCAGATATTCATGTACAATATTCGGATTGAATCGGTTTGTTCTACTTGTCATTGTAATTCTCTTGTATGTATCTGGATCTTGCAATGAATGTGCGATCCCAGTAACAGGTAAATCTTCCAATTCCTGGTTAAAAAGGATTTGCAAAAATTTGGGATATTGCAAGAATCTATCATGGTGTGCCTTCTTCAAGTTGCTCACCAATCCATTAAAGATTATCTTTGAGAAATTGAATGGATATCTGAATAGGATAGATACTGTGGCATTAGCCAGATCCCGACTCATAAGAGTCCATGTTCCCTTTCGAGGGGCAAAACCTTGAATGACATTATGAGTAACAAAACGATATAACAAGGGGAACATTCCTTTCCGGAATTGTCCTTCATGAACAGTCCCCTGATAACCCATCATTTGACTAAATATTCTAAACAGTTGAGCAGTTGTCAAATGAAGTGAGTCTGGGTTATCATCATTTAACCTCAAGCATCTTCGAATCACTAGTTCATCTATCCGAATTTCTTGATTCACAACTGTGGCTTCGATCCTCTTTCCGTTAACATCATCATACAACCTTGCTGATCTCCAAAAATCAAGGGAATGATTTCGGCAGATCGTTGGACATTCAGTCAAAGCAAAGTTAATATTGGATCGTTGTAGCGATTGATCATCACAGCAACCTCTTCATTTGACGAAATGACTTGCAACAAGGCACATATATTGTTCTTGTGCTCAAACTCATATCTTGGTGGGTTGTCATCCACCATTTCTGAAAAAACATAATCAAACAAATTCAAAAAAGAAATTAGTCCTAAAGTTCACAGCTTTAACTAATTTCAAGTTATAATTTTGAAGAAGAAGAAAGAATGAAATATCATTAAGAACTTGTTCTTCGGCAAGTTTATAACCTACACATAAAACAGAGATATTAGTAAACATGAATAATCAGAGCCCATTGTCACTCAATCGTGGTCGGATAATACTTAATTAAATCTTACCGAGTCGGATTGTGAGGGTTGATAATTAGGGTTAAGATTATGATGAATGCAATAAGTCGGTTAGGGTTCTTTCAAGTGCAATCAGTGGAAGGAGAGAGAGAGGGAAAATAATGTTGAAAACTTCTCTCACTCCATCTTATATTCCTTTTGAAAGTGCGTTTTAAATGCATTTTTTCGTTTAGTGAGTTAATAGCTGTTATATTATCCATTAAAAGTTTAACACCTAAAAACCTTACCCAATAATAGTCAAGTATAAAACCTTACCCGAATAACCTTGTCTAGTATAGACCTTACTCAAAAAACTTAGTCTAGCTTAGACCTTACCCGAATAGCTTAGTCTAGTACAGACCTTACTCGAATAGCTTATCCTATCGCAAACCTTACCTGAAAATTATTCACAATACTCAGTAGAGTATACTTTGATGCAATGTATGCTCGAAAATCTTCAAGAAATACAAATTGTGCTAGGGGTGAAGTCCTAATACAGAGTATACTCGGAATCAATTTGAAATTATCAAGTATATTAGGGGAACATATGAAGATTCAGAGTGTGCCCAAATATAAGTGTGTTCGGAAAACAAGGTTTACCCGAAAACACTTGAAATTTCAAAGAATCATAATCACAAAAACACATAGCTTGCTAGAAATAAATTCAAACAGTAAAACACACCTAAGTGTGTTAGAGAGATCGAAATCACTAAAGCTTGTTAGAATATCATATTCAAACATATATAAATGTCAGGCATGCTCGGAAAGTAAGTAGAATAGAGTACTCTACCCGAAAAGTATAAGTACTCCAAAGCATGCCCGAAATTAACAAACTTAGATAAAGACATCTAAGTGTACCCGGAAAGGTTATAAGTCATCAAACCATACCCGAAATTACATACTCAACCTTTTGTTGGTAAAATGCAACACTTTATGCTTTAAACACAATATCATATATATTTAACAATAAAAATCATTGTTTAAGAGCCAATGGTGCATTTAGAGATCAAATTTCAATTATGAATCATTTCATAACAATTTCCTTTCTTTTGCTGAAAAGATCTCAATAATGGGATCATATGACTAAGTAGCTTTCTCAATACTTCATTCTCAGCATTATTATGACAACATAGACAGGTCAACAGCAGGTCTAGACTTAACATGAATTTCATCTCTTTGGTGATATGATTATGTTTCAATTAATATGCATCATTCTTAATGGATAACACATGTTGTTTTCTGATGCTCCTTATCTATTCTCAAGGCTTATTTGGTTTTCTCCTGATCACCCCAATTTGACTTTGACCCCCTAGATTTGGTCAAAATTTTATTGACATAACATATTAAAAAATTGTTGGATTTTTCTTTTCAAAATTTACAAACATATATGAGGTTGAACGTTGGACTTACATGCCACACAAGTCGGACTTATAGGCCTTTCATTCGGAATGTTTAAAGGACATATATGATTTCCTCCACCCCTTGTAGTTCTATAATTAACCCTCATGTTTGTATTTTCTATTAAAATAGTTTGTGAACTTTAATCAACTTTTGGTTGATAAGATATTTAAAAATTATGCTGTTCACAGTTGTTCTTTGTCATTCTTTTAAATTAATCATTTCATTTAAGTGACCAAATACCAACAGGCTTGTGTATGAATGGATAATCACTTTTCTGCCTATCATTTGGAAAGATTTATATAGGAACATGCATAGACAACAATTTAACTCCACATAAGACATAGCAGTTTCTTTATGTTTATATCACCTTAGATTTTACACATCATGAGAAAGCAACCATACATGTTAATGACTGTTCTAAGTGCCCTTTTGGCCTATTAAATCCATATGATTGGCTAACCAGTCAATGTACTATCATTTCCTAAATTTAAAAGCAGTTTTAAATTCAGTCACCTCAATATCTCCTATTTGACAGGTTAATGGCTATTCTGTTTGACCACAAGTGGTCAACAGGACCAAACATATATGTGAGTACGTGTCCTTTTAAAACAGAGTTATTGACATAGTTTTAAGTGAAAGAATAGAAAACAAGTTACAACTGCCTCAAATGCTGTCAGATTTCCGTGTTAATGGCTATCCTCAAACTTGAGCAAATGACATATTTTTTCAGCAAAAGTAACTCTTTGAGAATTTTCATTTGAAAAATTTCTTTTAAGCTTCTTTAAATCTTGAACTGAATAGTATTATCATATCTCAACACCATTAATAACATGCTCATGTTTTGATCAAAAGTTTGTGATTACGCAAAATTCATTTGAAAACTCATTTGAACAATTAATTTTGACATAAAAACTTATTTTGACACAAATAGTGGTAACATATTCAAATCTTAATCATAAATAACATTATCATAACAGGCAGACATTACTAAGATGCATTGTCTATCCTATTCTAAAACATCATCAGATCAAATAACACACATAATCAAACATTTTACCAAGGATGTTAGATAAGCATAAACAATCAAGTAAATCAAATAAAAAGCACTCAACATGACATCTCATACAAACATCAACTGATAAACAAGCATAATCATAAAACATACAAGATTTGCACAGATAGTTAATGAAGCATATATCAGTCAACATGAAAATCATCATATTCAAGCATATTCACACAACATTCAATTTGTGAGCCCTTTATCAATTTAATCAAGTAGCACATAGAGGCAGACATCAAGCATACATCCTCAATCAGACCTCATCAGAGTTAATCATCCCCAAGGCTTTCAAAAGAAAGTTAAACATGGTTCTGTCAAGTGGTTTGGTGAATAGGTCAGCCAAGTTATCACTTGTATCAACTATTTTCATCTCTATTAAACCTTTTTCACTACAGTCTCTTATAAAATGATGTCTAATTTCAATGTGCTTAGTCTTAGAATGCTGTACTGGATTCTTAACAGTGAAATATGCAGCAGTATTATTAATAAAAATAGGGGTGTATAGAAAATTCAAACCATAGTCCAACATTTGATTCTGAATAGAGAACTTGAGCATGGCAAGCAGATGTAGCAATGTATTCTACTTCTGCAAGATGATATTGACACAGTGGTCTGCTTCTTGCATTGCCAGGACACTAGCCTATCTCCCAAAAATTGACGTTCACCTGAGGTTGACTTCCTGCTCATGTTGCAGCCATCATAATCACTATCTGTGTAGGCAATCAAATCAAAAAAGTGGTTCTTTGGATACCAAATCCCCAAGTCTGGTCTTTCTTTTAGATATCTAAAGATTCTCTTGACTACATTCATGTGAGAAAATTTTGGACTTGACTGGAATCTTTCACAGACAAACACAGCACACATAATGGCAGGTCTTGAGCAGTTAGGTACATCAGAGATCCAATTTTGGCTCTATATTCATGTTCATCCACAGGCTCCCCTTTTTCGTTAGCTATCATCTTTTCTTTTGTGTCCATTGGAGTTGAAGCAGTTTTGAATTCATGACATTTTAACTTATTCAAGATGTCCTGCACATATTTAGTTTGGTAAATGAAAATCTCATCAGTTTTCTGTTGAACTTGCACTCCCAGAAAGAAGTTCATCTCTCCCATACAGCTCATACTATATTTGGAATTCATTACGCCTTCAAACTCCAAACACATTTGTTCATTGGTTGAACCAAAGATGATATCATCCACATACACTTGTAACAGCAGCAAATCTGATCCCTTCATTTTGTAGAAGAGTGTCTTGTCAATGGCTCCCCTATGGAAACCATTTTCAAGAAGATGGTTTGACAACTCATCATACCATGCTCTAGGAGCCTGATGTAATCATTGGATCCTGTTAGGATACATTGGATCCTCAAAACCTGGTGGTTGAGCAACATACACCTCTTCATTAATCTTTCCATTTAGGAATGCAGACTTGACATCAAGATGGAATACCGTAATGTTCTTTGAGGCAGCATATGCAAGAAAAATCCTAATAGCTTCAAGTCTTGCAACTGGTGCAAAGACTTCCTCAAAGTCAATTACTTCTTTTTGTAGGCATCCAAGTGCAACAAGTCTAGCTTTATTCTTAATCACAATACCCCTCTCATCTCTTTTATTTCTGAAAACCCATTTTGTTCCAATTGCATATCTGTTTCTTGGCCTATCCACAAGATCCCAAACATGTAGATCTCTGAACTGTGCCAATTCCTCTTGCATGGCTTCTACCCAGCTGTTGTCCTTTATTGCTTAAACAATGTTCTTTGGTTCAATCTGGGATAAAAAGAAAGAGTACAGACAGATGTTTGCAGATTCAGAATGGCTTCTTGTAACTCTTTCATATATATCTCCAATGATGTTTTCGGAAGGATGATTCTTTTCAACATAAGGGGTTTGAAGTATTATATCAGCAGACACATTAGTGTCAAGATTTGATTCATTGAGATATGGCTCCTCAATGATCAATTCAGTTTCAGCATCATGAAACTCTGGTGCTTCTTCATTATTTTGTCTTGAAGTGGATGCACCATTGTTTCCCATATTCAATCTTTCAAACAAATCTTGAAACCTTGTTGTTAATACAGCTTCTTCTTCACTTGCTTATGTAACATCCTAAATTTTATAATGTTGAATAAAGAAAGTTATGTTAGTGATTTCGCGTTTTTAATTATTAATATCGGGTAGGAGCGGGTCATGGACTTGGATTAATTGAGATAGGATAAATGAGAATGGGATTTCAGGGATATAAATACCCCCAAAATCCCAAAATATCTCATTTCTCACCAAACTCCACACACACTCCACACACTCCTCAAAACACACACATACTAACCGATCAAGATTCGAAGCCGAAACCCGAGATTTTGTTGATAGATCTGAGTTGGTAAGGTAAGAACAATCCAACAAATCTATTATTACTGTAAATGGTTAGGATTGGATGGGTTAACCGGACCCGAAACCCAAACTGCCCAAATCGGACCCCTAAAACGTCGATTTTAGGCCGATTTGATGGTTGGGATTTGTAGGCGCCGATCATACGATTCCGTGGGTACCAAAATCGAGTTATTTGGCTAAGAAACGAAGGAGTTATGGGCAAACAGATCTGCAGCGCGATAACTTCGCCTGCAAGATTAAGTTCGCCTGATGAACTTCGCCTTTAAGCGTAACTTCGCCTTCAAGCGTAACTTCGCCTAAGGATAACTTCGCCTACGGCCAAGTTCGCCTAAGGATAACTTCGCATACGGCCAAGTTCGCCTAAGGTATAACTTCGCCTGAAGCCAAGTTCGCCTAAGGTTTAACTTCGCCTGAAGCCAAGTTCGCCTAAGGTATAACTTCGCCTGAAGCCAAGTTCGCCTAAGGTTTAACTTCGCCTGAAGCCAAGTTCGCCTAAGGTTTAACTTCGCCTGAAGCCAAGTTCCCCTAAGGTTTAACTTCGCCTGAAGCCAAGTTCGCCTAAGGTTTAACTTCGCCTGAAGCCAAGTTCGCCTAAGGTTTAACTTCGCCTGAAGTGAAGTTCGATTATAAAATAAATTAAAAACCTAATGGAAAATGTGGTAAGGCAGTTATCGAAAGTAAATTTTTCCAAGCTGACCTGGCAGCTTAACCCCAGCCAGGGGCTCTGCCCCTTGGACCCCGCTAGGGGCTGCCGCCCCTAGAACCCCGCTGCCAGGGGCGCTGCCCCCGGACCCCCGTTCGTTGTGGGTCATATATAGATAGAAATACAAAACGAGTAGTAGTAGTTAATTGATATGTGTAAATATTATACAGTTAGCCGAGCCCAGTTAAAGAAAGGAATTACGATCAACGGCGAACGTAACAGGATCCAGGTGAGTTTCTAGCCCCATTCCTTGTTATATTTTCGGGGCTGTGTGCATACTTGATGTGTTGTTAATACATTTATCCTAAGTGATAAGTGTATGCCATATGTGATATATGTGATATGTATGAATGATTGCTTGATGGTTCGTGAACGATCTTCGGATATTGCACGTACTGTCAGGTTGTAACGTTATAAAGCCATATGTGATATATGTGATATGTATGAATGATTGCTTGATGGTTCGTGAACGATCTTCGGATATTGCACGTACTGTCAGGTTGTAACGTTATAAATATGGCAAGTATGATATGTATGTTTATGTGTATGAACGTAATAAAGTTAATAAAAGAAGGAAATGACGGTTGTATGGTTGTATGGTTACGAAAAGGGTACCGAGCCCTAATAATACTCGAGGTATGATGTATGGTTGTATGGTAACGAAGAGGGAATCGAACCCTACTAATATTCGAAAACAAGGGACCAGACCCTAATAATATCTGTGATGTTAGGGACCAGACCCTAATAATATCTGTGATGTTAGGGACCAGACCCTAATAATATCTGTGATGTTAGGGACCAGACCCTCATAATATCTGTGATGTTAGGGACCAGACCCTTATAATATCTGTGATGTTAGGGACCAGACCCTTATAATATCTGTGATGTTAGGGACCAGACCCTTATAATATCTGTGAGGTTATAGGGCGAAAGGCTCTTTAAAACGTATGATTATGAATGAAAAGAAAGTATGTAAGTAAGAAAGAAAGTATGTAAGTAAGAATGAAGGTATGAGTACTTATGTGTGTATGAAAGAAAGTTATGAGGTTAAGTACGTATGTATGTAATAAGGTATTGTATGGTATTGTATGATTAACTAGAACTCACTCAGCGTAGCTGACTTTTAGTATGCACGCAGGTGAGTAGGTTGAGACAGCTGGCTTGAGTGGAGGACACATGGCAGAAGACTAAAGCCTGGCATCTGAAGATCTGATATGTTTTATAAGTTATGTTTTGATTTTGAAAGACAAGAGGAATGTTTTAAGACATGATTATGAATCGATATGTAATGTTTTATGAAAGTTTTATATTCCGCGTAAAGTTTTTAATTAACTCTGATATTTAGAACTGTGTTTATGAGTAAATCCAACACGAAAGTAGGGTTACCGGTAACGGGGCCTTACAAGTTGGTATCAGAGCAAAGTTCGAGAGATTTAAGCATCCTACATGCTTAGACTCGAACAGAGAATGGGATTTAAGTAAGAAAAGAAAGAAGATGCCAGTTCAAGAATGCCATGTGTCGCTCAAGCAAGATCAGTAAAGGTGAAAGGTATGATTAAATGATATACGTTAATGAGAAAGAAAAGATATGAGAATGGTACGGATAGGAATAATTGATTGTTTTGAATTGACTAACTACTTAAGTAGAACCAGCACAAATAGACTCATAAAAGGAAGTGTATAGGACGCGGAAAGTAACGTGATCAGCTAATCACAACTGGCCACTGTTATTACCTGTTAGCCTTACTATCCTTGTACTAGATAGTTCCTTGAGTGATGATGTTTGTGTTTTCCCCTTTAGAATACTAATGGCTGGAGCTGGAGAATTTGTTGAAACTGGGGGTCGCACTGGGCGTCGTGGCAGGCCTCGTCTTGTCCGGCAACCCTCGGTGGAAGAAGCTTCCCACACCGAAGATGAAGGAAGCGCAGCTGGAGGAGACCAGAACAACAACGAAGAAGTTCAACTTAGCCCCGCAGTTCAAGCAGCCATCGTTCAGGCTGTAGTTGCTGCTGTGAAGAACCTGAATCCCGAAGGATCTGCTGGAAGCCGTGAGCGAACTGCTGAAGGGGCGGGTGGTGATGGTAGAAAGGATGGGGAAGGTGAAAGAGGGGCCTCGAGTGGGGATAAGTCTGTGAAAGTCGATGATAGGAGAGGAGGACAAGGTGGGTGCAGCTATAAGTCCTTCAAAGGTTGTGACCCGCCTAAGCTGACTGGTTTAGGAGACGCAATCGCTACTCTCCAGTGGATAACCGCTATGGACAAGGTTATCCGCATTAGCGAATGCCGTCCCGACCAAGCTGTGGGTTATGCTACTCAGTCATTCGTAGATGAGGCTATGTATTGGTGGGAGAGTGTGGAGCAGAGGAAGACCCGTGAAGAGATCAAAGAGATGAGGTGGGAAGATTTGAAAGAGTTGGTAATGAAGAAGTTCTGTGCAGATGCCGAGGTTGAAAGAACGGAGATGAAGTTCCAGAATTTGAAAGCCGGTATGATGACGCATCGTGAGTATACCACGGAGTTCAACCGACTATCTAGGTTGGTGCCTGACATGGTTGACACTGAGGTCAAGAGAATCAAATGTTATGTGAGAGGGTTGCCACAAAAGGTCCGCATGTTAGTCAGGGCGATTCAACCTGCTACTTTTGATTCGGCTGTTGGACTCGCGGAAATGGTCTATGCTGACGTGGCCGCGGATGATAGGGTGGAAAGGGACGAAGAGAAAGAGAAGAAAGGGGTCACTCCTGCTAAACGACCCGGTACTCAGTTATGGAACTCCAAGGATAAGAAACAGAAAGTGTGGGAGAAGAGATCGTGTAAGACCTGCGGAAAGAGGCATGGTGGTGAGTGCAAGTGGGGTAAAAGTTCTAATGTTTGTCTCAAATGTGGAAAGGCTCATGGTGGAGAATGCAGAATGGGGTCGAATGCCTGTTATAAGTGCGGGAAGGTAGGGCATTATGCCAATGAGTGCAGTGCGAAGCCAGCATGTTACAAATGTGGCAAGACAGGCCATATGTCAAGGGAGTGCACTGAAGGTGTAGCTGGAGGTAGTGGAAAGAAGGATGCCGATCAAGCTAGGCCCAGAACTAGAGCCTACATGCTGACCCAGGAACAAGCCAGGCAGATTCCGGATGTCGTCACAGGTACGTTTCTAGTGAACGATGTTTCCGCTTCTGTATTATTTGATTCTGGTGCGAATAGAAGTTTTGTAGCTACGACGTTTAGTAAACTAGCTAAAATGAAAGGCTGCCGAGTGTCTGAAACTTTTGTAGTAGAAACCGCAAGTGACACTTCGGTGAAAATAACAAAAATGGTTAAGAATTGTAAGATAGAGTTAGAGGGACATGAGTTCCCTGTTACTTTGTATGTTATGGCCTTAGGAGGGTTCGATGTAGTCTTGGGTATGGATTGGTTGTCTGAGTTTGAGGCTCAGATAGTATGTAAAAGTAAGATGATAAGTTTAAAGTCATTGGATGGTAGTGCGGTGACGGTTTATGGTGATAAGGAGAGTTATGGGCTTAATGTCATTTCGATGATAAAAGCCGAGGGTTTGTTAAGGCGAGGGTGCGGTGCCTACCTGGCGTATGTTGTCAACGCTACGGCCGAGACGAAAGAAATGAAGAATGTTCCTATTGTGCGCGACTACCCAGAAGTATTCCCTGAGGATCTTCCGGGGTTGCCACCTGAGCGAGAGATAGAATTTCAGATAGATCTAGTACCAGGAGCCCAGCCCGTCGCGAAGGCGCCTTACCGTCTAGCACCGTCCGAGATGAAGGAATTGATGTCCCAACTGCAAGAACTCCTCGACAAGGGTTTTATCAGACCGAGTGTTTCTCCGTGGGGCGCACCGGTTTTGTTTGTGAAGAAAAAGGATGGAAGTATGAGAATGTGCATAGACTATCGTGAGTTGAATAAGCTTACGGTAAAGAATAGATACCCCTTGCCTAGGATTGATGATCTGTTTGACCAACTGCAAGGTTCGAGTTGGTTCTCACGAATAGATCTCAGATCAGGCTACCATCAGCTGAAGGTGAAAGAGGTAGACATCCCTAAAACAGCGTTCCGAACGCGGTATGGACACTACGAGTTCCTTGTAATGTCATTCGGTCTAACAAATGCTCCTGCAGCATTTATGGACATGATGAATAGGGTGTGTCGACCGATGTTGGATAGGTCGGTTATCGTCTTCATCGATGATATATTGATTTATTCAAAGAGTGAGTCTGACCATGCCGAGCATCTGAGAGAGGTATTGGAAGTTCTGAAGAAAGAAAGGTTGTACGCCAAGTTTTCGAAGTGCGCGTTCTGGTTAAGGGAAGTGCAATTTTTAGGTCATGTGGTTAATCCGGAGGGGATTACCGTGGACCCAGCTAAGATTGAAGCGATAACGAATTGGAAGACTCCGCAGAATCCGACTGATATACGAAGCTTCCTAGGGTTAGCTGGCTACTATAGGAGATTCATCGAAGGTTTCTCCAAGATAGCCGCACCGCTGACCGGTATGACCCGAAAGACGATAGTATTCAATTGGGGAAAGTTTCAGGAGGAAGCCTTTGAAGAATTGAAGAAGAGACTCACGCAAGCTCCAATCCTTACTTTACCCGATGGTGATGAGGATTTCGTTGTTTGTGCTGATGCCTCGCATCAAGGGTTAGGTTGCGTGTTGATGCAACGAGGGAAGGTGATAGCTTACGCGTCTAGACAGTTGAAAGTCCATGAGAGTACGTATCCGACGCATGATTTGGAGTTAGCAGCTGTAGTGCATGCTCTTAAGATATGGAGGCATTACTTGTACGGTACTAAGTGCACTATCTATACAGATCATAAGAGTTTAAAGTACTTCTTCGAGCAGAAAGAATTGAACATGAGGCAGAGAAGATGGTTAGAATTGATAAAGGATTACGACTGTGAGATTAAGTATTACCCCGGTAAAGCTAACGTGGTCGCTGATGCGCTAAGTCGTAAGAATGAGGAAGTCCTTGCAACCGTGAAATCATACAAGTTGATCATGAACTCAAGTCTTTTTGAAGAAATCATCAAAGTGCAGTCAGAAGTGTTAGTAGACGAAGGGTTAGTAAAGAAAGAAAGGATTTATGGCCAGCAAAATGAGTTGATGGAAAACACTCATGGAGTTAAGACTAGGTTCGACCGTATGTGGATCCCACGCCATGGTGATCTTAGAAGTCGAATCTTAGATGAAGCTCATAAGTCAAGGTACTCAATCCATCCAGGAGCTACAAAGATGTACCAAGACTTGAAAAGAGATTACTGGTGGCCAGGAATGAAGAACGATGTAGTGGATTATGTTAGTAAGTGCTTAACTTGCTTACAAGTCAAAGCCGAGCACCAAAAGCCTTATGGGAAGATGCAACCGCTAGAGATACCTGAGTGGAAATGGGAACACATCACCATGGATTTCATAACTAAGCTACCTCGTACAGCTAAGCAACATGATACCATCTGGGTGATTGTGGACCGTTTGACCAAGAGTGCTCACTTTCTGCCCATACGAGAGGCCATCTCGTCAGAAATGTTAGCAAGCTTGTTCATCAAGGAAGTGGTAACCAAGCATGGAGTACCGTTATCGATCGTGTCTGATAGGGACACACGGTTTACTTCGAGGTTCTGGAAGAAATTTCATGAAGCTATGGGGACGAGGTTGAACATCAGTACGGCGTATCATCCTCAAACCGATGGACAGTCTGAAAGGACGATCCAAACCCTTGAGGATATGCTACGTGCTTGCGTTTTAGATTTTGGTGGAAGTTGGGATGATCATCTGCATCTGGCAGAGTTCTCCTATAACAACAGTTACCATTCGAGTATTGGTATGCCACCGTTTGAGATGCTTTACGGTAGACGATGTAGAACCCCGGTGTGTTGGGGTGTGATTGGTCAGAAAGAAATGGGAAGCCTAGAAGTGGTTCAAGAAACGTCTTCAAAGTTCGATCAGATCAAAGCAAGAATGAAAGCCGCTCAAGACAGACAAAAGTCTTATGCAGATAAGCGGCGACGACCAATTGAGTTTAACGTTGGCGACTATGTGATGCTTAAGGTCTCGCCTTGGAAAGGAATTATCCGTTTTAGAAAGAGAGGGAAGCTAAGTCCGAGGTACATTGGACCATTTAAAATTTTGTATCGTGTGGGGGAAGTAGCTTATAAGCTGGATTTACCCGATGAGTTAGAAGGAATTCATTCAACCTTCCATGTTTCTCATCTGAGGAAGTGTCTAGCTGATGACACGTCTCACGTGCCATTAATGGACATTGAGGTTGATGAACAATTGAACTACATCGAGCAACCGATAAAGATCGTTGATCGCAAGGAGAAGCAGCTTCGTCACAAAACTATACCTTTGGTAAAAGTAATATGGAAACACCGCAAGGGATCAGATGCTACTTGGGAAGCCGAGGATGAGATGCGCAAGTTTTACCCTAGTTTGTTTATATAATAGTTAGGTTTCGGGGACGAAACCTCCTTAAGGGGGGAAGACTTGTAACATCCTAAATTTTATAATGTTGAATAAAGAAAGTTATGTTAGTGATTTCGCGTTTTTAATTATTAATATCGGGTAGGAGCGGGTCATGGACTTGGATTAATTGAGATAGGATAAATGAGAATGGGATTTCAGGGATATAAATACCCCCAAAATCCCAAAATATCTCATTTCTCACCAAACTCCACACACACTCCACACACTCCTCAAAACACACACATACTAACCGATCAAGATTCGAAGCCGAAACCCGAGATTTTGTTGATAGATCTGAGTTGGTAAGGTAAGAACAATCCAACAAATCTATTATTACTGTAAATGGTTAGGATTGGATGGGTTAACCGGACCCGAAACCCAAACTGCCCAAATCGGACCCCTAAAACGTCGATTTTAGGCCGATTTGATGGTTGGGATTTGTAGGCGCCGATCATACGATTCCGTGGGTACCAAAATCGAGTTATTTGGCTAAGAAACGAAGGAGTTATGGGCAAACAGATCTGCAGCGCGATAACTTCGCCTGCAAGATTAAGTTCGCCTGATGAACTTCGCCTTTAAGCGTAACTTCGCCTTCAAGCGTAACTTCGCCTAAGGATAACTTCGCCTACGGCCAAGTTCGCCTAAGGATAACTTCGCATACGGCCAAGTTCGCCTAAGGTATAACTTCGCCTGAAGCCAAGTTCGCCTAAGGTATAACTTCGCCTGAAGCCAAGTTCGCCTAAGGTATAACTTCGCCTGAAGCCAAGTTCGCCTAAGGTTTAACTTCGCCTGAAGCCAAGTTCGCCTAAGGTTTAACTTCGCCTGAAGCCAAGTTCGCCTAAGGTTTAACTTCGCCTGAAGCCAAGTTCGCCTAAGGTTTAACTTCGCCTGAAGCCAAGTTCGCCTAAGGTTTAACTTCGCCTGAAGCCAAGTTCGCCTAAGGTTTAACTTCGCCTGAAGTGAAGTTCGATTATAAAATAAATTAAAAACCTAATGGAAAATGTGGTAAGGCAGTTATCGAAAGTAAATTTTTCCAAGCTGACCTGGCAGCTTAACCCCAGCCAGGGGCTCTGCCCCTTGGACCCCGCTAGGGGCTGCCGCCCCTAGAACCCCGCTGCCAGGGGCGCTGCCCCCGGACCCCCGTTCGTTGTGGGTCATATATAGATAGAAATACAAAACGAGTAGTAGTAGTTAATTGATATGTGTAAATATTATACAGTTAGCCGAGCCCAGTTAAAGAAAGGAATTACGATCAACGGCGAACGTAACAGGATCCAGGTGAGTTTCTAGCCCCATTCCTTGTTATATTTTCGGGGCTGTGTGCATACTTGATGTGTTGTTAATACATTTATCCTAAGTGATAAGTGTATGCCATATGTGATATATGTGATATGTATGAATGATTGCTTGATGGTTCGTGAACGATCTTCGGATATTGCACGTACTGTCAGGTTGTAACGTTATAAAGCCATATGTGATATATGTGATATGTATGAATGATTGCTTGATGGTTCGTGAACGATCTTCGGATATTGCACGTACTGTCAGGTTGTAACGTTATAAATATGGCAAGTATGATATGTATGTTTATGTGTATGAACGTAATAAAGTTAATAAAAGAAGGAAATGACGGTTGTATGGTTGTATGGTTACGAAAAGGGTACCGAGCCCTAATAATACTCGAGGTATGATGTATGGTTGTATGGTAACGAAGAGGGAATCGAACCCTACTAATATTCGAAAACAAGGGACCAGACCCTAATAATATCTGTGATGTTAGGGACCAGACCCTAATAATATCTGTGATGTTAGGGACCAGACCCTAATAATATCTGTGATGTTAGGGACCAGACCCTCATAATATCTGTGATGTTAGGGACCAGACCCTTATAATATCTGTGATGTTAGGGACCAGACCCTTATAATATCTGTGATGTTAGGGACCAGACCCTTATAATATCTGTGAGGTTATAGGGCGAAAGGCTCTTTAAAACGTATGATTATGAATGAAAAGAAAGTATGTAAGTAAGAAAGAAAGTATGTAAGTAAGAATGAAGGTATGAGTACTTATGTGTGTATGAAAGAAAGTTATGAGGTTAAGTACGTATGTATGTAATAAGGTATTGTATGGTATTGTATGATTAACTAGAACTCACTCAGCGTAGCTGACTTTTAGTATGCACGCAGGTGAGTAGGTTGAGACAGCTGGCTTGAGTGGAGGACACATGGCAGAAGACTAAAGCCTGGCATCTGAAGAT
Organism: Bidens hawaiensis; assembly: GCF_021521415.1. NCBI lineage: Eukaryota > Viridiplantae > Streptophyta > Magnoliopsida > Asterales > Asteraceae > Bidens > Bidens hawaiensis. The sequence continues at coordinate 3,360,630 of NW_027504842.1, read as the reverse complement.
CTGATATGTTTTATAAGTTATGTTTTGAATTTGAAAGACAAGAGGAATGTTTTAAGACATGATTATGAATCGATATGTAATGTTTTATGAAAGTTTTATATTCCGCGTAAAGTTTTTAATTAACTCTGATATTTAGAACTGTGTTTATGAGTAAATCCAACACGAAAGTAGGGTTACCGGTAACGGGGCCTTACAGCTTAGTTGCTTGGATTTCCCTCATTCAGAACTTGATCATTTTGCACTTCTTGATTGTCTTGATTGATTTCTGCATGATCATGTTCAGGACTGTGATTGTTCTCCTGATCATTGTCTTGAACTTGTTCAACAACTTCACTTGAGGGATCCTTTATAAATGAATATTCCTTTTCTTTACTTGCAACCTTCTTCCATAACTTTTCCAAGTCCAATGTTTCCTTATTTTTTTCTTCAATCACATTGGTCTTGTAGAATGAATCATCAAATTCTTCAGGATAATTCTTGGATGACTTAATCAATTTTGCATGATCAAATAGCCATGTTGCACCATCAACTATGTTGAATTGATTCTCATTAAAGATAATGTCAGATGATTCAATTACACTCATATGATCTTTCACATGTACCCTGTAAGCTTTTGAGTGAGTTGAGTAACCAACAAAGAAGCACTCCAAGGATTTAGCTTGAAACTTGTTTAAATAGTCCTTGGTGTTTAGGAGTGAACATTTGCATCCAAAAGGCTTGAGAAATTTGATGTAGGGTTTCCTATTAAAGAAAATTTCATATGGAGTCTTGTTGTGTCTTTTGTTGAGAAGTACCCTGTTCTGAACATAGCAGACAGTATTAATGGCTTCTGCCCAAAATGTAACTGGTAAGTTAGCATCTTCAAGCATGGTTCTTGCAGCTTCAATGAGTGTCCTGTTTCTTCTTTCTGCAACACCATTTTGTTCAGGAGTTTTAGGAGTTGAGAATTGTTGTATTATACCTTTTTCTACACAGAATTCTTCAATCACTCCATTTTTTAACTCAGTACCATTGTCACTTCTCATCACTTTAACCATATTATCTAGTTGATTTTCAATCCTTGTCACACAACTCTTAATCAACTATGCAGTCTCATCTTTTGTATTCAGAAAATAAACCCAAGTATATCTTGAATAATCATCAATGATCACTAGACAATATCTTTTCTTTCCTATGCTTGGGACACTCACAGGACCAAAGAGATCCATGAGAAGTAATTAAAGCACTTGATCAATTGAATTGATGAGTTTTGTCTTATGAGATGACTTGTGCTGCTTGCCTTTTTGACATAATGTATAAATATCATCCAACTTGAATTCCCATGAAGGTAAACCAATTACATGTTGACCTTTCACATGATTGTTTATGTTTTTCATATTTACATGAAACAATTTCCTATGCCACAATTTTGACTCATTTTCAGTGGCTTTGGAAACAAAACATGTGCCACCTCTTGAAATAGTTTCTTTCATGTTGAGCTCATATAAGTTGCCATTTCTTGGGGCCATCATCATAATCATGTCTGGTGGGATCACAAACTCAGGTTTTAAAGTGAAACAATGTGAGTCATCAAAACCAACTTTATAACCTTTATCACACATCTGTGATATGCTCAACAAGTTATATTGTAGTCCCTCAACATAAAACACATTGTCAAATGAAACTTTTCCATTTGTTAAAATTCTCTTTCCAACTATCTTTCCTCCATTCTCATCACTGCCAAATGCCACAGGACCTTCAAACTTCTCTTCATAATTAACAAGTGACCTCTTGTCAAAAGTCATGTGCCTAGAACATCCACTGTCCATATACCAAACTTCATTCAGTGGAGTGGACTATTCATGCACAAATCAAAAAAGTTGATTAGTTAAGTGATGAAGTGCAAGGTATTTCAACTTGCAAAACATCAGTTTCATTTTCAGTAGCAGCATTGGGTGTGAGTGTTAAGAGTTCAGGATCTTCATGTGTTAACTCAAGATTGTCTGAATTGTCAGCTTCATAACCACACTCGCTTGGAGTTTTCACAAATGGAGTTGGATTTTTGCAATCTCTCAGTGCACTTTCACAGTCTTGAACAACATAGTCTTTCTTTTCTGAGTAATCTCTTACATCAGCAATCACTTCTATCTTAGCTTCAACCTTAGGTTTCTGAAGGAATCCTTGAGGTTCATAACCATCTTTCAATAGAAACTTTTCATCACCAGTTAGTTCAGTTGGTTTCTTTCTAGGAAAGACACCTTTGTTTCTTCCCTTATCACTACTTGGTGATCTTTGAGAATCATCATACTTGACTGATTTTGTATCCTGTGTTGGGACAATTCTCAAAGGTTGAAAACTTTTCTTGAGAACTTTCTCAGACTTCTTAGGAGACTTGTTTCTTCTAACTGATTCGGTCACATGTCTCTTTGTCTTGACATCACATTTCTCCTTCTTAGTCTGTTCTTCAGCTTTCAACACATCTTTACTCATGGTCTCTCTTTCACACACCTTTCCTTTTCCCAGGTATGCATCATACTTTTTCTTGTACAGAACAAAGTCTTGTCCATACTTTGTCTCATCTGGGATATGAAAAGGTTTAAAGTTGAATATCTCATTACAAGAATCAGTGTGGTGGCCATATTCATCACATTTCTTGCACCAATCTTTTCCCTTGTATTTTTCATGATCACTTCCTTTCTTAAACCTTTCACTTGGTCTAGGTGCTTTTACTCCAAGTGTCTTTTGATTCTTCAGACCATTAAAATTAATTGAGAAAGGAACAAATTCCTCAATCTTGATGTCTTGTCTTACAACTTTACTCTTGACAAAGACAATTTTCCTCATAACCAAAGGTTCTTTATCTATGCTTTCCTTATGTCTTGACTGCCTCTTCTCATATTCTTCCAAAGTTTCCACTTCCCTAATATCAAACACCTCATGACTAGAGAAAACAAGATAAACAGGAATAAAGTTTTCAACATCAACTGTATCAGTCACCTTTTTCTTGTTGTTGTTCTTTATCCTTTCCAATACAGCCTTGCTTGGTGGCCTTACTCCATTGTAGCTTATCTTTTTCTTCTCATACATGTCAAAAGACACGTGCTCTCTCTTCATTCTTTCATTTTGTTTCTTCATTCTTGGTGTGACAGGTGGATAAATGGAAGTTTGTCAACTTATCCTGGTTTCTTCAATCCTCTACCTATATCAGTAGCCTTGATTTCTTCATCAGTGATCTGATCACTCAGATCACTTAAGTCATTGATGTGTTGTAAAACACACTTACTTTCCATATCGTTTTATCATGTTTTAATTGATTATTAGTTTAATTATTAAGAGTTTTGGCTTGTTTATGTTTGATTTTACAAAGATGATTGATTACTTGTAGGTTTTGAGCTTTAATGGAAAAAAGAGTTATGTTTGAAGACTTTAGGGGCTTATTTGGTCAAGTTTTAATACTACAAGTCATGGCACGACCCAAGCCCACAAGATCCAAGCCTTTTATGCATAATATATTAAGTTAATTGAAGAAAATAAGAACCCAAACAGCCATCAATCCCGAAATCAGCAGCCAACTAGGAAAAAAATAACCCTAAAAGCCCCTATTCAAGAGGAAAAATTCGTTTTTTGCAATTCTTGAGCCAAGGGAAGAAGAAGAGGCTAAGGAAGGTTATCTACAGCAGCTAGGGATCATATACACTCATAATCTCAGCCGATAATCATAAATAATCATCCATAAACTTTGTATTTTTGTTCAAGAACCCGAACTAGTTTGTTTAATCTTTTGTGGTTGATTGTTTTGCAAGTAACTTAGAGATTGACTCGTGTTTGATTGTTCTTGAATCTTGAATGAGTTTTATTATGTTTATGTTGATGTTTATGATGTTTAAATCAATTGTTTGCTGCTGTCCAAAATCAATGATAGGCTAAACTAGTTAGTTCTACCTAGGTTAGATGATTATTGTTAGGTTTTAGTAAGTAGATTGGATTGTTGATGATCATGACTTGAAGTGTTAATGTAAAGTTTGCTTTAACTTTGAATTAGGCTGTGTTTAGTGGCAGTGTTTTGATTAATAATACTCAATTACCTCTTGCTTTGATTGAATGAATCGATTTTAGTTGATTTTAGCTAGTTTAAACTCTTTACTTTGTGTTTAGAGATTGTTTGCGGGAAGTACAACCGTAGGGTTAAGTTGGGTATATTAATTAGTTAAAATCAGCGGGTAGACACCTTCTTAGAGACCGAGAGGTGATAGAAAGTAGGGTCTTCTCATAGCTTTTACTTGTTAGGATTAGGATCGTGCGAGAGCGGGTTCGGTTCTTGTCGGGTTTGGGTTTGTGAGCGATTAGTTGACCTAGTTTAAGTTAAACTAAATTGTTTTATCTATCCTTGGTTGCATAGTATTCGTCTCCATTAGGGTAGTGTGTCGGTGAGACCAAGAGGAGAGTCGGCATTAGAGCACTTTAACAATTCGTCACCCGGTTTTGTTCTTAAAATAAATTAAGGGTAGGTTAGGGTTAGTTAGTGAGACAGAGAGGTAATTTAGTTTCCTGAGTGAACCTTAGTTGTGTCATTCCTTACAATTCAATAGCTTATTTTACCTTCAACAGGATTCTTACCTAGGTAGACGTTTTTCCCATTGATAAATTTTATTTTCACATTTTCGTCTAGTTTTCTTAATTTAAGTCTTTTAAGTTAATTTAAGTTAGGTTAAGTAGTTAATAATTAAAAATCAATTAAAAAAAATATTATTCTTAGGTGAGTCTTATTTAGAGTTAAGTATTAAGTATATTTTCTCGTGTCCTTGTGTTCGACACTCGGACTTCCTTAGTGCTATACTATTAGGGATCGGTACACTTGCCGGTTTTGTGTGGTTTCTTTAGGATTTTTGTTTAATAAATTTAAAGCTTAGTTGTGAGGGCATCATTATACACACATCAAGTTTTTGACGGAGAATGTGGCGGCCGACGATCGTTTTCTGACGCAGAGTCTGATTTTTGTTACTGCACAAGAGGAAGGTTTTCCATGGTATGCTGATTTCGTGAACTATCTTGTTGACGGATACCTCCCGAAGTTGCCTTACCAGCAAAAGAAGAAATTCTTTGCCGACATCAAATTTTACCTTTAGGACGACCCGTATATTTTCCGCATCGGTGCTGATCAGCTTATTAGGAGGTGTGTAGATGTTAAGGAAGGATAGCAGATTCTGAGCCATTGTCATGTGGGACCGATAGGAGGTCACCACGGTGTGAGTTCTACGGCGAAGAAAGTCTTTGATTCTGGTTTTTACTGGCTGTCTATCTTTAAGGATGCTCAATTGTTCGTTAGGAGCTGTGATCGTTGCCAACGTGTTGGTAACATTTCTTCGCGAAACGAAATGCCCCAGAATGCTATTTAAGTTTGTGAGGTTTTTGATATTTGGGGCATTGATTTCATGGGACCGTTTCCATCTTCGCGTGAGAACAAGTACATACTCGTGGCTGTAGATTACGTGTCTAAGTGGGTTGAGGCCAAAGCTCTACCCACGAACGATGCCCGAGTGGTAGTCCGTTTTCTAAAAAGTCTATTTGCTCGTTTCCCGAAAGCCTTGATTAGTGATCGAGGTACTCACTTCTGCAAATCGCAGATGGATAAGGCGTTACAACGCTATGGGGTCACCCATTGGCTTGCGACCTCCTACCACCCACAGACTAGTGGGCAGGTGGAAGTGAGTAATCGGGTAATCAAACGTATTCTTGAGAAAATGGTTGGTTCAAATCGTCGAGATTGGTCCGACAAATTAGATGACGCTTTGTGGGCCTTCCGTACAGCCTACAAGACTCCGACTGGTTCCACACCAATTCGGATGATTTATGGGAAGGCCTGTCATCTCCCTGTTGAGTTGGAACAACGCGCTTAATGGGCCCTTCAGAGGGTTAATTTTGATTTATCCGCCGAAGAGGGTAATCGTTTCCATCAGTTGCACGAGTTAGAGGAGCTCCGGGATCACGCATATGCACAGTCATTTAGGTATAAGGAGCACACGAAGGAACTGCATGATAGGAAATTGAAGGGTAATAAGCAGCTCAAGTGTGGGGATAAGGTCTTACTGTATTACTCCCGGTTGAGGTTATTCCCGGGAATGTTGAAATCCCGATGGTCGGGACCGTTCACGGTCACTGAGGTATTCCCGTATGGCACGATTGAGATACAATATCAAAGCGGGAAGTTTAAGGTGAATGGTCATAGATTGAAGCACTACATAGGCGAGCCGATAACTAATTAGATAGTCGATGTGTTCCACCTTGACTCATTCACCGAGGTAAGACGTGATGGATGCATCACTCGGGAGACCGGCCGTGTTGTAGAGTTTTTATTATGATTTTCTTTATTATCTGTTTTTATTTGTTTTATTTTGGTTATTTATGAAAACATAAAAATACAAAAAAATTAAATATTTAATAAAAAAATTAAAAAAATACAAACAACACAAAAATATGTTTATGTCTTATGTTTTTGTTTTCTGTTTTGTACGCCGCTACATGCGAGCGAGTTTGAGAGATTGCAGGTATTATTATGCCCATGGTATCTCTGTTGGCGTTTTGGAAATGGTTCACCCGAGGTTGCCGCCGCGAATGAAATGCTATACGGTCGTTCGATTGATACACAGCTGATGAAGAATCTGCATCTAAGCCAGGGAAGTAACCCGTTCTCTATTTTACTTTCTGCTATTTTAAGTTTTAATTTTATGCTTTAAGTTTTTTTTTATTTTTATTTTATTTTATTTCTTTTCCGTGTTCTCATCGAGGACGATTTCGTTCTAAGTGTGGGGATGGGAATTTATTTACTTAGTTGTAGGAAAAAAAAAAGTTTTAAAGAAAAAGGTCCCTTGAATTTAGTTTCTTTTGCGTTAAAGTGGGAGATGATGATATTTATCGGAAATCGGTTTTTCAAACAACTAATAATATGAGAAAATAAAAGAAAACACACTTAAGTTGGGATGTGTCGGTAGGCTCAGCCTTGAAAATGAAAAGACAAATTTGATAAAATGGTTAAAACGGAAATCTTTTGTGGGTTAAGCGTTTTGTCCGTGGAAAATAAGTAATGAAAGGTCGGGCCATACTCAAGCCTCAAATTTTGGTATGAATAAATGGAAATATCATGAGTTTTAAAAATTTGAATACGTTATAATATGATGCTTGGGTAGGTTTAACGTTAGAGTGTGCCATGTAGCTGGTGATATAAATCTTAAACTGCTAGTTTAGTGTTTTACACCAAATTGGCGTATGGTTTTATAACCTTAAATCTTATATTGATGGGATGCTTCGGGGCCGGAGACCATGGGTCTGTATGCAATATATTTATCTGGGTATTCACCATTCCTGGGTGGGGTTGTGGATATTTAAAATAAAGCCAAAGAAGTATTTAAACATGATCACAAAAGTACAAAAGTACAAATACACTACAGACTTGATCATCCACACTGTTAGCCATGTGGAGTCCCCTTGGTCACATCTCATTACCATTAAGAAACGGACCACAAGGGACACGCTACATGTAAGCCCTACAGATGAAATTTTTCATACTCACCTATGGTGATGGTTCGGTGTATTGCTTGATAACGGGGGTATGTCATGTTGTGGGGAACACTAGCTATTAATTAATTATACCTTAATCGTATCTAATGGCTGCATGGTAGACTTTGATGCTTAAATTTAGGTGGATAAACAATACCCTTGATCGTCTTAACTATTCATTAAAAAAAGAAAGCAACAAAAGTTTTAAATCTGCTAATTTTGAGGTTTAAGTCAAGTTGGGGTGGTCTGGTCCGGTAAAAGCTGAAAATAAGCAGGTCTTAATTGTCTAAACCACTGAGTAATATTATTGTCGGATCTTATTTGTCCCGGTAAAGATTAAGGCATGGATTTAAGTGGACAACAATATCGGTGATCGTGGTTTTTGCGTTCTTCTAAGCTTTAAAAAATTAACCTATATGTTTTTAAGACTGTATTTTCCGATTCTGATCCAACTGCTTTAGACTTTTTCAGGGACGAAAAAGACTTAAGTGTGGGGATGTTTGATGTGTTGTAAAACACACTTACCATATCGTTTTATCATGTTTTAATTGATTATTAGTTTAATTATTAAGAGTTTTGGCTTGTTTATGCTTGATTTTACAAAGATGATTGATTACTTGTAGGTTTTGAGCTTTAATGGAAAAAAGAGTTAAGTTTGAAGAATTTAGGGGCTTACTTGGTCAAGTTTTAATACTGCAAGTCAAGGCCCGACCCAAGCCCACAAGATCCAAGCCTTTTATGCCTAATATATTAAGTTAATTGAAGAAAATAAGAACCCAAACAACCATCAATCCCGAAATCCGCAACCAACTAGGACAAAAATAACCCTAAAAGCCTCCATTCAAGAGGAAAAATTCGTTTTTTGCAATTCTTGAGCCATGGGAAGAAGAAGGAGGATAAGGAAGGTTATCTACAGCAGCTAGGGATCATATACACTAATAATCTCAGCCCATAATCATAAGTAATCATCCATAAACTTTGTGTTTTTATTCAAGAACCCTAACTAGTTGGTTTAATCTTTTATGTTGGATTGTTTTGCAAGTAACTTAGAGATTGACTTGTGTTTGATTGTTCTTGAATCTTGAATGAGTTTTATTATGTTTATGTTGATGTTTATGATGTTTAAATCAATTATTTGCTGCTATCCAAAATCAATGATAGGCTAAACTAGTTAGTTCTACCTAGGTTAGATGATTATTGTTAGGTTTTAGTAAGTAGATTGGATTGTTGATGATCATGACTTGAATTGTTAATGTAAAGTTTGGTTTAACCTTGAATTAGGTTGTGTTTAGTCGCAGTGTTTTGATTAATAATACTCAATTACCTCTTGCTTTGATTGAATGAATCGATTTTAGTTGATTTTAGCTAGTTTAAACTCTTTACTTTGTGTTTAATCAATCCCGAAATCCGCAACCAACTAGGACAAAAATAACCCTAAAAGCCTCCATTCAAGAGGAAAAATTCGTTTTTTGCAATTCTTGAGCCATAGGAAGTAGAATGAGGATAAGGAAGGTTATCTACAGCAGCTAGGGATCATATACACTAATAATCTCAGCCCATAATCATAAGTAATCATCCATAAACTTTGTGTTTTTATTCAAGAACCCTAACTAGTTGGTTTAATCTTTTATGTTGGATTGTTTTGCAAGTAACTTAGAGATTGACTTGTGTTTGATTGTTCTTGAATCTTGAATGAGTTTTATTATGTTTATGTTGATGTTTATGATGTTTAAATCAATTGTTTGCTGCTGTCCAAAATCAATGATAGGCTAAACTAGTTAGTTCTACCTAGGTTAGATGATTATTGTTAGGTTTTAGTAAGTAGATTGGATTGTTGATGATCATGACTTGAATTGTTAATGTAAAGTTTGGTTTAACCTTGAATTAGGTTGTGTTTAGTCGCAGTGTTTTGATTAATAATACTCAATTACCTCTTGCTTTGATTGAATGAATCGATTTTAGTTGATTTTAGCTAGTTTAAACTCTTTACTTTGTGTTTAATCAATCCCGAAATCCGCAACCAACTAGGACAAAAATAACCCTAAAAGCCTCCATTCAAGAGGAAAAATTCGTTTTTTGCAATTCTTGAGCCATGGGAAGAAGAAGGAGGATAAGGAAGGTTATCTACAGCAGCTAGGGATCATATACACTAATAATCTCAGCCCATAATCATAAGTAATCATCCATAAACTTTGTGTTTTTATTCAAGAACCCTAACTAGTTGGTTTAATCTTTTATGTTGGATTGTTTTGCAAGTAACTTAGAGATTGACTTGTGTTTGATTGTTCTTGAATCTTGAATGAGTTTTATTATGTTTATGTTGATGTTTATGATGTTTAAATCAATTGTTTGCTGCTGTCCAAAATCAATGATAGGCTAAACTAGTTAGTTCTACCTAGGTTAGATGATTATTGTTAGGTTTTAGTAAGTAGATTGGATTGTTGATGATCATGACTTGAATTGTTAATGTAAAGTTTGGTTTAACCTTGAATTAGGTTGTGTTTAGTACAGTGTTTTTGTGACACCCGGTAATTTTTCACACTCTAATGTATATATTTGATTTAAATTACGTATTATTTATATAATTTATATGAGGTATAAACCATAGTATACTTGAAATGTGAACGAGAACAGTCGTTATGCCTATAGGATCGTATAAAGAGCCGATGAGAACGGCTATATGATAAAGACAGCCCAGTAATAGTCAGAGATGACAAACATATCAAGCTAAATATATACCTATGATCCAATATAATGGGTAATGGTAAGACTTTGCCCAATAATGTCCTAATTCCCTAATTAGGACCGAAACGTCAAAAACGTTTAAATAATGGAATATAGTCGTCGAACCGGCCAAATTAATGACACATTATACAGTGAGACGATCAAGATATGAAACTATGAAGTGTTTAAAGGTATACTAGTCGGAATAATATGAAGATAATAATTTAAACAATCCATGAAAGATTTCAATATGGAGCACTATTTAACCGAATATAACTCCGGGCTAAATTTAAATATACATCATACCGGGAACCGAAATAAATACCGGGTTCCATACCATCTATAATACTTTATAGGTGACCAAATAAATTAAGAGAAGCTCATAATACCCAAGTCCAATATAATTCCCATAACTCGTTCATTCGATAAACTACTTGTCCTAACGACTATCCATTTAAGACCCGAACAAAGATTGAACTTAGCACTACATTTGGACAACCAATATATTTATTAAATGACCATAATACCCTCCCTTTTCAGCCCAAAGCCGAACCCCAACTTTTCCCATTCGGTTATAACACAAGACAAAACACCATTACATACATCCATGTATTAACATATTCATCATCATCCATAGCATCATCCATCTAACTATCATCATCACCAACATTATCATGACCTTGGAAATTTGCAAGCCACCAAAAAGTCTCCAAAAAGCCTTCCATGAGCCGGCCTCCCTTTCCCCTCCCAAATAAAAAACAATTTACACCATGCCTTGACTACTATTGCACTTGAATGAGTGATTTGCCACCCTTAATTCATGGGATTGTGATTCCCCAATTTAAGGGATTATGTTTCCATCCTCCACTCTATATATACTCTAGCTCTCTTGATCAAAAATCACCACCAAAACTCAAGAAACTTAACTCCAAAAACAACCCCTTCCTCTCTCGGCCGAAGGCAGCAGCAGTGCACCACCACAGCCGCCTCTTTGCAACCTGTTTTCTCTATAATTCTACTATTAACATCTTGAACCCTATATATCGTTGGAAAGCTAGAAGAAATCCTTAAACCGTGGTAGAAAGCTTTGAACGGATCTCTGCCCGGAAAACTCGGTAAGAAGCTTTGAACCTTTGAAGGTCACTACTGGAAACTGCATTTTCCAGCAGTACCCCCCTCTCTTCTTTTGTTCATATCTCACAAACCACTTGGTATTTTTGGGTGATTCTTGTTTAGGAATCCAAGGAAACTCGCAAGGATCACGAACCACCTTTTGAACATCCATTTCAGGCTTCATTTCAGCATTAGGTAAGCCGAAAACTCGAGTTGTAACAGTTTATGGTGGCTGGAAAAACACAGATTCTGTCCAGCCACGGTTTCATCATTTTACTTGACCCTAGTTCACCTATTTCATGTTATTTAAACATAATGTAGACCCTCAACATCGTGATTAACGTCAAGGAACTTGGATCTCGCCTTAAACCCGCTCAAGAACGCCTCAAAAACCGACATTCCCAAGGTACTAATGCCATGTAATGTTTAGTAGAAAAACATGGACTAAGCCTAAGATACATATACATAATGAGGTGATGAATCATGAACATAAACTTGAAGTGTGTTAAAATGACATATAATGAGGAGTAAATCATGTTGGGTAAAAATTACAAGTGTTAAAAGGGTGTTTAAGGAAGGTTAAGGTTAATAGAACACTTAGTTAAGATCTTGAGTAATAAAACCCACTTATAAATAAACAAGATAATATAAATGTAAAGACGGAATCTTGGTTATGTTAAACTTTAAAAAGGGTATATAACTAACGTATTAAAAACCGTATCGGGTGTAGTATGAGAATAAATATTTTTACTATCATAAAAGTAAAAATAATAATAGTAATAATAATAGTAATAATAATAACAATAATAATAATAATAATAATAATAAAAGTAACAAAAATAATAAGAGAAACGACTACGGGAAATCGGATACTAAAATATATATAAAAGTGCAATCTTTTGCACGGAGGATACATGGATATAATGGCTTTAAAACAAATAGATATATATATAAATACACTCGTATAATCCTATGAATACACGGGGAATACGTGTAAGATATATATAAGTAAATGTAAATATACAATATTGTATGGGTCAAGGATAATGGTAAAAGCATGTAATATAATTATAAGATTTAAAAAGAATATTAATAATACTTATAATATATACATAACAAAATAAGTATACAAGTCATACACATATATTCCTATATATGTGCAACAAATATAAAATACGGGTTTTTGTGATGGACATTGCGAGTAACTGGAAGGGTGGAGATGCCGGTAGTCGGGACGTCCTGTCTAGGCTGGTAAACGAATATATCATAGATAGGCCCGTTACCTACCTGGGGACTAACGATGAGAGCACCAAAACCTATTACGCTAAAGCATGTCACGAACGTCATGATTACCGACGAATAATTTGTATCGAGCATTCCCTAATGCTCGGAGGATATATATATAAAGAGGATATAACGGATATACATAACAAGTATAAGACGTTGTCTAACGTCCGTATCGCTAATGTATAAAAAGTATACATATATACCGTCACCTCATAAGTATGTATCGGGCTAAGTATTAATAGTTATATATTATGTACTGAAGTGCATACGTATACGATATAATACAGGAAACTCGCCAAGTATAACGGAACATTATTCCTCATTTAAGGTGAGTCTCACAGCCCCTATTTTCACTATTTTCACTATGTTTTAAACTGTTTTCGGGGCGAGGGACACGTGTTTAAATATGTTTTATCATGGTGTATATCTTGATTTACAATGTGCGTGTACATGAGATATTTGGCGCGCTCATGGTACATAAAGTCCCCGGTATATATTGTAACCATAAACTATAGGCAACTATAGCCGAGGAACTCTACGGGTAGTACTACTGGTCTGACCAACCCACTCGTAAGTGGTCTCGCCACTTTATAAGACGGGTGCTTAGTTTTCCGATTTATTTATTCCCTCGTGGACTCATGGGATGTTATGTGGGGCTTTATGGTGTATATATATATAGTCAAGGAATGGTTACGAACTCATGTATTCACGTTACACTGCAAGTCATGGATACTGCATTCATGACGTTATGAGAATTATATTATAAAGCATTTTATCGAGTCACAAAACTTGTGAACTCACTCAGTTTATACTGATTAAATTATTTTACGTGTCTTTCAGGTATTTAGCTACGTGGAGAGGTCACGGTGTCTCACTACGGTTTTATGTTTAACTATGGAAATTTCATGTATGAGGATTTTATATTTTGGAGTTTCCACGGTTATATCTCCCTTCGGCAGGACATAACTGTGAAATCTCAATATGTTATATGTAAACTTTTTTATGGATATTTTTGTAAAACTTATATTATGAATGAAATCCTCATGTATTTTATCATATAGTTGTTGCTTAACCGCGCTCTCGAAAAACCTTTCATGAGTCGCACACCGGTTGTTTCCGCCTATGGACCGGGTGTGACAGACTGGTATCAGAGCCAAGGTTATAGCGAACTAGGATTAAACCCTGAGTCTAGGCTATAACCCCTTAGATTCCCTCATGAAAACGTTTTTCATGCATGACATGTTTTCAAAACTTGCATTACACGAGAGTGCACGTGTCTTCACGACACCTTTATCGCAACTAATGGTATAGTATAGGAATGACCAAAATAAGGGATAGAAAAAAAAAAAAAAAGCGATATTATCACTAATTAAACCTTAATCCTTTCAGCGATGGCCTTCCCGAACAATGATCCATATCATGGCCTAGCCATCACTGACTCCGACTCCGGCTCTGACTCTAACACTGATAGCAGCAGTGTCCATATGAGCGACGTTGTTCCAATTCCTGATGATCCTATAGAGATCTCTGATGACGAGCCTACCGAGGTAATCAGGCTCGATGAGGACGACAAGGTAACTTATGACGACGACGACCTTGAGGAGATGGAGGAGCTGGCTGCAGTGCCCTCCGAGGAGATACGAGCCGCCGGACTGAAAAGGTATGCCACGGACTCCGACGATGAGGTGCCCCGGACTATACATGAGGTAGGCGAGTCCTCACGCCCCCAAGGGCGCGCTACCTCCGATGATACAGAGGTCCCAGTACCACCGACCACAGCAGCGCCGAGGCTGAGAGAAAGGCCCTTGAGGAATGGCTCATGGATTGGGAGCAGAGGGTCGAGGTGTTTATGGAGAGCGTGAAAGGCAAGGCCTGTGAGACCAGTCTCCGCCTTGAAAATCACTATGACTTGATCTCGGACGCAAGGATGAGAGTGCTAAAGTTGGAGCATATGGTAAGAGATGCATTGCACTTAGCTGATGTGGGAACGAGTCGGGCCGCTGCCGCCGAACGAAGGGTGATGAAATTGGAGAATGAGGTTAAGACAATTCAAGCCTTTTTGGGAGACGTGTTTCCACCACCGCCACCACCGATACCATGAAGCGACTATAGACTAGTATTAGCGGGTAGTAATCATATGTATGGGAAGTAATATATTACGGACTACGACCCGATCTTTTGGCAAAACGCTTGTATGTTGTAGGAGTTTGTAGTAGACTTAAACATAAACTTATGTAATCAAATCTTTTGATGTAATGAAGTTATGTTTATGATATATGAGTATGAGTATACGATGTGGTATAATGAGATGTAATAATAAAATCTATGTATGCGAGTATATGATTAATAAGTATGACTATAAGCAAATATATAGGTGTGAATGTAATAAGTATCGAACCCTACAACTACTTACATACATGCGTGATGCCAATACTAACCGATCCTTCTTATTCTCAACTTGAAGGAAAATGCCAAGGAGAAGGAACGACAGTTTACCTAATACACCTGCGCAATTACAAGAAGTCATAGCGCAAGCGATAGCCGCCTACGAAGCCAGTAGGGGCGACTCAAGTCAAGAACGAAGGAATTCCGCAAACACTGAAAATGTAGCTCCAGAGACTGGCGGTGAGGAACGAGGATGTTCCTACAAAACTTTCTTGACATGCAAACCGTGGTCCTTTAAGGGAACGGAATGAGCCATAGGAGTTATCCGTTGGATCGAGAAGACAGAATCTGTGATAGCAATCAGTGGATGCACAGAAAAACAGAAAGTGTTGTACGTGACATGTATGTTTCAAGATGAAGCCCTATCGTGGTGGAATTTACAAGTACAAACCCTAGGCCGAGACGTGGCCTATGGTAAGACCTGGAAAGAGTTAAAGGAGATGATGGAAAAGAAATATTGCCCAAGGACTGAAATGCAGAAGTTGGAAAATGAGTTCTGGACGCTCACCATGAAGGGAGCCGACATCACAGCATATAACACGCGATTTCACGAGCTATGCCGAATAGTTCCTCATATGGCCACCACTGAAGAAAAGAGAGTTGAAAGGTACATCTAGGGATTAGCAACAGTTATCAGGGGACCAATCACGGCCACTAGGCCTGCGACCATGGCCGAGGCTGTTGAACTAGGTCTGAGTCTGACAGAAGATGCAGTACGAGCTGGCACCCTAGGAAAGCCAACTCAGAAGGAAGCAAGCCAACCATTCTCCCAATGCGGCAACAGCCGCCATAACAATCACAAGAGGAGCTGGGCCTCTCGTAATCAAGGGTCAAGTTCCAAAGAACCCCCTGTCAAGAAACAAGAAACTGTGAAAGTGTATGCCGCCCAGACCACGGATCAACCACGGAAGACGTATAGCGGGTCAAACCCGTGGTGTGACAAATGCAAGTATTATCATGTTGGTGACTGCTCAAGTATTGTGTGTAAGAATTGTCACAAGAGAGGGCATGTGGAAGCTAAGTGTAGAATTAAGAATGGTGCAGTAGTTGTGAAGCAAGAACCGGGGAAAACGACAACACGAGCTTGTTATGGGTGCGGAAATATGGGTCATTTTATCAAGAACTGCCCGCAGATGAAGACTACAGCTCAAGCTAGGGCTTTTGTTATCGGGGCGGGTGAAGCTAAGGAAGACCCAAATGTCGTCACTGGTACGTTCCTACTTAACAACCACTATGCATCTGTGTTATTTGATACTGGTGCGGATTTAAGTTTTATATCCACCGAATTTAAAGACCTACTTGGTTTAGCACCTAGTAAATTAGCAACGCCCTATACTTTAGAATTAGCTAATGGCAAACAGTTACGATCAGACGATATAGTGGAAAGTTGCGTACTAGTGATGGGAGAACATGAATTTAACGTAGATCTGTTGCCGATAGATTTAGGAAGTTTTGATGTCGTTTTAGGCATGGATTGGTTAGCAAAGAACCATGCTGAAGTTAATTGTTATGACAAGCAAATCCGCATACCCTTGGCAAGTGGTGAAACGCTGACTATTCAAGGAGAAAGACGTGGCACTGTGATGAAGTTAATTTCGTGTATGAAAGCACGAAAGTGCTTGCGAAAGAAGTGTCAAGCTTTCTTAGCCCACGTGGTGGAGAAGAAGGATGAAGAAAGGAAGATAGAAAGTATACCTATAGTAAGAGATTTCCCCGATGTCTTTCCAGAAGATCTACCAGGGTTACCACCTCAAAGACAAGTGGAGTTTCGAATCGATCTAGTACCAGGAGCTGCACCAGTAGCGCGAGCACCTTATCGATTTGCTCCCTCGGAAATGCGAGAACTATCGAATCAATTACAGGAGCTACTAGACAAGGGTTTCATACGCCTGAGCTACTCACCTTGGGGAGCCCCGGTACTATTTGTCAAGAAGAAAGACGGTTCGTTCCGTATGTGTATTGATTACAGGGAACTTAATAAACTGACCATCAAAAATCGGTACCCTTTACCGAGGATTGATGATTTGTTTGACCAATTACAGGGATCTAGTTTCTATTCCAAGATAGATCTACGATCCGGGTACCATCAGCTGAAGATACACGAGGACGATGTACCAAAGACTGCGTTCCAAACGAGGTATGGTCATTATGAATTTCTAGTCATGCCTTTTGGGCTAACGAACGCACCTGCCGTGTTCATGGACTTAATGAATCGAGTGTTCAAACCTTACCTTGACAAGTTCGTGATAGTGTTTATAGATGACATATTAATTTATTCCCGAACCGAAGAAGAGCACGAGCAACACCTTCGATTGATTTTTGAATTGTTGAGAAAGGAGAAGTTGTATGCAAAGTTTTCAAAGTGTGATTTTTGGCTAAGAGAAGTACACTTTTTAGGCCATGTCGTCAACGAGAAGGGAATTCATGTTGACCCTTCAAAAGTAGAGGCCATTAAAAACTGGGAAGTGCCGAAGACGTCGACGGAAATACGACAATTTTTAGGTCTGGCAGGCTACTATCGACGGTTTATTGAAAATTTCTCGAAGATTGCACAACCCCTTACTGCGCTCACACAGAAAGATAAGTCGTTTAATTGGGGAGATAAACAAGAAAAGGCGTTCCAGTTGCTAAAACTGAAACTTTGCAGTGCACCTATTCTAGCCTTACCAGAAGGGATGGATGACTTCGTAGTTTATTGCGATGCTTCGCATCAAGGACTTGGTTGTGTCCTTATGCAAAGAAATCAAGTCATCGCGTATGCGTCACGACAACTCAAAGTGCACGAGAAAAATTACACCACTCACGATTTGGAATTGGGCGCAGTGGTGTTTGCACTTAAGATATGGCGTCATTACTTATACGGCACCCATTGCACAATCTACACCGATCATAAAAGCCTACAACATATATTTGATCAAAAAGAATTAAACATGAGGCAACGACGGTGGGTTGAATTATTGAATGATTATGATTGTGTAATCAAGTACCACCCTGGAAAGGCGAACGTTGTAGCAGACGCTTTAAGCAGGAAAGAAAGGGTGAAGACATCACGTGTTAAAGTCTTAGGGCTAACTATAAGTACGAACCTAACCACCCTTATCCACGAAGCCCAACGAGAAGCTTTGAAACCTGATAATATCAAAGACGAGGGTCTCCGTGGTATGGTTGACAACTTAGAATCCAAAGAAGACGGTACCCTGTACTTTGTCAACCGAATATGGGTTCCTCTCAAGGGAGGATTACGTGAAAGAATACTTGATGAAGCCCACAAGACGAAGTATTCCGTGCACCCCGGTGCAGATAAAATGTATAAAGATGTAAAGGGATACTATTGGTGGCCTAATCTTAAGGGTGATATAGCAAATTATGTGGGAAAATGTTTAACTTGCGCAAAAGTCAAGGTGGAATATCAGAAACCATCCGGATTATTACAACAGCCCGAGATTCCCATCGGGAAATGGGAACAAATCTCGATGGATTTCATTACGAAGTTACCTAGGACTCCAGGTGGTTAAGACACCATATGGGTGATAGTCGACCAGCTAACCAAATCCGCGCATTTCTTAGCTATCAAAGAAACGGATAAGATGGAGCGGTTAGCTAGACTATATATAAAAGAGATCGTGTCAAGACATGGAGTCCCAGTCTCGATTATTTCCGACCGCGACAGTCGATTTACGTCTCATTTTTGGAAGTCGTTACAAAAAGCTTTGGGCACGCGATTAGATATGAGTACCGCCTACCATCCCCAGACTGACGGCCAAAGCGAGCGAACTATACAAACATTGGAAGATATGCTAAGAGCGTGTGCAATTGATTTTGGTGGTAGCTGGGATGTTCACCTTCCTTTGGTGGAATTTTCATATAATAATAGCTACCACACGAGCATAAAGGCTGCACCGTTCGAAGCTTTGTATGGTCGTAAGTGTAGGTCGCCCTTGTGCTGGGCGGAAATAGGCGATAGACAAATGACGGGTCCCGAACTAATTCAAGAAACTACTGACAAGATATTTCAAATAAAAGAACGACTGAAAACGGCCCGCGATCGACAGAAAAGTTATGTGGATGTGAGACGCAAGCCTTTGGAATTCCAAGTGGGAGATAAAGTTCTTTTAAAGGTCTCGCCATGGAAAGGAGTTCCGAGGTTTGGAAAGCGGGGCAAGCTCAGCCCAAGATATACCAGACCATTTGAGATCCTGGAAAGGATAGGTCCCGTGGCCTATAAGTTGAAGCTACCTGAAGAACTTAACGGGGTACATGACACATTCCATGTGTCGAACCTTAAAAAGTGTCTATCCGATGAATCTTTAATCGTACCCCTAGACGAAGTACATATTGACGAACAATTACATTTTGTTGAAGAACCGATAGCCGTTACCGACTGGAAAGAACAAAAACTACGAAGAAGTCGGATTAAGTTAGTGAAGGTACAGTGGAAATCTAAAAGAGGACCCGAGTTTACCTGGGAAAGAGAAGATCAAATTCGAAAGAAGTACCCACACCTTTTCCCGGACCCAACTATAACGGATAACTAACAACAAATTTCGGGACGAAATTCTTCCAACAGGGGGAGAATGTGACACCCGGTAATTTTTCACACTCTAATGTATATATTTGATTTAAATTACGTATTATTTATATAATTTATATGAGGTATAAACCATAGTATACTTGAAATGTGAACGAGAACAGTCGTTATGCCTATAGGATCGTATAAAGAGCCGATGAGAACGGCTATATGATAAAGACAGCCCAGTAATAGTCAGAGGTGACAAACATATCAAGCTAAATATATACCTATGATCCAATATAATGGGTAATGGTAAGACTTTGCCCAATAATGTCCTAATTCCCTAATTATGACCGAAACGTCAAAAACGTTTAAATAATGGAATATAGTCGCCGAACCGGCCAAATTAATGACACATTATACAGTGAGACGATCAAGATATGAAACTATGAAGTGTTTAAAGGTATACTAGTCGGAATAATATGAAGATAATAATTTAAACAATCCATGAAAGATTTCAATATGGAGCACTATTTAACCGAATATAACTCCGGGCTAATTTAAATATACATCATACCGGGAACCGAAATAAATACCGGGTTCCATACCATCTATAATACTTTATAGGTGACCAAATAAATTAAGAGAAGCTCATAATACCTAACTCCAATATAATTCCCATAACTCGTTCATTCGATAAACTACTCGTCCTAACGACTATCCATTTAAGACCCGAACCAAGATTGAACTTAGCACTACATTTGGACAACCAATATATTTATTAAATGACCATAATACCCTCCCTTTGCAGCCCAAAGCCGAACCCCAACTTTTCCCATTCGGTTATAACACAAGACAAAACACCATTACATACATCCATGTATTAACATATTCATCATCATCCATAGCATCATCCATCTAACTATCATCATCACCAACATTATCATGACCTTGGAAATTTGCAAGCCACCAAAAAGTCTCCAAAAAGCCTTCCAAGAGCCGGCCTCCCATTCCCCTCCCAAATAAACAACAATTTACACCATGCCTTGACTACTATTGCACTTGAATGAGTGATTTGCCACCCTTAATTCATGGGATTGTGATTCCCCAATTTAAGGGATTATGTTTCCATCCTCCACTCTATATATACTCTAGCTTTCTTGATCAAAAATCACCACCCAAACTCAAGAAACTTAACTCCAAAAACAACCCCTTCCTCTCTCGGCCGAAGGCAGCAGCAGTGCACCACCACAGCCGCCTCTTTGCAACCTGTTTTCTCTATAATTCTACTATTAACATCTTGAACCCTATATATCGTTGGAAATCTAGAAGAAATCCTTAAACCGTGGTAGAAAGCCTTGAACGGATCTCTGCCCGGAAAACTCGGTAAGAAGTTTTGAACCTTCGAAGGTCACTACTGGAAACTGCATTTTGCAGCAGTACCCCCCTCTCTTCTTTTGTTCATATCTCACAAACCACTTGGTATTTTTGGGTGATTCTTGTTTAGGATTCCAAGGAAACTCGCAAGGATCACGATCCACCTTTTGAACATCCATTTCCGGCTTCATTTCAGCATTAGGTAAGCCGAAAACTCGAGTTGTAACAGTTTATGGTGGCTGGAAAAACACAGATTCTGTTCAGCCACGGTTTCATCATTTTACTTGACCCTAGTTCACCTATTTCATGTTATTTAAACATAATGTAGACCCTCAACATCGTGATTAACGTCAAGGAACTTGGATCTCGCCTTAAACCCGCTCAAGAACGCCTCAAAAACCGACATTCCCAAGGTACTAATGCCATGTAATGTTTAGTAGAAAAACATGGACTAAGCCTAAGATACATATACATAATGAGGTGATGAATCATGAACATAAACTTGAAGTGTGTTAAAATGACATATAATGAGGAGTAAATCATGTTGGGTAAAAATTACAAGTGTTAAAAGGGTGTTTAATGAAGGTTAAGGTTAATAGAACACTTAGTTAAGATCTTGAGTAATAAAACCCACTTATAAATAAACAAGATAATATAAATGTAAAGACGGAATCTTGGTTATGTTAAACTTTAAAAAGGGTATATAACTAACGTATTAAAAACCGTATCGGGTGTAGTATGAGAATAAATATTTTTACTATCATAAAAGTAAAAATAATAATAATAATAATAATAATAGTAATAATAATAATATTAAAAGTAACAAAAATAATAAGAG
This sequence comes from Bidens hawaiensis, assembly GCF_021521415.1. Lineage (NCBI taxonomy): Eukaryota > Viridiplantae > Streptophyta > Magnoliopsida > Asterales > Asteraceae > Bidens > Bidens hawaiensis. The sequence goes on along the minus strand of NW_027504842.1, from coordinate 3,338,803 downwards.
AAACGACTACGGGAAATCGGATACTAAAATATATATAAAAGTGCAATCCTTTGCACGGAGGATACATGGATATAATGGCTTTAAAACAAAGAGATATATATATAAATACACTCGTATAATCCTATGAATACACGGGGAATACGTGTAAGATATATATAAGTAAATGTAAATATACAATATTGTATGGGTCAAGGATAATGGTAAAAGCATGTAATATAATTATAAGATTTAAAAAGAATATTAATAATACTTATAATATATACATAACAAAATAAGTATACAAGTCATACACATATATTCCAATATATGTGCAACAAATATAAAATACGGGTTTTTGTGATGGACATTGCGAGTAACTGGAAGGGTGGAGGTGCCGGTAGTCGGGACGTCCTGTCTAGGCTGGTAAACGAATATATCATAGATAGGCCCGTTACCTACCTGGGGACTAACGATGAGAGCACCAAAACCTATTACGCTAAAGCATGTCACGAACGTCATGATTACCGACGAATAATTTGTATCGAGCATTCCCTAATGCTCGGAGGATATATATATAAAGAGGATATAACGGATATACATAACAAGTATAAGACGTTGTCTAACGTCCGTATCGCTAATGTATAAAAAGTATACATATATACCGTCACCTCATAAGTATGTATCGGGCTAAGTATTAATAGTTATATATTATGTACTGAAGTGCATACGTATACGATATAATACAGGAAACTCGCCAAGTATAACGGAACATTATTCCTCATTTAAGGTGAGTCTCACAGCCCCTATTTTCACTATTTTCACTATGTTTTAAACTGTTTTCGGGGCGAGGGACACGTGTTTAAATATGTTTTATCATGGTGTATATCTTGATTTACAATGTGCGTGTACATGAGATATTTGGCGCGCTCATGGAACATAAAGTCCCCGGTATATATTGTAACCATAAACTATAGGCAACTATAGCCGAGGAACTCTACGGGTAGTACTACTGGTCTGACCAACCCACTCGTAAGTGGTCTCGCCACTTTATAAGACGGGTGCTTAGTTTTCCGATTTATTTATTCCCTCGTGGACTCGTGGGATGTTATGTGGGGCTTTATGGTGTATATATATATAGTCAAGGAATGGTTACGAACTCATGTATTCACGTTACACTGCAAGTCATGGATACTGCATTCATGACATTATGAGAATTATATTATAAAGCATTTTATCGAGTCACAAAACTTGTGAACTCACTCAGTTTATACAGATTAAATTATTTTACGTGTCTTTCAGGTATTTAGCTACGTGGAGAGGTCACGGTGTCTCACTACGGTTTTATGTTTAACTATGGAAATTTCATGTATGAGGATTTTATATTTTGGAGTTTTCACGGTTATATCTCCCTTCGGCATGACATAACTGTGAAATCTCAATATGTTATATGTAAACTTTTTTATGGATATTTTTGTAAAACTTATATTATGAATGAAATCCTCATGTATTTTATCATATAGTTGTTGCTTAACCGCGCTCTCAAAAAACCTTTCATGAGTCGCACACCGGTTGTTTCCGCCTATGGACCGGGTGTGACAGTTTTGATTAATAATACTCAATTACCTCTTGCTTTGATTGAATGAATCGGTTTTAGTTGATTTTAGCTAGTTTAAATCTTTACTTTGTGTTTAAAGATTGTTTGCGGGAAGTACAACCGTAGGGTTAAGTTGGGTATATTAATTAGTTAAAATCAGTGGGTATACACCTATCTAGAGACTGAGAGGTGATAGGTAGTAGGGTCGTCTCATAGCTTTTACTTGTTAGGATTAGTATCGCGCGAGAGCGGTTTCAATTCTTGTCGGGTTTGGGTTTGTGAGCGATTAGTTGACCTAGTTTAAGTTAAACTAAATTGTTCCTCTATCCTTGGTTGCTTAGTATTCGTCTCCATTAGGGTAGTGTGTCAGTGGGACCGAGAGGAGAGTCGGCATTAGAGCACTTTAACAATTCGTCACCCGGTTTTGTTCTTAAAATCAATTAAGGGTAGGTTAGGGTTTGTTTGTGAGACCGAGAGGTAATCTAGCTTCCTGAGTGAACCTTTGTTTTGTCATTCTTTAGAAATCGGTGTCGTGAGATTTTAAAATTCAATAGCTTATTATACCTTCAATAGGATTCTTACCTAGGTAGACGTTTTTCCCATTGATAAATCTTATTTTCACAGTTTCGTCTAGTTTTCTTAATTTAAGTCTTTTAAGTTAATTTAAGTTAGGTTAAGTAGTTAGTAATTAAAAATCAATTAAAAAAATATTATTCTTAGGTGAGTCTTATTTAGGGTTAAGTATTAAGTACGTTTTCTCGTGTCCTTGTGTTCGACACTCGGACTTCCTTAGTGCTATACTATTAGTGATCGGTACACTTACCGGTTATGTGTTGTTTCTTTAGGATTTTCATTTAATAAATTTAAAGCTTAGTTGTGAGGGCATCATTATACACACATCATTCATCAGCATTCAGATCATCAGAATCAAAATCATCTTTATAAGATGTACTCCAATTGACTTCTCTTCTTTCAATTCTTCCTTTACCACAAATTCTCCTTCTTCATTCACCTCAACATTCTTGTAGAGATCAACAAATTCTTCTTTGTCTTGAAAGACATCTCTTAATTGCTGTAGATATGCATCTCTTTTCTCTTTGTCTACCTTGGGCATAAAGTTGTTGCTGAATGGTGGTGGAACTGCTTTGTATTTGCCTTCCTCTTTCACTTGGTTCAGAATGCCACAAATGTTTCCTGTGGAAACCAAGATCTTGAGAAATTCATTATCAACTTTCAATTTGGTATTCAACACCTTCTCTTCTACTATCATTTTCTTCAACCCTTCTATATCAGTGGTGTATCTCTTTTGAGCTATATAGCTGCTTATACAATCATATTCTAGACTATTAATTTTATCTTCATTGATCAACTCACTTGCCTCATACCCATTGGTGATACTTTGTTTCCTAAAACACTCACCCTCCAGCTTGCGTACCTTTATAGTTAATTCATTGATAATTTCATTTAAATCAACTGTAGGAGCATAGTGTACCTGAGACGAGGTTCCAACATCTTTTTCAATCAAAGACAAAGGTTCAACATTTTCCCTCTTGATGTTATCTGTAATGTCTTCTTCATGATTGCTCCAGTCAAAATCACCCTCATGCTGTGCAGCCAAGGCTACATTCCCTTGGTTTCTTGGTTGATTTTGATTTTGATTAGTTCTGTTTGAGCTGGTTGGAATAGTTTGAAGGCTCTGGTTGTTGTTTCTTTGAAAGCTTTGATTCTGAGGAACAACTTGTTGATTGTTCATTTGAGGTTGTTGAAAGTTGTTGAAACTTGGATTGTAGTTGTTGAAGTTGTTGGGATTGTTGTTGAAATTGTTGTTTCTATGCTGGTTTTGTTGGTACTGTTGTTGCTGGTTTCTTGACTGGTTCTGAAACTGGTTCATCTGAAAGTATCTTGGCATGTTACATTCTCTGGCAAAATGACCTAGTTTTTGGCAGTTATATTAGATGGCTTTTGACTTGTCAAAACCAATTCTTTCATTTGGCCCTGATAGAAGTGATCTACCAATCCTGATGTATAGCCTCTTGCTTCTAAGAGCCAACATGGCAGTCTGCCATTTCAAATCCATGTCCTCCAAATCATCTGCATCTATTTGCTCCAAATCATCTTGTACAATGCTGGTATGAACCATATTCTTTGCTACAAAAGCATTATAGGATTTAGTAAACATTGAGAACAATGCTTGGTAATCAGACCCATGACTTCCATTTCTACCAACAAAAGGTGCATGTCCATTTGCCATTGAGGCTGAACCAATGTCTTCTAAGAGTTGAACATTGAACCTTAATTGATTTTGTGGGTTGCTTGAACTACCACCAACAAAAGCTTTAGGTGTATCAACACCATGTTCAAATGGTTCCTCCATGATGGGAATATGTTGTTGGTTTTTGGTTGACAAGTTTCCCATAGGTGCAATGAGAGCATTGGTCACCTGGAAGCATGGCTTTTCTTCTTTGATCATTTTGTTCTCCATCATTTCAATCTCAGCAGCCTAAAGGAAACAGACTACATCACCCACCTTCAATTCATTAAAGTTGGGCCTTTGAAGAATGAACTTGCAGGCAGTGTACCATTCTTTTGGCATTGAATTTGAGCAACTTGGTGTTCAAATCAAAATCGGTCATCACATAGTCAGTTGTTCTCCACTCATTAACAATTACTAGAAATCTTTCTAGAATTGACTTCAATCTCTATCCATCTTTGTATTTAAATCTCTCTAGCTATTGTTTGAGTCTTTGTTTCTTTATATTCTTCAATTCAGTGTTTCCCTCAAACATTTCAAGGATTGCATCATACATTGCCTTAGCAGTTGTATGATGTGCAACCTTGGTTAAAATCTCCCATAACAGTCCTAGCTTAATCATGGCTAAGGCCCTGTCATCCACCTTCCTCATTCTTTCACGCACAGCTGCAGTTGCATTTGCACCTTCAGTACTATCTTGTGGACCATTCTTAATTGAATTCCAAACAGCTGATTCAAATAAGACTTCCCATTTCATGAAATTTTCCTGTCCATTAAGTCTGGGTATCTTATTAGTAGACACCTCTTGTTCTTTGTAACCAGACATTTTGAAAAGGCAAAATCAGTTGATTAGTAAAAATAGTTTTTGAAAATAATCAGATTTGTGAACCGGATCCTCAGATCTGATGTATCTGGTTCGTTTAGAGCAAGATTAAGTAATAAAGATGAAAACTTTAAAAAAATAAGTAAAAGAAAACACCGGTAATATGCAGATCTGACAGAAATGAAGAACAGAGCAGCTGACGTCACTCTTCAATGAACCAGTGTTCTGCTTACATCATTGTTCTTCAGCAGATCTTCAATCAGTAACAAATTCTTTACCGAAATTAGCAACAAACAAGCTCTGATACCACTTGTCGGTCCCGAAGAATCACTCACAATTACAATCAAGTCATAACTCACACAATGAATGTGTCGACAAGAGAGTTAATGACAGTTGCTATTTTAGGAAAGAAAACGGTTTGTTTAAGGCGGAATCAAAAACAAACAGTGTAGTTGCTAAAAGATTAATCAAAGGAAACTAACACACACAAGAATCACTCAAAAGATTTCCATTTATATAACATAAATCGTACAAACAATAATCGATTTAGGGTTTCTTGTTAGGAATGTTATATCCATACTATTCTATGACAGTCGTCACAATCAACAAATATTCTCTCAATATTAATTGGCTCGTCTGTCTATCCGTCAGGAGGCGTGCCCTAAAATATTCCTTTTATGGGCCTGACACCCCCAGATAGTTGTCATTCCTTCTAGAAATTCTAAATAAATATTACATATTCAAAACTATGCTAACTGTAATGACATGTCTTCCGGGTAGACTTTGCATAAGTTGACTTCACCGGGTAGGCTTTGTGCCTTTGTCTTCTTCGGGTAGACCTGGTAACCTTGAAGTGTGCTTGGACAGATGTAACGATTCCGACGAAACCAGGTATACTCTAACCGGTAGACAATAATTATGTTACATTTAATGTCGGGTACATGAATTACCATAGTAATTATACGAGAATACATGGTTCACTGTATTGATTGTACGTGAATATATAATTCATCGTATTGAATATGCGATTAATCGATCGATAATTATTGAAACCCGAACGAATCGAGGGTTCAATTATAGACGATATCTATAATATTTAGTGATTTTACGAAGCATTAATGCTTCGGGATAAGTAAAGTACGGCACAGAAAAAGAATTTCGATTTAATGGTACGTCGGTACATTAAACGAAACCTTCAATACCAAACCGAGCAAGAGATGATCGATCAAGCCGAAAAAGATGCGCAATAATTAATAATATGATGTTTTAAGTTAATAAATGTCATGGTTTAAGTTTTTAAAGTTTTTAAATCGGTTTTATATAAATTTTATTTTTTAAGCCGAAAACGACCGTTTTAGCCTCGTTTTAAGCCGAATTAAACATTTAACCGAAAAACAAACTGAACCAGATGTACCGGTTAACACGGTTAAAGCTATATTAATAGTGATTGTATAGTAACGATCGTAGGGATCATATTACAGATTGGACGTGTTAACTGATAATGACTGTTGTTACCTGCTTGCATGTGCTAAGTGAGTTTCACGAGCCCCTTTTTCTGAATTGTTTTTAAATATTTTCCCGGGGCGGAAAGCATGTTACTATTGAAATGTTTAAGTACATACTGAACGCATGGATTTGCGTGTATTTATAAATATTTGATTGTACGGGAATCGTACGGAATGGGTACAGTACTGGGTTAACAGTGTCCCCAGATGTCCCTAGAAGTGTTTCTGGGTTAACATTGCCCCCGGAATGGTTACTGTACTGGGTTAACAGTGTCCCCAGATGTCCCTAGAAGTGTTTCTGGGTTAACATTGCCCCCGGAATGGGTACTGTACTGGGTTAACAGTGTCCCCAGATGTCCCTAGAAGTGTTTCTGGGTTAACATTGCCCCCGGAACGGCTACAGTACTGGGTTAACAGAGGTTTCACTTGTGGGCTCAGCATAATTACATCGATAATATTATATTTTGATATTGATTTATCATGGTTTACTCGAATTGTGAAACTCACCAACTATTCGTAGTTGACCCGTTTTCTCACATGCTTTTCAGGTACGATTAAGATGAAGTGATTGCTTACGTGCTAAGTGCTTGATGTGTGTAAGATTTGCGTGCGGGATGTTAGGATACATTATAATAAATAGAATTATGTATCGTATTGTATGATATGTGTATCACCTAGACGGTAATGAAATACGAGATAATGTAATTTGAAGTATATTAATGTATTCAGTTTTCTTTATAAACAATGTGGTTGATATCAGAGGTGTCTGTTGCATCCCGTTTACGTTTCCGCTGCGGTTACGGGGTGTTACAGAAGTTGGTATCAGAGCCATTGGTTATAAAGATTTAGGATGTCTTTAAAAGATACCTAAAATATAACCAGTAGCTCAAGTATTATAGGATCTGAATATCAACTAATAATATATAGTGACGGGATCTGGATGAACTTGGATGGACAAGTGAGTTATTATGGTCCGGAACATAATAACAGACTAATGTGTGTATATATATATGTACATATCTTGTGGGTACATGCATTGAGAAATAGGACCCAGATAAGGAACCGGGGGACGAAATAATAAAAGTACCGAGGATGCTGAAATTTCTAGAGCATCGGTTGATAATAAGTCTGACTTATCGGGCCATAGTTATGATAGTACCAAATTAGATCTCCCGTTTGACATTAACCAGAAATATCTAGTAACCGTCACTCCCAACCGAATTTAATAAATCCCTTACCCTACCAATACCGGTACCTTATATCTTAATAACCCCTTATGTTCACCCGAACCGCCGACCCTCACGTACGGACGGACCTGTACCTGAACCCATTCTTATTCCATTAAGGTAAATAAATAAATAAATAAATAAAATAAAGTAAAATAAAATAAAAAAATAATAATAATAAATTTGATAATAAATGAGCAGATAAAAATAATATATAGAAATATATATGTGTATTCCTCACTCTCAAACATATGAGACATACCACCTCTAGATCGAGAATTACCGATTTTAGCGAACCTAGAACGCCTGAGGACATTGACTGAGCAGGTGATAGAGTTTCCCATAATAGTAATTGATAATATTTGAAGGCAACATGGGTTGCGCGATTACCTTGAACCTTGCAACTCCCTATGTTATCCTTACATCCGTTAGATGCCTATACCCATGTACACTCGAATAGAATGATTACCCATACATAAAGAGGTGTTGGAATCATTATAGCATAGTTGGTTGTTCGTTCGTAGGTGGTATACCGTGTATGCCGGATATACAAATAGACACGGATATTATAACTCCGTGGTACGTAATCTTTTGGTGCTCACGGTGAGCATGTATCGGTTATGCTGACATGCAGAAGGATATTGAAATCAAGCATATTAAACATTAATCTTTGTTGAGAAAGATTTATATGTCAGTTGGTGACAAGGGTTAGGAAACATATTTAAACGTTAACCGACGTCAGGTTAAGTCCATATGTTATTATATTTGTGGGACATATATACTAGATACTGGTATGTGTAATATGTATGATAATATTTGGTGTGTATGTGTACCTGCTGTTATGATTGAGCTGGTAACGAGTTATACGGTGAGATTAGTATTGATTACTGCGTACGGGATGGGTACGGCAGAATGATATAAAAAGAGTAACTCCAATGATGAAGATTGATATGATTCAGTTGATTTCCCAAAGATAGCAGATGATTATACCGAATGTCGTATCACAGATCACTGCTAGTGTCGATGCAAATGTGATCGCAAAATTATAGATCGAGCAATCACATGATTATGAATATTTCAATTCTTAGTGTTATTACTAAGAGTGATAATGTACCACCGAATACTATTATGACTACAAGTATTAGTTATAAACTAAACATGAATAGTAGTCGTAATGAATTAGATCCGGTATGAAGGATATGTTTGTTGGTTGTGTTAAGGAAATTATTAATAGTTTGCTGATGGTAAAGGGAGGAATAGATTAGCGAGGGGATAGAAAAGATCGAAATGGTTAAGGATATTGGTAAGAGTCTAGAACATTGTGTAGTGAAATATGCTACAGATATGTTGGTAGATTATGTTGTATCGTGATGGAACACGATGGTACAAAATTATAGTTAGAAAATTATTACTCAGATGATATGGTCAGAATTTAAAATTCTTGTGCTAGAGCACTTTTATTCGAGTAATTAAGTTCAGAGATTGGAAACTGAGCTATGGAAGATAGAAATGTTGTGTGCTGATCACTTAGAACACGCTAATCGTTTGAAGGAATTGTCATGTCTGGTAACATGGCTAATTACTCCTGAAACTAAGCGAAGTGAGCGCTATATTGGGGACTAACTCCATCGATAAGGAGTATAGTCAATCCTGTAAAATATACAACCTTTGGAAGGGTTGTGTCACAAGCCAGCATTGATATATTTGACTCTATGGGAAGCGGACTGGAAGGACGTTAGGTGAGACGTCGAGTGTTAAAGAAAAGAAATGATAAAGGGTCCTTCCCTAAACGTGGAAAATATGGTTGTCGGCAGGAAGAAGAATGTCTAGTGATAGTAGGCCACAGGTGTGGTAAAGATGGACGTAATGCCCCAATTGTAGAACCAATTGAAGCCATGTGAACCGGCGACCCCAACCCATTCGTGTACAACCACTCCGAACCCAACAGCTTCAATAACCATCCATCCAAAGAAATCAAATTATGCCAAACAGTTGTACTTGCTATGAAGGTGGCAGTACAGAACGTTTCAAGAGAAATTGCCCAGAGTTGAACCAAAGTGTCGTTGGAAGACGAACCTCATGACAAGCATCAACCTCTGATCAAGCAAGGAGCCGTGCTTTTGTGAGTAATTCGAATAAAGCACGTCATGATCCAAAGGTGGTATTGAGTACGTTGTAGTTTTAAATCAATAGGCTTCAGTGATATTTTTACAGTCGTCGATAGAAGTTAGTTCCTGTTAATCTCCTATCATTTGGAAAGATACCGATTAGTGAAACTATAGAACCCTATACTGTAGAATCGCTAACGGTAAATCCCTAATGGTTAACTAAATTGTTCGGAATTGTCCTATTATTCTGAACGATTAACCTTTCCTAATTGATAGTTTTGAAGTAATAGTTAACATGGATTGGCTAACTCAACATGAAGCTGAAATCAAATATGAAAAGAGGATGATTAGAAGCTCTCTTTCGGACGATGAAGTGATTAGATACAGAGAAAAGTATTTAAAAGAAAACATATAGAAGATGTTTCGGTGATACGTAAATATCCAGAAGTTTTCCCAGAAGAACTTCCTGGATTACCGCCAACCCGACGGGTCGAATTCAGAATCGATTTAATGCCTCAAGCCGGCCCTGTTGCTAAAGCACCCTACCGACTTACACCAACTGAAAGGCAAGAATTATTGGATAAGGTTTTATACGACCTAGTTAGTCACCATGGGGTGCACCAGTGTTATTTGGGAAAGGAAGGACGTTAGTGTTAGGATATGTATTGATTAGGGAGAATTGAATAAAGTGACGATCAAGAATAGGTATTCACTTCTTCGAAGTAAATGATCTGTTTAACCAACTGCAAGGGGTAATTTATTTTTAGAAAATTGATCTTAGATATAGTTATCACCAAATGAAAAATCCATGAGGAGGACGTTGCAACAACAGCGTTTCGGACTCGCTACGGCCATTACGAGTTCTTAGTTATGCCTTTCAGGCTAACAAATGCGCCGGCAGTGTTCATGGACCTCATGAATCGAGTCTGTAAACTTTATTTTGACAAATTTGTCATAGCATTCATTGATGATGTTTTGATATATTTGCAACGTAAAGAAGAGCACGAACGACGTTTAAGGAAAATTGTGGAAGTGTTAAAGCAAGAGGAGTTGTACGCGAAGTTTTCGAAATGTGATTTTCAATACAGAAAGTATAATCCCTTGGTCATGTTGTAAAGCAACAAGGATTTCACATAGATCCAAACAAGATAGAAACCATTAAAATTTGGCAGTCACCCAAGGCGCCAAAGGAAATGCGCCAATTTTTAGGACTAGCCGGAGACTATCAGCGGTTTATTGAAGAATTTTTAGCATTACCCAACTCATAATTTTTTGTACGACGCAAATGTACAATTTTTATAGATGAAAAGAGACCGCAGTCTCATATTCAGCGAAGAGGGGTCGAGTTGTTAAGCGATTATGACTGTGACATCCGTTATCACCCCGGCAAGGCTAAAATCGTAGCCGATGCCTTGAGTAGGAAAGATCGGGTTAAGCCTTTGCGAGTGCGAGTGCTGGGGATGATAGTCCAGACGAACCTTTCGGACCTGATTCGAGTCGCTCAACGTGAGGCATTGAAAGAGGAACAATTGGAAAAGGAGGAACTTTACGGCAATGAGAAGAATTTCGAACAGCGCGTGGACGAAATTCTCTATTTCAAAAATCGGGTTTGGATCCCGACCCTCCATGACCTTCGTGAATTAATCATGAACGAAGCGCATAGATCGAAATATTCCATACATCCGTGATCGGATAAGATGTACAAGGATGTGAAGGAGATCTACTGGTGGCCGGGTATGAAAAACGATATAGCAACGTATGTCGGTAAGTGTACGACTTGTGCGAGAGTTAAGGCGGAGCACCAGAAACCCTCGGGGATGTTACAACAACCGGAAATTCCCAAATGGAAGTGGGAGCAAATCACGATGGATTTTGTGACACATCTCCCTAAGACGTCCCGAGGACATGATGTAAATTGGGTAATCGCGGATCGATTAACCAATCCTCGCATTTCATCCTAATCCATGACGATTACCATAATGAATTCTCGCCCAAATTCATGATGATGAAATGGTATCTCGTCGTGGAGTACCATTTTCAATTATCTCAGATCGAAATAGTCATCCTACTTCCATTATTGGAAGGCGGGGAAGGAAGCATCGAGAGCTTGAAGCTTTCTATGGGTGAAGTAATTATCACCAATTTGTTAAATTGAAATGGGCGTCAATCAAGCCATAAGATTTAAATTGATTCGAGAAACGACCAATCGGATTTATAATATTTAAGATAAGTTGAAAGCAGCGCGAGATTGGCAAAGGATTTATGCCAACATTCAAAGGAAACCATTGTCACTGGAAAGAGGTGACAAGGCATTTTAAGGCATCACCTTAGAGAGGTGATATGAGGTTTGGCAAAACCGAAAATAGCTCCTTAATATATTGGACCTCATGAGACTATCTCCATGATTGGTCATTTAGTTTATCGATTAAGGTACTCCAGGGGCTAAGTACTATACATGACGTTTTGCCCTGTATACAGATTGAAAAGTACCTAAGCGATGAGGCAACGAAAGTACCAGTAATGGAGGTACTCATAGAAGCCATGCTTGATACCATAAATAATTCCGTAGAGATAGTAGACGGGAAAACTAAACATTTTGGACACACCAAGCTTTATTGATTAAGATTAAGTAGATTTCACAGCGAGGAACAGATTATACCTGGTAACGCGAGGGTGAATTCTGAAGGAAAAACCCCCACCTTTCTCTCGGAAGGGGATAGTGGGCGTGTAAAATTTCGAGGACGAAATTTCTTAACGGGGGGAGAATGTAACGATTCCGACGAAACCAGGTATACTCTAACCAGTAGACAATAGTTACGTTACATTTAATGTCGGGTACATGAATTACCATAGTAATTATACGAGAATACATGGTTCACTGTATTGATTGTACGTGAATATATAATTCATCGTATTGAATATGCGATTAATCGATCGATAATTATTGAAACCCGAACGAATCGAGGGTTCAATTATAGACGATATCTTTAATATTTAGTGATTTTACGAAGCATTAATGCTTCGGGATAAGTAAAGTACGGCACAGAAAAAGAATTTCGATTTAATGGTACGTCGGTACATTAAACGAAACCTTCAATACCAAACCGAGCAAGAGATGATCGATCAAGCCGAAAAAGATGCGCAATAATTAATAATATGATGTTTTAAGTTAATAAATGTCATGGTTTAAGTTTTTAAAGTTTTTAAATCGGTTTTATATAAATTTTATTTTTTAAGCCGAAAACGACCGTTTTTGTAACATCCCGAAATTTAACCCGGTGACCAAAAATCTATCTTTTGTAAATAAATGATATTTTCATTATTTTAAAAGATTTCAGATATTTTATTCAAAGTTATTTCATAAAAGTTTATAGAAAAATGTTTCGTTTTACAAAATTTATGGACTCGGCTAATCTCGACCCGTAGGTAGCCAACCCGCGCCTAACCAAACCCGTAGTATATAAACGAAAGTTCTTGACACTTCCACCATTTTCACCCAACTCTTTCACTTGCACCCACCCAAACTCTCTCATTTCTAGAGAGAGAAGCTAGAGAGAGAAAGTCCTCAAATCACAAATCCGAGCCCGGAATCTTGTTCCTAATCGTTTTTGGTAAGTCCCTTTCGAAAATCATCCGTTTTCATAACCATTTTCGGCCTCAAATCGAGCAAAAACTCCCATTTTCGTAACTTGAGTTTTCGGGTCAAAAACCGACTTGTTTTGGTGTCAAAATGCAAGCTTTTGTGTTTAAAAGTACTAGGAATCGATACCCCTTTCAATCCCGAGCATTTCCATGTCAAAAACTTCGATTTTGGGTCAAAAATCTGGAAAATCTGGAAAACCCGTAGGTTTCTCCGTCGCCCAGCTTGAAGGAGTCGAATCAGACTCATTCGATCGAACCAGTCGATCGAACCAGTTCATTCGATCGAAGGAGTCGATCGAACCAGTCCAGTCAACCGAATAGGAAAGCAACCGAATGGTCTCCAACTCATTCGATCGAATGAGCTTCGTATTCGATCGAACGAGTGTCTATTCGATCGAACAAGTTCCATGTCCGACCGAACGAGTTTTCCCAAACTGGTTCGACCGAATGTGTTTCTGGTTCGATCGAGTGTGCCTCAGATTCGATCGAATGTGTGTCTATTCGATCGAATGTGTGCCTATTCGACCGAACGTGTTCCTATTCGATCGAATGTATTCTAATTCGATCGAATGTATTCTTATTCGATCGAATCAAGCCAGAACCAAGCTGTTTTCATCTTTAAAAACCCAGTTTTTGCTCGAGGTCGCGTAAACTCGTTTTCTTAGACTTATAGCACGTTGTTAACCTTATACGTATGTCCAACTCTAGGCTAAGGAGATCTTCTGTAGCACCATCCTAACCCGAGATCAAGGTGAGTTCATAAACCCCTTTTCAACTGTTTTTACTTTATCAAACCACGGGGTGGAAATATGCAAAACACTTTACTTCAAACCTTTATACACTGTTTTACTCTGCTTTTACTCGCTTTCACTTATAACTTAACGTAATGTAAACACCATCACAATTACTTTACTTACTCTATAAATTTGTATCACTTTATGAACTGTTACACTATGAATCATTGTACTATGAACCGTTGCACTATGAACTATATGCTCTATGAACTGTTGCTCTATGAACCACGGTCACTATCTCGACTGCTTTGGGTACTGCGGCACCCATGTAAGTCTCGCACACTCGACTGCTTTGGATACTGCGGCATCCATGTAAGTCTCGCATACTCGACGGCCTTGGATTCTGTGTGAATCCATGTAAGTCTCGCCTCACACTCGCGTGACCTCTATGTGTACTATGTGTTATTATTTGCTCTTTGGTCTATCTGTTATGTGCATTTATCTCAAGAATTGTGAACTATTGTATTGCCTTATACACGTTGTAACTCAATGATCCACGTACACGCTTTTCACACACTATTATGAACTGTACCGAACCATGTATTATACACTACGCTTTTACTTATGAACTGTCTTCTCACTTTGAAACTCATAAAACAATAAGCACAGCAAAATATGTTGTAGGAGTGGTGGGTTAGCCGCTGGTACACCCTATATATAAACCCCAACAACCTATTTTGGTGCGCTTGTTCTCTTTCAAACTATTTTTCTAATAGCCGGGATCATACCCAAACATGGTAGAACAAGTTGTAGGAGTGGTGGGTTAGCCGCTGGTACACCCTATATATAAACCCCTACAACTTGGTCTAACATGCTTGTGTATGAAGCCTTTTCCTTTTACAACAAACTTATGTTCTCACTCAACTATTTTTGTAGTTGACGCTTTCTTGCATATTTTTCAGGTAATGCTAATAGATGAAGAACAGGGATTTCTAGATGGCCTTAGGAGATGACTGAAGGCGTAGTACTAGACTTAGTATCTGTTGGACTATTGTGGTTTTATTTGTATCTTTTGAACAATGTAACTTGATTATCTATGTATGCATTTCATTTAGACTCTTAACCTGTGTTATGGCTTATTCAATCTGAGACTTCGTCCACGCCCTTGGCATTCCGCCTCTGGCCGGGGTGTGACAGATTGGTATCAGAGCCCAAGGTTATAGAGAATTAGGTATGACCTAGACTATAACTTAGGGACCATACTCTGGATAGTATCATGCATCACTTGCACATATCACACTCGCATACTTGTTAACTGTTTACGTACTACTTGCTTACTTACCAAATATTTACGTGTTACTTGCTTACCTGTTTATCTGTTTAATTAACGCTTGTCTCTCCACCCTGATCTATGTTCGAGCATGATGCCACATATCACTATATCGCCTCTTGTATCACACCTACACATTGTTCGCTTATCTTGTGATCGCCTTACTCTATTGCTATATCCTCGATGTATCTCCTTTGCACTTGTCTCTCATTTTGTCTATTCCCAGAATGCCTCCCCGACGCGCTGATAACTCTGACTCTGCCGAGCTAGCCAACATTATCGCACAACAGATAGCTGCTGTTCTTCCTGGAATGGTGACTCAAATCGCTCAGACCATGCGAGAGGGAGTTCAACCCGCTGCAAACCAAGACCTGAACCCGAACGTTAATGCAACCGATCGACACTACAAGGCCTTCCAAAGTGCCCGACCGACGAACTTCGAAGGATTCGAAGGCGCTGCTGGTCTTCTTCAATGGTTCGAAAAGATGGAAGTTACGTTCGATATCGTTGCTTGCCCGGAAAATCTGCAAGTCCGTTTTGCTGCAAGTATGTTTCTCAAGCGCGCCCTGAACTGGTGGAACAACGAAGTCAGAACTCGTGGCCGTGAAGCTGCCAACGCTTTGTCCTGGACCGAATTCAGGGAAGTCGTCACTCGAGAGTTCGTACCCCGTAGCGAGCAGCAGAAGCTTGAAGCCGAGTTTTGGGAACATAAGATGGAAGGAGCTGATTACCAAGAATACACTGAGCGTTACCACGAGCTCGCCCTTTTGGTACCACATATGGTTACTCCCGCAGAACGTGCTGTTGAAGCTTACCTCCGTGGCCTTCCCGATTGCATGCGCGCTATCCTCATCGCAGCTGATCCCCAGACGGTCCAAGCCGCTGTTCACCTCACCGCTCTTGTGGCCCAAAGCCTAATCAAAGCCGGTCAACTATCTGACGAGCCGAATCGCAAGAAGCAGAAGGTCCTTGCCGCCACCACTACTGCCACTCAAGCTGTTCCCTTGAACGCAGTTGCTCCTGATGCCTCCAACAGACCCCGAGCGGGATACGCCGGTGCCCATCCCAAATGCCACACGTGCCAACGACATCACCCCCAGGGAGTCCAATGCTACAGATGCACCAATTGTGGACGACTCGGCCACCTAGCTAATACCTGCAGATCTGCACCTGCCGTCGCCAACAACGCCGCCCCCAACGCGAGAGCATGTTACGAGTGTGGAGCCACCGATCACCTCAGAAATCGCTGCCCCCGCATCACCGTCGAGATTCCTCCTGCAACAGGACGCGTTTACAGGATCGGAGCCGCCGCAGCCCAGCTAGATCAAGACGCCGCTCCAGGTATGTTCTTTTCCTTTCCTTTCGTCACGATTCTAACCCTTTTCTCCTTACTCTCTTCTTACGACTTTAACCCTCGCCGGAACTGCTCGCCTTTAACCTCTACACGCCCGCACGACTAGTTCAACTCGAATTCTTGACAACACCACTTATGATCAACACACTTTCCACTATTATTATCACTATTACACTTTGTACACTAAGCACTATTACACGAACCACGCACAAACGCAATGCTCTTGTATCCCTTACGCAACGACCAACGAACAAATGTGTTTCACGACCGATTGAACTATTTACGCATTTATACATTTGCTACTTATGTGATTGCCTGATTATGTGATTATGTGTAGAGTTTTCCCTTAAGCACTTACGCGATGGGGTGACAATTGCAAGGACGACGCAAGGTGAAATAACAATTATAGTCCGGAATATAATTGTTAAGTCACAGGTGCGTACGTATGCAAATGTTCCATCATGGTACTATGAGTCCTGAGCCCAATATTCGTGGAGTAAGGGCTACTCAAAGAATGTCGGAGGGGTGGTGGGTTAGCCGCTGGTACACCCTATATATAAACCTCTTCGGCAGGGCGTGTGTAGTTCTGAAGCGGGTATTGGAGGTAGGGACTTGTGGTAGTAAAGTGTGTCGCAAGTCTTGAACCCAATGGCAGTTGAGAGAGTATTCAAGGAAAGTTGTAGGAGTGGTGGGTTAGCCGATGGTACACCCTATATATAAACTCCTACAACTGGAATTGAATATGATCGAATACGAAAAATTGGAATTTAGGGCTTGTGAGGGGATAGGAGTGTCACTGTGAGCCCTAGTCCAAGATCAGCGGAAAGGAGCATTCGGGTAAAGTTGAAGGGGTGGTGGGTTAGCCGCTGGTACACCCTATATATAAACCCCTTCAGCAGTACATGAATGCGCCCGAAGCAAGTCTTGGGTGAATGCTCATAGCTTTGTGTTTGAATGAACTAAGTTGCTCTAATCACTAGAATCGCGAATGAACTATTTGTGCTCATGAACTCACTATTAGAACCACTATGCGCAATTTGTTTTCTCTCTTGGATTGATTACTCTATCTCGAACTAAGTTATCTCATGCTCAAAATTTCATAATATTTAAAAGTTAATATAGGCCATTTGGACGTTATGCATGGAAAGGGAAATTCTCAAATTACGATGAGGGAGTGGTGGGTTAGCCGATGGTACCCCCTATATATAAGCCCCCCTCCTCGTTAATTTGCGAATCCCTGGAAGTGCACATCAAACGAATAACCTGTATTGATTTGGTAGAATCTATTTCATAAGTTGGACCGTGTGCTTGAATTTCGGGACGAAATTCCCTAAAGTAGGGGAGACTGTAACATCCCGAAATTTAACCCGGTGACCAAAAATCTATCTTTTGTAAATAAATGATATTTTCATTATTTTAAAAGATTTCAGATATTTTATTCAAAGTTATTTCATAAAAGTTTATAGAAAAATGTTTCGTTTTACAAAATTTATGGACTCGGCTAATCTCGACCCGTAGGTAGCCAACCCGCGCCTAACCAAACCCGTAGTATATAAACGAAAGTTCTTGACACTTCCACCATTTTCACCCAACTCTTTCACTTGCACCCACCCAAACTCTCTCATTTCTAGAGAGAGAAGCTAGAGAGAGAAAGTCCTCAAATCACAAATCCGAGCCCGGAATCTTGTTCCTAATCGTTTTTGGTAAGTCCCTTTCGAAAATCATCCGTTTTCATAACCATTTTCGGCCTCAAATCGAGCAAAAACTCCCATTTTCGTAACTTGAGTTTTCGGGTCAAAAACCGACTTGTTTTGGTGTCAAAATGCAAGCTTTTGTGTTTAAAAGTACTAGGAATCGATACCCCTTTCAATCCCGAGCATTTCCATGTCAAAAACTTCGATTTTGGGTCAAAAATCTGGAAAATCTGGAAAACCCGTAGGTTTCTCCGTCGCCCAGCTTGAAGGAGTCGAATCAGACTCATTCGATCGAACCAGTCGATCGAACCAGTTCATTCGATCGAAGGAGTCGATCGAACCAGTCCAGTCAACCGAATAGGAAAGCAACCGAATGGTCTCCAACTCATTCGATCGAATGAGCTTCGTATTCGATCGAACGAGTGTCTATTCGATCGAACAAGTTCCATGTCCGACCGAACGAGTTTTCCCAAACTGGTTCGACCGAATGTGTTTCTGGTTCGATCGAGTGTGCCTCAGATTCGATCGAATGTGTGTCTATTCGATCGAATGTGTGCCTATTCGACCGAACGTGTTCCTATTCGATCGAATGTATTCTAATTCGATCGAATGTATTCTTATTCGATCGAATCAAGCCAGAACCAAGCTGTTTTCATCTTTAAAAACCCAGTTTTTGCTCGAGGTCGCGTAAACTCGTTTTCTTAGACTTATAGCACGTTGTTAACCTTATACGTATGTCCAACTCTAGGCTAAGGAGATCTTCTGTAGCACCATCCTAACCCGAGATCAAGGTGAGTTCATAAACCCCTTTTCAACTGTTTTTACTTTATCAAACCACGGGGTGGAAATATGCAAAACACTTTACTTCAAACCTTTATACACTGTTTTACTCTGCTTTTACTCGCTTTCACTTATAACTTAACGTAATGTAAACACCATCACAATTACTTTACTTACTCTATAAATTTGTATCACTTTATGAACTGTTACACTATGAATCATTGTACTATGAACCGTTGCACTATGAACTATATGCTCTATGAACTGTTGCTCTATGAACCACGGTCACTATCTCGACTGCTTTGGGTACTGCGGCACCCATGTAAGTCTCGCACACTCGACTGCTTTGGATACTGCGGCATCCATGTAAGTCTCGCATACTCGACGGCCTTGGATTCTGTGTGAATCCATGTAAGTCTCGCCTCACACTCGCGTGACCTCTATGTGTACTATGTGTTATTATTTGCTCTTTGGTCTATCTGTTATGTGCATTTATCTCAAGAATTGTGAACTATTGTATTGCCTTATACACGTTGTAACTCAATGATCCACGTACACGCTTTTCACACACTATTATGAACTGTACCGAACCATGTATTATACACTACGCTTTTACTTATGAACTGTCTTCTCACTTTGAAACTCATAAAACAATAAGCACAGCAAAATATGTTGTAGGAGTGGTGGGTTAGCCGCTGGTACACCCTATATATAAACCCCAACAACCTATTTTGGTGCGCTTGTTCTCTTTCAAACTATTTTTCTAATAGCCGGGATCATACCCAAACATGGTAGAACAAGTTGTAGGAGTGGTGGGTTAGCCGCTGGTACACCCTATATATAAACCCCTACAACTTGGTCTAACATGCTTGTGTATGAAGCCTTTTCCTTTTACAACAAACTTATGTTCTCACTCAACTATTTTTGTAGTTGACGCTTTCTTGCATATTTTTCAGGTAATGCTAATAGATGAAGAACAGGGATTTCTAGATGGCCTTAGGAGATGACTGAAGGCGTAGTACTAGACTTAGTATCTGTTGGACTATTGTGGTTTTATTTGTATCTTTTGAACAATGTAACTTGATTATCTATGTATGCATTTCATTTAGACTCTTAACCTGTGTTATGGCTTATTCAATCTGAGACTTCGTCCACGCCCTTGGCATTCCGCCTCTGGCCGGGGTGTGACAGTTTTAGCCTCGTTTTAAGCCGAATTAAACATTTAACCGAAAAACAAACTGAACCAGATGTACCGGTTAACACGGTTAAAGCTATATTAATAGTGATTGTATAGTAACGATCGTAGGGATCATATTACAGATTGGACGTGTTAACTGATAATGACTGTTGTTACCTGCTTGCATGTGCTAAGTGAGTTTCACGAGCCCCTTTTTCTGAATTGTTTTTAAATATTTTCCCGGGGCGGAAAGCATGTTACTATTGAAATGTTTAAGTACATACTGAACGCATGGATTTGCGTGTATTTATAAATATTTGATTGTACGACATGACCTTACGAGCAACCTTGTTCTTCAGAGGTGTCTGTTGCATCCCGTTTACGTTTCCGCTGCGGTTACGGGGTGTTACAACAGATCTCCGGGTAGGCTTTTACTAGTATTTTCCAAAGGAAAATACTTATCTAGCAGACTTCAATCTTCTTGATCACATCAAACTTTGCCAGACATGACCTTACGAGCAACCTTGTTCTTCAATGGTCCCTTCAACTCCTTGCTAGAAATAACTTATTAGCAAAACCAAGTGTGCTTGGTAGCACTATAGCCTGCTAGAGTTGAACCATGCCCAATGTTACTTTGAGATATTTCATTACTAAGCTTACTCAGACCACTGCTTTATTAATAAATACCTTGCCCGATTTTCCAATCACTTGGCTTCATGAGCTTGGTTAGCCAAGAGCTTACCCGAAGTTAAACCTTACTCGGCTATGAAGAACAATCTTGCTGGACATAGTGAACCCTACTCAGGTATACACTAAAGAAGAGTTCTAGAAGATAACCTTACCCGATGGACAAAATACCTTGCTAGGGTATGAAAACCTTGCCCGGGAATCCAAGTGTGCTCTGATTCCGTACTTAGCGATTTCTGAGGAGGTTGAGAAGATTCCAATATTTCTTATGCTTCTCTTAGGTCAAATCTTGACTCAACACAATGGCATTAGACATAGCCTTTGAATTAGTGTGATGAGCCATACTAGTCAAAATCTCACAAGACAGACCAAGTTTCAGCATAAACAGTACTCTATCATCTTTCTTCTTCATTTGTCTTTCAACAGTTTGAATGTTGTTAGTGCCATCAGGGACATATGGTCCATTTTTTATTGAATTCTACATTTCCACATCATTGTAACAAACATCAGCCTCTAATAGAACTTTCCACATAATATAGTTTTCCTGTCTTAACGATCTTGGAATTTTATTAATTGACACCTCTTGTTCATCCACTATTCCTGACATTCTTTTGTTATTTTGAAAGATTTTTGAAATTAAAAAATACTTAAAATTTAATAAACTTTGAAAAATAATCAAATCTGTGAAATAAATCCTCAGATCTGATAAATTTGGATGGATAATAACAAGATCTTGACACAAAAGGAAATAAATTAAAGTAAATCTGAGTAAAGAGCACTTTTAAACCTCAATAATACAGTAGATCTGAGAAAAATGAAAAACAAGGCAGCTGACGTCACAAATCGACGATATAATTGTCAGCTGGCGTCTTTTTTCATCTTTAAAATCAACAGTTTTCAGCAACAAGTTAGCAACAGTTCATCAAAGATGCAGCAACACAAGCTCTGATACCACTTGTCGAGTCCCGATTAGCTTACTTAAGTACACAATAATCAGTCTTATAACCAACACATACTTGTTGACAAGGCGGTTACGAAATTATGATTTTGTGAAAAACCAATAAATATTAATGGCGGAATCAGTAATACTCGAAATTGCTTAACGGACAGAAATGTAACAAACACACAAAGTAACTCAAAAGATTTTCATTTATATTATGAAGGATACAATGAAAATCAATTAGGGTTTTAAGGAGGAATGTATTTATTTGTGGCAACTTTTCTGTACAAAGATATTCTTTTCAGGAAAGAGACAACCGTCAAATCACAATATTCGCTCTGTTTCTGTTGTCATAGACGTGCCCTAAAGTTTCTTTAAATAGGCCTGCCCTGACACCTTATAGAAACCCTAATGATTGACTCTTGACATATTCAAACATATTACAAAATATTACAAATGTAAATAGGTCTTCAAGTAAGCTTTTGTCCTTGTCGAGCAAATCTGGTAAACATTAAGTGGGCTTGGAACACTTCTCCGAGTAAGCTTTACTTAGAATATTTTCCAAATATGTTTTCCTAAGAAAATATTCTTCAAACAAACTTCAATCTTCATGATAATACCAAACTTTGCTCGATATATATCCTACGAGCAAACTTTTTCTTTTTGGGTCCTTTCAACCTTTTGTTACTTAACTTATTTGAACAAGTTCAAGTGTGCTAGTGACACTGTAGCTTGTTCGAGGTTGAACCTTGCTCGTTAGAAGTCCTTAGAGTAATTTCTTCATTAACTTCTTCCAATTTTTCTTGGACCACAGTTGATTAACAAACCTTGCTCGATCCACCAAATTACTTGGTTTCAGCTGGGTTTAGTCAAGGGTATGCTCTGAAACCAATCTTGTTTGACTTGAAGAACAACCTTTCTTGATGAAGTGTATTTTGCTCGAACTAACACTTAGAAGACTTCAAAAAGATAACCATGCTCATAAATCAAAATACCTTGCTTGACTAAGTTTAAGTGTGCTCGAATGTCTAAGTTTGCTCGGTTTCCATGCTTAGCCATTTTCTTTACCATATTCTTATCCCAAAAATTACTAAAAGAAAAATTACATATTCAAATTTTTTCTCAAGGACATTACAAATCAAAATAATCATAAACAAAAAGGATTTATCTTCTTGAGCTCCCTGCTTCAGATCTTCTGTCAAGCCTAACAGGAGCAGCCTTTTGTTGGAATATTGATATCTCCTTGTGGAATGGATGTTGAGCTAGAAGATTCCACCTCATTATGTCATAGAGATCATACACATGAAGATATTCCAAATCAGTTTCATGTTCAATGATTCCGAGGGCCATACCTTCAGAATTTCTGAAGATAAAAGAATGTGTTTTCCTTTCATAGTGTATATGAGAAATTCTTCCATTTCTTTGAACTTCAGAGTTTGGCCTGGTCATCTGTCTTCTCATGCTGATGCACTCCTTCATTGTGGCATAGAGATTTGTGACTTTATTGGATTTTCCAGAAGATAGTTCAATCATTCTGATGCCACTCATTCTCTTCTTGTTTAGCAGAGGAAATCCCTGTCGAGAATGTTCTTTTAAGTAATTTGATAGGTCATTCCTCTTCTGTCCTGCAGACCTATCCCTCTGCTAATATTGATACAGGCACAGAATATCCAATTGTTCTAACTGATCCTTGTTGAAGTCCCGAAAGTCATCCCTGAATAAAATAATCTTCAGCTCACCACTGGTCATAATCACTTTAGGTGTTTTGGTCCTAGAATCAATTTAGAGATTCTATGGTAGATCCAGACTAGAAGTTGGTCTTTGTTGGCTGCGCCTGATGGTAGGGATTGGGACACTTGATATGGAAGACCTTGAAGTCTATTTCCTTTTTGGTTGGGGCCTTCTCACAAGTCCTTTTGATTCATAAATCTTCACAATGTAATCCTTCTTCACCATGATCAGTTTCAGATAGTCACCACCTTCCTTGGACATGATTTTGATCTTTTCCATTATTTCTTTGTCCATATGTTCCTTTGAAGGAGATTTTTGGTCTTTTTTACAGTTTATCTACTTTGACCATATTGTAAGGACATTAATCTTCTACGCTCATCCTCTACTTGTTCCAAATATACTTGCTCTTTATAAAACAGATCTCTCAGCTGAGACTGACCAAGATTACCAAAAACACCAACTGGTATCCCCTTTTTCAACATTGTCTGCCTTAGAGTGTTTATTTTCTCTTTATCTTCCTATGGCATCAGATTTGTTGTCAATTCAACCCTCAAAGGGTTCTTTCATCACTTCAGACATCAAGAAAGGAGTTTAAGTTGGAATTTCAGATTTGTAGGATTCCTTCAACTGCTTCCTATACTTAGCAAGTTCTGTCTTATATAGTTCTTTTTTTTTGTGATGCAATCAGTTTGCTCACTTCATCACCAACACCCCTGTCTTCCATTGATCTTTCAAAAATAACTTCCTTGTCTTTTGTCAATTCTTTCTTCTTTTCTTTAGCCAACCATACTCTGGCTCTATCATCCTTAGCCTTTCTCACCCTATTCTCCTCTTCCTTTTGTTTCAATTCATTCATTCTTCTTTTTCTCATTTGCTCAGCTACAGAATATGCTGCATCCTTCAATTTTTGTGATATTTGTCTGAACAAAAGTTCAACATCTTTCTTTTGCATGATTTCAGCAAGTTCAAACTTGATACCATTCTCAACTAGGAATCCAATCTTTCTTCCATACTTCCTCATCACACTATCCTTTCTTTTAAGTTCACCAGTTCTCTTCTGGTCAAGTCTTCTATTTTCATCTTCTACCTCCTTCACTCTTATTTCTTTGAACAAGTTTTCTAAGTCTTCAAAGTTCATGTTACTTAAGTGTTCTTCAGTGTAATTGGGGAGTTTGAGATAAGTCAGATATTGTTTTACAAGTTTTCTTATGTTTTCTCTGATCTTTCTCAATTCTACTCTCTTTCTTTCAAATAACAAATCAAGGTTTTTTCTGATAGTTTATCAATTTCTTCAAATATGAAACCTAGGGCCATCAGACTAACAACTCTTGGATCTTCTCTATTCAATTCTTCTAGTTTGGCCTTGATATTTTCAATATGTTCATCAGTTAAATGAACTTGAGGTGAAGCAAGTTCATCCTCTTTATCTTTCAAATCTTCTCCTTCATCATCATCTTCTTGTTCAGAGATATCCTCCAAGGCCCTAATCAGTGGCTCATTGGACTCATAGTCTTCAAGTCTAAGAGTTTGCAAAGGGATAGCTTGTATTGGTTCTTCAATTGGACTTTCACTTTTCTTCTCCTTATCCCATTGTTTATCTTCTCTCACAACCTTCTTCTTCTTCTTCTTCTCCTTGGGTAATAATTTTCTGTTATTTTATCTCCAAACCTTTTCTTCCTTCTAACAAACTTCACTAAATTAACCGGCCAAACTTCTTTCATTAGCTTTAATTTCCTTCTCAAGACTTTCAATCGCTCTATCATTGGCCTTCTTGATCATCTCCTCCTGACTTCTTTTATCATCATTGTCTGCTTCCAATTGCTTATCAGCATTTTCATTGGAGGGTTCAGCAGTTGGTATAGTTTGCTCAGGATTTTAATATTGAAATTTATAAATTCCTATGGCCAGAGTATTATATGCCTCTTCAGTCTATTGCAATTTTAATAAACGTTCAGTAAATTTTTGTTCAACATCCCCGTTATCTTCACTCATCTACATTTTCAAATCAATCTCCTCCATTAATATCCTCTGTTCATCAATTTCCTTTTGTGTCAAAAAGTAATTCAAAAAGTCTCTCTAAATCCATTCATTCACTATCTGATCATTTCTTTTCTTCCCTTCATCAGCAAACTCATCAACAAATAGTAATTGGTCACTTGATTCTACAACTTTTCTTTTTAATGACTACAGTTGGCTTTTATGCTCAGCCACTGCCTTTCCTTTCTCTGTCCTTCTCTCTTCTTCTTTATCTACTAGTTTGGATGATCCAATCTCCTTTACAACATTTGGAAGAAATTCATCTATCTCTTTAAGAAAATCTTCCAAATCCTCATCCAATTCCTTCTCATTTTCTACAATAATCAAAGATTCAAAATTATCAAACTCTCCATACAAAATGTCAATATCAGGATACTCTTGATTCATTTCAGCATTTTATTCAACAACATTCTCATCATTGACAACTATATCATCTGCCGCATTGTCAGCCATATTTTCAACTACCATATCATCATCATTCAAATTTTCATCATTGGCCTCATCATCAGCCAAATTATCATCAGCTTCAGCCTCCCTTTCCTCCACTTCATCTTCGTCACTACTAACATATACATCTCCAACCAATCTTAATGCATCATTAAAAACATTTTCACCAAGAATAGGTATATTCCCTCCTTGTTTTGGTGCATCTGAGGTCTTCTCAACCTCAGCCACCAGGGTTTGAATTTTTAACAGGGCTTGTTCCAGCTAAGATCCAAATTCCTGTTTTTCTCATTCAAGTCATGATTCACAGTCCTCAGAACAGAGTTTCCCACACTAAGATCAAAATTCCTTTCAACAAATAATGAGATGAAACTAGGGGAAATTGGATCATATTTAGAAGATTCAGGTGGTTGGATTGTTGTAGTTTTGTGAGATGGGCTTTGGATAATTTGTGAACTTGCGCTTGGTAAAGGGTTTGTGATCAGAATTAATGGGATTTGGCTTAGGGTAGGTGGGGATAAAGAAGTGTCATGTTGGTTAAGGTTTAGTGAGTGTGTAGGAGATTGGTTTGGTTTGTTGGGATGGTTTTTTAAATGGTAAGGGATAAGTTTAGGGTTGGGTTTCTATTAGGGTTTGTATTTGTGCGGAGGATGGTAGTGATGGAATAATTGGTACAAAGGTCTGGGAAAAGTGTAGTAATGAAGGAATATAAGGTTCATGGATTTGGTATTGTGGTGGTGATTGGGTTGGTGGTGAAACACGTGGTGTTGGTGTAGAAATAACTGCATCATGTAATACCTCCCCCCCTCAACTTGGGGCTCATTATCGTCCACAACATCAGCTTCTCCATCAACATTCTCTCCTCCAACAGCATTGTCTCCTCCATCTACATCATCTCCTCCATCATTATCATCATCATTATCACTGTCATCTTCCTCATCTTCATCACTATCTTCTTCATCACTGCTTACCATACGTGAAGAAGGAATCTCCATTATCTCCATGTCATTTTTCACTAACCATGGAAGAATATTGAACTCCACTTCCGAGTTGAATTGACTAGTTGGACCCAGTCTATTAATTCTCCTAAACATATTAGGGTCTTGTAGTACATGTGTTATACCAGTTGTAGGAAGATTTGGATGTAAGATGTTGAATATAATTTCCAGGAAATGAGGGTACATCAAGAATCTTTATTTCTCTGCTTTCTTGACATTTGTGACCAATCCCACAAATATCATTCGGGAAAGTTGAATGATCGGTCATACACTACAGCCATAGTTGTTGTAAAGATCTCTCTGCTCATCAGAGTCTATGTTCCCCTCATTGGTGTTAAACTTTGGATAAAATGATGAATATGGAGTCCATAAATCACTGGAAACATCCCCTTTTGGAATTAACCTTCATATATATTGCCCTGCTATCCCATGGTCTCTTAAAACACTATTAACATTCGCTATGTAGAGTAGGATAACTGAACGTCAAGATCATCTTGTAACTGGAGGCTAGCATGAAGAAGTTGTTCAGTTATTTCCACTTCCTGACCCAGCACAGTGGCCTCGACTCTCCGACCATTTATATCAACAGCCAGTTGTTCAGATCTCCGAAAATCAAGATGATGATTTTTGTAGATTACTGGGCTCTCAGTCAGTGCTAATAGGAGGTTGGAATGGATCAACCAGTTAATCATGAGCTCCAGTGGGTGATTCTCCTCACACATCAAGAATCTTTCTTTCTCTACTTTTGTGACATTTGTGACCAATCCCACAAATATCATTCAGAAAAAGTTGAATAGGCGGTTATACACTACAACCATAGTTGTTGTAAAGATCTCTCTGCTCATCAGAGTTTATGTTCCCCTCATTGGTGTAAAACTTTGGATAAGATGATGAATATGGAACCCATAAATCACTGGAAACATCCCCCTTTGGAATTGACCTTCATATATATTGCCCAGCTATCCCATGGTGTCTTAAAACACTATTAACAATCGCTATGTAGAGTAGGATAACTGAACTTCAAGATCATCTTGTAACTGGAGGCTAGCATTAAGAAGTTGTTCAGTTATTTCCACCTCCCGGCTCAGCACAGTGGCCTCGACTCTCCGACCATATATATCCTCAGTCAGTTGTGCAGATCTCCAGAAATCAAGATGATGATTTCTGAAGATTACTAGGCTCTCAGTCAGTGCAAATAGGAGGTTGGAACGGGTCAACCAGTTAATCATGACCTCCAGTGGGCGATTCTCCTCATTTATTTGGAGAAAAGCGCACATGTTGTGCTTCGGCCTTCTCGTCCTAGTAGACCTCGTAACATCGAAGTGTGCTTGGAATTAGTTCTCCGGGTAGACTTTACTTAGAGTATTCTCCAAAGAGAATACTCACCTAGCAGACTTCAATATTCTTGATCATATCAAACTTTGCTCGACATGACCTTACGAGAAACCTTGTTCTTCAATGGTTCTTTCAACTCCTTGTTGGGAATAGCTTATTTAGCAAAGCAAAGTGTGCTTGGTAACACTTTAGCCTATTGAGTTGAACCCTGCCCGATGTTACTTGAGTTATTTCATTACTCACATCATGTCTGCTCGGACCACTGTATTATTAATGAATACCTTGCCCGATCTTCCAATCACTTGGCTTCAAGAGCTTGGTTAACCAAGAGCCTACTCTGAAGTAAACCTTGCTTGGCTATGAAGACAATCTTGCTAGACATAGTGAACCCTGATCGGATATACACTAAAGAAGAATTCTAGAAGATAACCTTTCCCGATGAACAAAGTACCTTGCTAGGGTAAGTAAACCTTGCCCGGGAATCCAAGTGTGCTCGGATTCTATACTTAGCAATTTCAGAGGAGGTTGAGAAGATTCCAATCTTCCTTATAATCCTCTCAGGTCAAATCTTAGACTCAACAATCTCCCCCAAGATTGGAACACCTCAGCTTTCCCAAAACACTTCTACAGTTACATACACATAGTTAAAATACACATCAATAATCAAATGTTTACATATTCATAAAGTTAAACTATTTAATATTCAGAAATTTGTCCGTAGATATTACAAATCAAAGCCTATTCTAAGATCTCTATCTTCCTCTTGCATCATAGGCTGCTTGTCTTCGATTGATTATTACAGTTTCTGCTATTTGCTGAAAGATCGACAAAATTTGTTAATGAGGGTGACTCTCAGGAATGGTCATATCTCGTATATCCCTCAAATCTTCATTGTGCAAATAAGTCAAATCTTCATCTTTTCTAATTATGCCCAAGATAAGTCCATCTGAATTACGAAGAACATAGTGGCCATCATTTTCCTTATATTCAATTTCAGCAATGATGCCACTCTTCTGGACACTGTAATTTGGGCGTGACATTCTTCTTCCTATGCTTATGCACGTGTTCATGTTTGACAGGGGATTGTTGTTTCTGACTGATAATTGATAATTCAATTCAGCACTTTTTATATTTTTCATTTTTGTTGCTCTTCCGGTTTTGTCAAGCTTTGTCAACTTCCACTTTTTCTTTTCCTTTAGAAATGGAAACCCCTTGTCAGCTTCACTTCTCAGATACTTTGAGAGTTCATTTTGCTGTCTCCCTGCCAACTTATTATTGTCATGATAATCATACAAATCCAGTGTAGCCATCTTCTCCAACTGCTCCCTTGAATAGTCAGCAAAATCATTTCTATAGATAATGTCTCTAAGTTGTCTACTCTTCATAATCACTTTCAATGACTGAGTGACTGAGTCATAGTAGAGAGTTCTTGGAAGATCCACATCAGATTGTGGTCTTGTTTCTCTTTAGGATCCGACTCTACTTGACTCACCCCTGATTTCTTATGGATGTACCCTTGAGGTAGAGGGCCTGGTTGAGATAGACTTCATGGGTTTGCTGGCTCTGATACTGCAAATGCTTTCATATACATTTACTCAATCAATTCAGCAGGGTATTTGATAAGATCTGCAATGTTTTCCCCTGCATTTTTGCGAAGCCTCATGATCATTTTGACTATCCTTGGATTATTCAGCAGCCCTGCAGGAACAAATCTTCCTTCAACAAAACATCTGGGATTTTCACCCTCCAATAAGACTTTCTCCTACTCAGCCTTTTGCATATACAATAGTTCCTTTAGTTGATCTCTAGTTAATGCATTAAAGGCATTCATATCCATTCCCTTTTGATTCACCATTATTCCCCTTACTATTTGTATCATTTCTTCATTTTCCCATGGAACAATAGGCTCATCTGCTGGTTCATCTTTAACTTCCACTGGGATTGGGGTTTCTTCATTTTTAATCCTTTTTTGCTTCTTTTTCAGCCTCCTGCTTCTTCCTCAATGTTATAATTTTTCTTTTCTTTTTGGGAGGCTCAGGCTGTTCTTCCCTTGACTGCCTAGTAGATGACTCAGGTTGAACTCTCTCTAGTTTGTATTATTCGTTGAAGTCTATTATAGTGAGAGTCAACAGAAGTTCTAGAAAGGCTACTCACCAACTCTGTTGACATACCTTTATCCAGCAAATATCCACATCTTCCATCAAATTTCATCCTTAACTTGTCAAGCTTTTCAGTTAGTTCAGCTTCCTTGCAAATCTTTCTTTTTCTTTTCTCTGAACATCTTCTCTTGTTGTGTTGTACAGCTTTTCAAGATCCTCAAATTTTTAATGGGATAAGTCTTTCTCAGAGAAATTGTGTTTTCTCATATATTTTCTGAATTTCAGACTGTCCCTATTTTTCTTCTCCATCATCCTTTTAACAACATCCCTCTCTTTATCCAACTTGCTCTGTAACTCCTCATCAGTTAAGGAGGCCAGATCTTCATATTTGAAACCATGTCTAATCAAACTTATAATTAAAGGATGGTTCCTTCTTGCATCATCAATACTTTGTTGAATGCTTTCCCTTTGATCTTCTGACATTTGTACTTGTGGGGACACAGCACCAACATTTTCATCTGCCTTATCCTGACCATCAACATCATCATCATTTTCAGATTCATCCTCCTCCTCTGTTGTTTCATTTACAGCATCAATGTTAGGCTCATTGGGAGTTGGAATATCAGAAACTGGAACATTTGGGACTCCTTCAACTACTTCCCCAGGCCTTAAGCTTTGTAGAGGAACTGCCCTTTCTCATCAGGGGTCTCAACATAGCATTGGTTCTTATCATCCCATCTCCCCTTCTTTACAGAATCAGCTCTACCAGCTTGTTCATAATCTTCAGGTCTAAGCCTTTTTCTTGTATATTTCTTCCCATATCTTGCATCATCTAAACATTCCCAATCAGATGGGTTTTGTCTTATATATTCTTTGATTTGCTCTGCCCATTTCTTGGCAAAAATATATGCAATGGATTCACCAACTTCTTCATAATTCAGATTCATATTCATGTCCTTCTCTGGCTCGCTGTTGAACTTGTTTCATTTTGGGGCTGACCTTGAAATTGGCTAAATTTACTCACTACCATGGCAAGTGAATTATCCACTTCCTCAGTCCTCTTTAGATTAATCAAGGTCTCAATCACTACTTAATCATCTTCCTCCTCCTGTTCTAACGATTTTGCTAAATTAGCATGTTCAAACAATGTCTGCTGTTCTGCCAGTTCTTCTTTTGTTAAGGTTCGGGTAATGTGTTCCCTCTCCCTTATTTCACTCATCACATGTTCCAGCCTTCTGGCAGCAGCAGCAGCAGCAATCTCATCTACTTCCTCTTCTTCTTCAGTATCTACCCTAGCAGGCTCATTCTCTTTTTCAACAATGGCTTTGCCCTTGGCTAGCCTTCTTCTTTTATCACTTTCAGTTTCAGACTGAAAATCATCAATATCTTTCTCCAAATCATCCATTTCTTAATCATGCTCAGCATTCTTGGAACCTTCTTCAACAGTTTTAGTAATAACTGGCTCCTCAGCTGCAGCATTTTCTATCAATACATCAGCTTGTACTTCAGTTGATGTTAAGACATTTGTCAATACTTCAGT
Organism: Bidens hawaiensis; assembly: GCF_021521415.1. NCBI lineage: Eukaryota > Viridiplantae > Streptophyta > Magnoliopsida > Asterales > Asteraceae > Bidens > Bidens hawaiensis. Next base: position 3,306,795 of record NW_027504842.1, on the reverse strand, counting down.
TGAAACATCAGTAGCCATATTTTCATCAATGTTCATCTTTTCAATTACATCTTCATTTTCTCCTCTCACATCATCCTCATTTCTATTCAAAACATTTAGAACTTCATTGTTAACATCATAATCCTGCTCTTCTATCTCAGACAAATCTGCTTCATATTCTTCATCTATTAACCTTCTTTCACTACTATCCTCATCATCATCATAATCAATTAATAAACAAGTCAAACCATCAACATCAGTTGACTTTACAATTGCATCTTCCATGACAACATCATTAGTACCAGAAGCATCAGTTCACTTATTAATATTCTCCCCTGTTTTGGGGCAGCTGAGGTCTTCTCAACCTCCTGCTCCAGGGTTTGAATCCTTGATTTTGCAATAGCCAACTAAGCCTTCAATTCTCAGTTCAGCATTTTCTCCCTTCAGATCAATATTTTGGCAAATAAGGTTGAAGTTTCTTTGTAGTAGGAAGGCATTTGAGGGATGGGTATCGGATGGTGAGGTTATAGGTTGAGCTTGTGACTGGTTAGGATCAGGGACATGATTTGTTTGAGGTGGGGTTTGGGTTGTGGTTTGAGGTGGGGTTTGGTGTAATGGTTCAGTTTGGCTTAAGATTTGTGTGTGAGTGGACGGGGATTGGATAGTTTGATCATTTAGTGTTGGATAGGAATGTGTTGATAGTGGTAAGGGTTGAAATATTTGGTCATTTGGTGATGGTGGGTATGGTGGTGTTTGTGGTGGAGTGACAAGAGGTGCGGTTGGTGGTGTTGGTGTGATTTGAAACTCCCCTTGAGGTTGTACATTTTCATCGAAATTTGCATCACCCCCTTCTGCATTGCCAGCATCATTATCAGCATCATCATTATCATCCTCATCATTATCATATCCTACATCATCATTCCCATAACTGCCTTCATCATCATTATCTCCATCATCATTATCATCCTATTCACTCTCCTCAATCTGTTGTTCTGCCAAAAGTTCGTGCAAACGAGGAATTTCAATATCATCAACAATCAGCCATGGTAAATCTTCCTACACTTCATCAGGATTGAATCTGCTTGTACTACTCAAACTAGCAATCCTCCTGTATGTTTCTGGATCTTGTAACACATGAGTCATGCCAGTAATAGGCAATCCCTCCAACTCCTGATTGAATATGATCTGTAAGAACCTGGGATAGGCTAAAAATTTATCTTTTTTACCCTTCTTCAAGTCGCTTATAAGTCCTTCAAAGATCATTCTTGAAATTTTCAAAGTATATATGAACAGGACAGCAACTGTGGCATTCGCCAGGTCCCGACTCATATGAGTCCATGAGCCTTTTCGAGAGCCAAAATCCTGAATGATGTGGTGTATTAAAAACCGGTATAAGTTGGGGAACATTCCCTTCTGGAATTGTCCATCATGCACCGTCCCCTGATAACCCATCATCTGCCCGAATATTTTGAAAAGTTGGGGAGTTGTTAAGTGAAGTGAATCTGGGTTATCGTTATTCAACCGCAAACATCGTCGAATAACCCCTTCGTCTATCCGAATCTCCTGATTTGCTACAGTGGCTTCAATCCTCTTCCCATTCACATCATCATATAGTCTCGCTGATCGCCAAAAATCAAGCGAATGATTTCGGTATATTATCAGGCATTTTATGAATGCGTAATTGATGTTCGATTGTTGAAGCCATCGTATCATAACAACTTCTTCATTAGACGGTGTGACTAGCAACAAGGCACACATGTTATGCTTGTGCTCAAAGATATATCTTGGTTGGTTAGCACCCACCATATCTGAAATCATAAACAAAACATATTCAAAGTAGAAGTTAGTCAAAAAGTTCACAACTTTAATCAATTTCTGTAGGTTCCCAGCCGGATCTACACAGGAGTATCTCGTAACACGAGGGTGCGGAATCCCCACGTAATACGATACGAGCGTAAGATATATAATACGTTGAGACGACACACAAACACACGTTACAATACTAATAAACACGTTGTATTGCAACTCTTCAACACATGATCTCGATTATCACTTACACGTACTGCCCAAAAAAAACTATTTCTAAACAAGCCGAAGTTAGGCATATATAGGCCTCGACAACTTCGCCTAACAGACTAGGCGAAGTTGTCTTAACTTCGCTTATCCACAAGTTCGCTTACATCAGGCGAACTTGTGTGACACCATATCTAAAACCAAAATAACCAATCTAACACGATTACAGACACATACAAAACACTAGAGACTGAACTACTGACATTATGCACCAACAGACTCCCCATTGGCAGTAGCTTCATATCTCTATCTTCATTCACGTGTCTAGTAATCCCCAAAATCTCGTGTCACCTGTCTTCAAGCATGAACGCCCTGTCTAACACAAACAGAGACCACACTCTGGTAATTCTTGGCTTCATCTTTCCATGCAGGAATATAGAATATCTTCTTATCGTTTAGCACCTGCAAGTCAGCTTGAGACAAGTTTACCAAGTGCATGGGATCATACACTCTCAGAACTTCTTGTTCATCTTCATCTTCCATAACCGCTTCAGCTGTTTGGCTATCAACATACCACCACTTTAGATTCTTTAAAACATCCTTGGGCATTGTCTTCATCGGCACTTCTTTCAAACACCGAACCGGCTTATATTTCATCACCATCCAAGGTTTGCCATCAGCTCGCATTTTTCTTTCCTTATCTTCAACTAGCTTCCCTTTCTACGGCTTTAACAACTCAAACTTTTTCTCTTTCACACTTTCTTTCCACACAATCTTCCCAATAATTCTAGCCATATTATCATCACTTCTATTAATCAACCCCAATTTAGCCAAATCCTTCACCTCACACTCAGGCAAGGTATTGAGAGATCTCAACATCCTCTTACAGTACTGAATCCCATCAAACCGTTTCATCACAAATAACCTCAACTGCTCATCATACAGCCAGCAAATAATACCCTTCTTCGACTCAGCATACCCTTTGATATTGTAACTCTTTTTGAACATTGTCGGAACCGCTGGCTTCTTTGTCTTAACAAACCACTGAGCGTAGCCTTCTTTCCATCTCGGCTGTTCTTCCCACTCAGACTCATTTGACACATCCATATCTTGACTCGCATTACTTTTGTCAACGTCAGGAATATCATGTTCTACACTGTCATCCACAATCTCTCCCTCTTCAATCTCACTATCAATCACAATCTGTTCTCCTATATTTTCTATCTCCTCAAAAGGTAACACATCATCATCACCCACAACATCATCATCCAATATTTCTTCATCATCCACAACCACAACATCTTCACCACCTGATCCACCTGTTGTACCAGTTGACTCCCCCTGAGATGTGGAAGTCCCAAGAGTTTGTTCAGTTCTTGGCAACTCACCACCTGCACCTTTTGATGCATTGGGATCATCATCTCTATCATGACTCTTCTTTGTTCTCAACTCGTCGCCCTTGCAGCTCGTCTCCCCCTGAGATGCTAAGAACTGCTTTAGAGCATCAAAAAGTTTACCATGTTCAACAAGGAGGGACGATTGGATCTGATTATCTACTACAAGGCGCTGGATAGCTTGAGTCTGGATTAGATTGATTCTTGACTTTTCAGCAACGACCCGTTCAAGAGCAGCTATCCTTTCAGAATCGGATAAGGTATTATCAAAATCAAACCGCATATGAGAAACGTCTTGAGCATAAGGTGGAGGTATTCCCAAACTATCTGGAGTGTCAGAAAAAGACTGAAAAGTAACCGCGGGTGGTATTGTGACAGATAACCCCGCAGTTGTAGGTTCCCGGACGGATCTTACACGGGATATCGCTATCTACGTAGGTGCGGAATCCCTGCGTAGGTAGTTACGAGCGTAGAATACGTAAAACAATCACACGCGATACAAACGAACACGTTATATATTATAACTTGAAACACGTCTATTACAGACTCTCGACACGTTCACTGAACTACTGAATTACACGTGACTAACCAAAACTCTCTCTCTTTAACCGTAAACCCGTAGGCTATATAAATACACGACAACTTCGCCTCAGGCGAAGTTGTCAGTAACTTCGCTCGTTGAACAAGTTCGACTAGGCGAACTTGTCGACAACTTCGCTTGTTCAACAAGTTCGCCTAAGCGAACTTGTTGACAACTTCGCTTACATACATAAACATAAACTTAAACATAATTACATTACAGACTCGATTACAAACGCTAGACTATGAACTACTGACATTTATGTACCAACAGACTCCCCCTTGGCAGTAGCTTCATATCTTGATCTTCAAAGCTTGTGTCTTGTAATCTCTCGTCATCTCTCTTCATCTCTTCAAGCATGCACTCCCTGTCTAACACATACAGAAACCAACTTTTGGTACTTCTTAGCTTCCTCTTTCCAAGCAGGAATGTAGAAAATCTTCTTAGCATGTAGTACCTGCAAGTCAGCTTGAGACAGATTGACTAAGTTCATAGGATCATACACTCTCATGATCTCTTGCTCATCTTCATCCTCCATGACCGCTTCAGCAGTTTCACAATCCACGTACCACCATTTCAAGTCTTTCAAGACGTTCTTGGGCATCACCTTCATCGGCACTTCTTTTAAATGACGGACTGGTTTATACTTCATAACCATCCATGGTTTGCCGTCTACCCTCATCCCTCTATCTTTGTCTTCTACTAATTTCCCTTTCTGAGGCTTCAGAAGTTCAAACTTTTTATCTTTAATGGCCTCCTTCCAAACAATTTTCCCAATTACTCTCGCCATGTTATCATCACTTCTGTTTATCAGCCCCAGTCTTGCTAAGTCTTTCACCTCACATTCCGGTAAGGTATTCAGGGATCTTAACATCTTCTTGAAGTACTGAATGCCGTCGTAACGTTTGATCACAAATAGTTTCAACTCTTCATCGTACAACCAGCATATGATTCCCTTCTTTGATTCTGCATATCCCTTTATATTATACGACTTTTTGAACATCGTCGGTACTGCTGGCTTCTTCGTCTTTACAAACCACTGAGCGCAGCCTTCCTTCCAGTTTGGCTGATCTTCCCACTCAGTGTTGTCAACCACAGCATCTTCACATATAGTCGACTGTTCAACCACATGGATCTCATGCTCTACATTTTCTTCAACAATCTCTCCTTCTTCTATCACGTTCTCAACCACAATTTCTGCACCAATCTTTTCAATCTCATCGATTGGCAGAACATCATCTTCATTTATCAACTCATCATCCTCTAACATATCGTCTATCTCTTTCAGCGCATCAATCATATCATCAACAATCTCAACATCTTCAACCACATCCACATCATCACCAGCTGTAGACTCCCCCTCAGCTGTGGAAGCCCCAAGAGCTATAGTAGTTCTTGGCAACTCACCACCTGCACCTTCCGGTGCATTGGGATCATCGTCTTGATCTTCTCTTCTTTTGGTCCTCAGCTCATCTCCTCTACAGCTCATCTCCCCCTGAGATGCCAAGAACACCTTCAAGGCATCTATAACTTTCCCGTGCTCAACCAGGAGGGATGCCTGCAGTTGATTTGCTTCCACTAGGCTTTGAATAGTCTTGGACTGCTCAGCTACAATCCGCTCTAGTAAAGCTATTCGTTCCGAGTCTGAAGTGGGCGTGACCGCAGGTGGTACCGTACCCGATAACCCTGCAGTAGTGGTGACCGTAGACTCAACAAATCGTGCTACTACCACCGATGGAGTAAGCGTTTGAGGTGGTAGAGACACAATTGCTGGAGTCGACGTCTGGACGGCCGTGATCGATGGAATGTCAGCCGACGATGTAGCCACTACGGGAACAACCGTAGCGCTTGTACTCGATACCTGCACAGAGGTAGGAACAAAGGACATACCAGACAGGGCAGGTGGAGCAAAACGTACCAACCGTGAAGTCTCTCCAGCTCCTACACCCATACCTGTCCTTTCCCTTCGTGAACGCTTTCTCACCAGCTGCACAGCTTCTTCTTCATCATCTTCCTCGTCGTCGTCGTCAACAGTTCTCTTTTGTTTCCCAACTGTTCTCTCATGCGTTACCATCATCCTTCTAGCCTCTTCCATCACATCATCAAAATCAGCTTGTGGACCCGAGACTTGAATATTCTCTTGTGGATCAACTCGGTCCATATTAAACAATCCTTGCCCGCCGAACATGGCGTCAAGGTCAATCTCTGCAGCTGACACAGCAGCAGATACAGCAGGCGCAGCTGATACAGCCTGGGGTGCTGCCGCCTGTTGTGGTCTTGGGTCTCTGAACTCGTCCCCTGCCGCAGGCACATACTCCGGGTTTATAAGGTACCCAAAGAGCGGAGTATGCCTGGGACGCAGCTCAGGCTTGCTTCGTGCGCTGGAAGTGCGACACTGTGCAAAGATACGTTTTGTCACACTTTCCACGTATCGAATAGGGCGTCGTTGAGGCAGCGTCGGAGCCACATGATTGAAAATCATCTGTAGGAATCGTGGATACATTGTAAACCGCTCACGCGCCACAGCCCTTCGTTGCCTATCGATCTCGTAAAAGATCATCTGGCTGAAAGAATATCTTTTATTATAAGTCAACGCAGTCATAGCAGACTGCATTGTCGCACCCATACCATCAGTGCCTGCCTTCCGTCCTGACATACATACGATCATGACGTGCATAAGGAAGCGCCACTGATCTAAAAGGAATCCCTTCCTCCGTTGAGTGTCCCCTAAGAGACCAGAATACCCCATCCTGAGGAACGCCCCATCACGGAATGGCGCAACAAACTCCGTTGGGTCATCCCTCGTCTCTTCACCAAACTGCAACGCCACCCGTATTTGTTCAGAAGAAAACTGAACAACTTGACCGTTTACGGTGGCTCGCATAACCGGGGGCTCAACCCGGCAATCGTACTCTACCGTCTGCCAAAAGTCTTCAATATTCGGTAGGGAAATAGGCAGGGTAGTGGTTATTGCATGATATATCCTTGAGCGCAGGAGAAAAGTAATTATCTCCCTGTAGTCCTCCACGCCCTTTGCATCTGGGTCAAGTGTTATGAACTGGTTATGAGCTGGGAAGAATTGTCTGTGATCATCACCGTCATCACCTGCACCTCCTGCACTTCCAACAGCAGCAATATCTGCACTAAACGAACCAAGTTAGATAAACGTTTAAGTTGTACACAAGTTCGCTTGATTACCAGGAGCGAAGTTGTGATCAAACCTGTATAGGCGAAGTTAAAGGTGAGGCAAAGTTGGGAACAACTTCGCTTCAACTTTAAGTTCGTCTAATTAATTTTAAGTAAAAAGGTCTAGGCGAAGTTAAAGTTAACTTCGCCTCATCACAACATCGCCTCAGGCGAAGATAAGGGTTAGGCGAAATTAAGTCTCATGCGAAGTTGCGGATAACTTCGCCTCAGGCGAAATTAAGCCCCAGGCGAAGTTGCGGATAACTTCGCCTAAACCCTAACTTCGCCTGCATCAGAATAGGCGACTGTTAGGATTCTAACAGCCGGAATCCGATGATTCGGCAAAGTTTGACGATCCAGGAGACTCTAACACATGATATTACGGATGGTTAGATGAAAAGATCGTCCATGAACACGTAATACCAGTTTGTAAATCTCGGTTTTGAAAGGTCACCGGACCGAGGTCACGAAACCGTTCAAAACGACCTATGAAAAGCATCACTGTCTTTGGATATACGGTTAATCGATAACACACACCTTGAATCTATGAACGAAACTGAGAAAAAGGATCGAAAGCGGAAACGAATCAAGTTCGCCGGATAATAGTTAAGTTCGCCGGGTTTCTCGGAACAACTTCGCTGATATTTTGAAATAATGAATATTTTACTGTTTGAAATCCTTATATAGGGTCAGAGTTGGTCAGGCGAAGTTACGGATAACTTCGCATAGGCGAAGTTATCCACAAGTTCGCCTGATTCAACAACTTCGCCTATATTTTCATAACCAAACCTTATAATTTTGAACAATTTGAATTAACTCTTTAAAACTTCCCTTTAAGAAATAAACGACATGATCAATTCTAAGTAACCAGTTAAAAAATCATAAAGCTATCTAAGTACAAAAACGTAAAAAATTTAAAGTTTAAGGGATCAAATTTCAGTCTCGATAGGGACTGCTACGTTTTAGAAAAGATCCGAACAGGAATCATACTAACTACGTGACTGTCACATAGATCCGTGTTTAGCTGTATTATGACATATAGAGACAGGTTGTAAGCAGGTAATATACTTAAGATGGTTTTCATCGTTTCTGTGATACGAGTTAGGTTCAATTAATCCTTAAAATTTAAGTGGGCAACTACTCAGAAATATTGATTCCTCCTATCTATCCTCAAAACGTATTTGGCTTTCCCCAAGTCACCCAGAATTGACTTCGACCCATAGTGTCTGATTAAACTGTAAATATTCTTGATCTGTTTCCCGTTCTTCTTTCTTACTCAATGATTGTGAAGTCTTGATATTATCATCACTAATATGTTACAATAACTTCAAATAATTTTTTTTTTTTTTTTTTTTTTTTTAACAACATAGACTTCAAAGTAGAAATTAACTGCAAGTCCCGAATCTGGATCACTGCAGTATCTTGAAACGCTATCTTCACGGGAATCAGAACACACATGGGTTCGTGTATGACTGGGTAATCACTTTTCTGCCTATCATTCGGAAAGATATACATGAAGACACGCAAAACTCTTAAGGAGTTTCCACATAAAATCAAGTAAAATTTAATTTGTATCACATCTACTTTTACGCACCATAAAAAGTTACCATGACATACAATGATTTACCTAAAGCCTTTTAAGCCTAATAACTTCACTAGTTAAGCACACAAAGTTAGTATATCTATCATTTTCCATGGTTGGATCAATTTTCCGTTCAACATAGCTAACTAACTTCTTACGAAGTAACAGACTTGAAAAGTAATTTCATTTCCCTCAAGAAATTTTGACTTCAATCGCCCCGATCACGTCAAAGTCTTCAGGTAAACGGCAATCCTGAAGATCCAATGGATCAACTGGACCGACCACATACAAATATGTGTCCTTCTAACTAAGTATGACCGACTAATTTACAGCGACAGAAAGAAAACACATCATAACCGCCCCGGTCACTTTCAGTCATCTGGTTAATGGCGACCCTCATTCTCTACAAGTAGAAACGAGGACCAAAACATATCCGAGGATATGTCCATCAAACTGAGGCAACCGACTAATTTTAAGCAATAGTGACGTTTTTTTTTTTTTTTTTTTTAAATAAACACAAAAAAAAAACATGGTTACTCGGGATTGATCATCCCGTTCAGCTCATTTAGGTTTTGAAATCTGGATTTATCAAAAGCTTTTGTAAATAAATCAGCGAAATTTTCTAGCGTATCGACCTTTTCGACCTTAATCAGTTTCTTCTCAGCACAATCCCGTATGAAATGATGACGAATGTCAATATGTTTAGTTTTACTATGTTTCACGGGATTGTTAATTACTGAGATGGCAGCAGTGTTATCAATAAAAATAGGAGTGAGTAAGAAATTCAGACCATAGTCGCGCAATTGTTGCTGAATCCACAAAACCTGAGAGCAGCAGTTGGATGCTGCCATATATTCAGCTTCGCACGTAGAGATTACGACTGATGTCTGTTTCTTGCACTGCCAGGAAACTAATCTTCCACCGAGAAACCGACATCCTCCTGTTGTCGACTTCCGACTCTGATTGCACCCTCCATAATCAGAATCCGTATAAGCAACCAGTTCCACGTCTCCTCCCTTCGGGTACCACAACCCTAGCTTCGGCTTGCCTTTGAGATACCGCAGAATCCTCTTCACACCCTTCATGTGAGATTCCTTTGGGTTTGCCTGAAAACGAGCACAAAGACAAACAGCAAACATTATATCAGGCCTAGAAGCAGTCAAATACATCAAAGAACCTATTATAGCCCGATACTGAGTTGGGTCCACATCTGCGTCACCGTCTATTTCAGCTCCTAACTTGTGGTTGTCGCAAATTGGAGTGTCAAATGGAGAAGAGTCCTCCATCTTGAAGCGCTTGAGGACATCATGAACATATTTTGTTTGATGAATGAACATCCCATCCTTCTTTTGATCAACCTGCAATCCTAAAAAGAACGTTAGTTCACCCATAGCACTCATCTCAAATCTTTTCTTCATGACGGCCTCAAATTCCTGACACATGGAGACTCTTGATGCAGCAAATATGATGTCATCCACGTAGACTTGAACTAGCAGGAAGTCACTTCCATCTCTCTTCACAAACAGTGTGCTGTCAATCAAACCCCTTTCAAAACCATTCTCTAGCAAGTAGTCCGATAACGTTGAATACCAGGCACGAGGTGCCTGATGTAATCCATACAGCGCCTTGCTCAACTTGTACACGTGATCAGGAAAGTCTGGGTCAGGAAAACCCGGAGGTTGCTCAACATACACAACCTCATCAACTTTCCCATTGAGGAACGCACTCTTCACGTCCAACTGAAACACTTTCATCTTCTTAAAAGCAGCAAACGCCAAAAACAATCTTATCGCTTCCAACCTGGCCACCGGAGCGAACACTTCATTATAATCTATCCCCTCTTGCTGATTAAAACCTTTAACGACCAGCCTCGCCTTGTTTCTTATAATAATCCCCTTTTCATCTCTCTTGCACTTAAACACCCATTTTGTGCCTATCGCATGCACATTCCTTGGTTTTTCAACCAAAGTCCAAACTTCCATCTTCTTAAATTGAGCCAACTCTTCTTGCATGGCCTCGACCCACGAGCTGTCCTTAAGAGCCATTTGATAATTTTTCGGTTCAATCTGGCAAGCATGAGTACAAACATTCGTTCATTATACCCGTTTCCTTAATGCTTGTATAAACACAGGTGTGCTCATTCAAGCTACTTCTGGTTTGTACACCGGATGACACATCACCTATAACATTCTCCAAAGGGTGATCTATGTGAATTCTCGTGGTCGGAACAGCACCGACATGCAAATTATCTTTTAAATTAGAAGAGAGCTCATCAATGGTTGTTTCTGGCTGAGAGTGAAATGTATTGATAAACTCTTCTTCAGGAGAGACAGCAGGGGAACCGATAGAATTTGATGAGGAAGGTTGACAATCATCAAATAGCTGTCTATGTGCCAAATTTTCCTCCTCATCTAGAATCATCTTCGTAGCAACACGTTCTTCTTCTTCTGTACAAAACAAATCAGGTATGTTAAAAGACTTGAAGAGCCTATCATAGTCGAAAATCCCAGGAGGTCCGATGCTCGGTCTTGGCGATCTGTAACTCGTAATGTCGGTGTTACATACCACCTCAACCTTGCCGTTCGTTGTATTAAAGACACGCCTGTTGGGAGTCCCAACTTCATAGCCGACTAAGATTCCTTCATCGGCTGCTTCACCAAACTTTGAATGTGCCTTTAAAATTGAACACGGGGACCCGAAAGCTTCAAGTCCACACAAATTGGGCTTTCTCCCATGCATAAGCTCGTAGCATGTTTTATTAAGTCTTTTTACCGTTAAAACTCTATTCAGTACATAGCAAGCTGTAGAAACAGCTTCAGCCCAGAACACCACCGGAAGCTTCGAATCAGCCAGCATAGTTCTGGCTCCTTCAATTAAAGTTCTATTCTTCCTTTCAGCCACTCCATTCTGTTGCGGAGTATACGGAACGCTGAATTGGTGTTCAATCCTTCTTGACAGACAGAAGATCTCCATTTCAAAATTTTTAAACTCGGAACCATTGTCACTTCTGATGAACTTCACTCGTTTATCCATAATGTTCTCAACTTTGGTAATGAGATTCTTCACCATTTGAGCCGTTTCGTCCTTTGATTTCAGGAAGTATACCCACGAGTATCGTGAGTAGTCATCAGTGATCACCAAGCAATAAGTTGTACCACCTAGACTTCTTACATTCACAGGACCGAAGAGATCCATGTGAAGCAGTTCTAGTGTACTGGCAATTGAATTTACTTTCTTGGTGAGATGGGACTTCTTGTGCTGCTTTCCCTTTTTGCACGCAAGACATTTTTCTTCAAAATTGAAACTTTTTAAGGGAACACCCAACACAAGCCCATGTCTGACAATATGGTTCATCTTCCGAAGATGAATGTGCCCCATTCTCCTGTGCCACAGTTCAGATTCCAATTCGCTTGCTTTCGTCAAAAGACACGATTCTTCCGTTGACATTTCAGTTGAACTTAAATCCATCATATACGTATTTCGATCACGTGGAGCCTTCATTACTATCCACTCCTCTGGTATTTGAAAACCAAGCTTCAACACAATCGCATCAGTCTTCGCGAAGTGTACGGTATAATCTTTATCACAAATCTGCGACACACTCAGCAGATTGTGCTTCAGTTCTTCAACAAAGTTCACATTTTCTAACGTCATCTTCCCGTTACTTACCGTACCCCTTCCTGTTATTTTGCCTCCACTCTCACCGGCAAAACTGACTCTCGCTCCTTGAACAGGTTTTAAATCTTGTAACAAATCCTTGTTACCAGTCATGTGCTGGGAACAGCCGCTGTCCACAACCAAAAGATTATTGGAAGCCCTGTTCAACTGTTCCTGCACAAACAAAAGAGATTATTAAAATTTGGGGACCCAAGACCTCTTGGTCTTGGGTCGATTAACCTTCTTAACAGAACTCACACACCTTGGCTGACCAAGGTTAGCATTAGAAAAATTTCCACGAGTCCTAACAGGGTACCTTCTTGGAGACTGATAGTGAGGCCAACCAAACCGACGAACATTAAGAGAATCAAAAGAATTATAGCATTTGGTTTGGTTATTAGTAGTGTAAAAACGAGATGTGTTTATTTGAAAACCTGTATTATCTCTCAAATTTGAATGGTTTTCATTTTTAACATTTAAACGATTACCAAAAACCTTAGTCTCAGCTTTCGAGGGCCTCACCTCTCTGAAACGCTGCTTCAGAGGGCAATCAGCAACAAGGTGCCCTGTTTGATTACATCTAAAACAACACCTATGTTCAGCTTTCTTTTCAGCAGATGTTTTAGATGTGGACGCAGTATTACCAACCGTACGTCTCACATAAGGTGGGACATATGGGTTGAGTGGAGTACTCATTTTAGTTGAATTAACTTTTTCTCCACTAGTGGGTAACACTTCCTTCTCTTTTGTCTTACCCGACTCGGATGACTTATCCGAATCAGATGAGACTGGACTTGAAATAGAAATTTTAACTTTTGAGACAGGCGAATTTGTTTCGCCTTTACTAAATTCCGGTACTTTACCAGTTTCCTTAGCAGGACCTGTCTGATCAGCTACAAAATTAACAGATTCATGAACACTAGGATTGAAAGTATAATTATGGTTATAAGGTGGTGGAACCTCATGGTAACCAATTCCTCCCCTCTTAGGTGAGGAACCTTGATCACTAACGAGGTGATCAAGAATAGCAGAGGAATTCTGGAATTGCTCCAGTTTCCTATTTAGTTCCACCACTTTTACCTGGTGATCAGCAATCTGTTTTTTTTTCTCAGCGATTAACTTGGTTTTCTCTTCTAAAACCTCGTAGCTTAGATCGATCACATCAATTTTCTCAGCTAATTTTGTTTTTAAACTTTTAACGTCTTTTTCACAAGCTTTAATTTTTATTTTATAATTATTTTCTCTTGTCTTTGTGAAGTGATGATCTTCTTTCAAGGTTTTAAATTCGGCATCCAACTTAACATACTGATCAGTAATTGTAGCAAGCTGTTCAGACAAGTTCTCACATTTAGTACAGATAGGTTTAGTACATACCTCGGAGTTCTGGTCATTAGCCATGAAAGCTTTTTCATTTTCAGCAGCTTTCATACATTCTTCAGCTGCAACCTTCGCCATGTGTGCCTACTCAAAGAGTTCTCCAGAGAACATGTTCCAGTTGTATTCACCAGCATCAGACATCATGGCATTATTCCCATTGTTATTTCCACTTTGCTGTGTAGTCCTCCCCTGACTACGTTCTACACGCGCATTAGTGCACTCCTTTGCAAAGTGTCCATTTTGTTGACAATTGTAACACCTCACCCTTGACTTATCAAATCCTGGCTTTCCACCTACGAACTTTCTGCCAGTCTTCTTCATGAAACGCTTCACTCTTCTGACTATCATCGCCATCTGCCACTGCAGATCCATCTCCTCCAGATCATCAGGATCGATCTGGTCATAGTCTTCATCCAAAGCAGCAGGGTCCACAATCTTCCCTTGTATGTAGTTCTCGTAAGAAGCAATAAAGGATGCATAGAGTGCAAACTGCTCTTCAGCAGATTTCACACTCATTGGCATCTTAGTGTAGTTATTGCTTGAAGCACTGGGAGAGAAACTACTCTTGGATGCTTGAGGTTTCGAAGCACTTGATCCTCCAGCAACAAAGCAAACATCACCGTTCATGTTTACTGACACATTTCCTTCATGAGAAGAGTTAGAACCTGACTCTCCTTTGGAGTAGTAAGCAGCAGATTCAGACTTCGAACTTGAGCCTGAGATAACTTTGGCACCATACATACCAGGGTCTTGAACCTGATCCGTTGGTGTCTCTTTACGAACCATATTAAGCTCAAAGGTTCTGAGCTTGTTTACTGCTGTCTCCAAGTCATAATTATGAAAGTCTTTGTCTTCCCTCATTAGAACAGTGTACATTTCCCACTTCGGTGGGAGAGCATCGAGAAGCTTCTCAACTATTTCCTCCTCTCTGTAAGCAATAGAATAGTTGTTCAGCTCTGTCATTAGATGATAATATCGGGTGATAATATCATCGAGCGATTCGTTCTTCAAATACTTGAAGACAGAGAACTGGGTCTTTAACAGCTTAATCTTCGAGGCACGAATACCCACGTTCCCTTCGAATCTATTCTCAAGAGCATCCCAAAGCTCTCGTGCAGAAGTGTACTTCCGGAATGTATGGAGAATCTCTTGAGGAAGAGCCATAGTAATTGCAGCATGGGCCTTGCTCTCGGCCTCATACATCTTCTTTTCTTCTTCCTCCATCTTGCTGTACTTCTTTATCACATCCCGACCTTCGTATTCCATTGTCGATGGAATATATCCATCCTAGATGCACACCCACATCTTTGCATCCTGGTATTTAATATACTGAATGAACCTATCCTTCCACGCCACAAAGTCGGTTCCTTTCATCAACCTTAGGGCCTTAGTAGCCGACCCCGCTTCAACTTCCATTTTGACTAACTCTGAGATATTAATCGGCGACATCTTCTCGAAAACAAGAAAAACCCGAAAAAAAACAAAAATTCTTCCAAACAGTACTATAGGCGAAGTTAAGGATAACTTCGCTTAAGTGTTAACTTCGCTGGAAAATCCTTAAATTCGCGTGACTTGGCGAAGTTGAGAATAACTTCGCTTAGGTAAGCGAACTTAGGAGATAAGCGAAGTTGAGGTTAACTTCGCTTAGGCGAACTTATGAGGTAGGCGAAGTTGTGGTTAACTTCGCTCAACCTTATATCTTCGCCGAAACCCTACTTCCAGCGACGGCAACTTCGCCTGTAGAACAACTTCGCCCGAAGAACACTGAAAATATTCAGATCTGTTTTCGACGATTTAGCAGTTTCCGGTCGGTGTGACGGCTTGAATATGACTGTATAAGGTGAGTATAACACAATATCAACGAAAACGCGTCCCGCGAATAGGTCAAACGAGACGTTTTCTACACCCGCGTGAAATCCCGAACCACACAATCGAGCCTTCGCTCTGATACCAATTGTAGGTTCCCGAACGGATCTTACACGGGATATCGCTATCTACGTAGGTGCGGAATCCCTGCGTAGGTAGTTACGAGCGTAGAATACGTAAAACAATCACACGCGATACAAACGAACACGTTATATATTATAACTTGAAACATGTCTATTACAGACTCTCGACACGTTCACTGAACTACTGAATTACACGTGACTAACCAAAACTCTCTCTCTTTAACCGTAAACCCGTAGGCTATATAAATACACGACAACTTCGCCTCAGGCGAAGTTGTCAGTAACTTCGCTCGTTGAACAAGTTCGCCTAGGCGAACTTGTCGACAACTTCGCTTGTTCAACAAGTTCGCCTAAGCGAACTTGTTGACAACTTCGCTTACATACATAAACATAAACTTAAACATAATTACATTACAGACTCGATTACAAACGCTAGACTATGAACTACTGACATTTATGTACCAACAGCAGTAGCAACCAACGTCGACTCAACAAATCTTGCAACAACCTCCGATGGAGTAAGAGTAGAAGGTGGCAAGGAAACTATCTCCGGAGCCGAAAACTGAAACGTGGTTGGTGGAATACCAAATGATGATGATGTTGTCACCACGGGAACACTGGAGGTGATCGGTACTATTACAGTCATCAAAGCCGGAACCATGGTCATACCAAATAACGAGGGTGGAGAGAAACGAACCACCCTTGAGCTTTCACCAGCTCCCAAACCCTCACCAGTTCTGGCCCTCTTTGATCGACGTATCAACTGATCTAACTCCTCCTCGAAGTCAGATTCACTGTCATCTGAGTCTTTCTTTCTCTTACCATGTATTCTTTCTTGTGTGACCAGAATCTGTCGTGCTTCAGCGATATCGTCAGCGGAGGAGTCAGAGTCGGTTCTCTCAAAATCTGCTACAGATGTAGCTACCATCGAAACATTCACACCAGATGCCTCAGCTTCTGGTGCTTGAACCTCTGCAGCTGGATCAATCTGCTCTATATCAAAGAACCCTTGGCCACCAAAAGCAGCTTCAAGATCTACCTGTTCCTCTGGAGCTGCAACAGGATCAGCAGGCAAAGCCAGCTGTACCACAGGTGGTGGTTGAGGAACATCAGCCTGTTGCTATGCCGGGTCCCGAAATTCATCTCCACGAGGAGCAATATAAGCAGGGTTAACCAAATAACCAAACAATGGAGTGTGCCGCGGACAAAGCTCTGGTTTGCTACGTGCGCTTGACGACATACATTGCGCAAAGATCCTCTTACTTACACTCTCAACATAACGGATGGGACGTCGTTGAGGTAGCATAGATGCTACATGATTCAAAATCATCTGTAAGAATCTGGTGTACATTAAAAATCTTTCACGAGCGACCACGCGTCTCTGACGATCGATTTCATAAAACACCATCTGACTGAAGCTGTAGGGCTTGTTGTAAGTCAGGGCTGTCATAGCAGACTGCATCGTTGCCCCCATACCGTCAGTACCAGCTTTACGACCCGACATGCACACAATCATCACGTGCATCAGAAAACGCCACTGATCCAGCAAGAATCCCTTTCGCCTTTGAGTGTCACCCAAAGGACCCGAATAGCCCATACGTAAAAATGCACCATCTCTGAATGGAGCTGAAAAATCTATAGGATCATCTCTAGTTTCAGTCCCGAACTGCAAAGCGACTCTGATCTTATCTGCTGAGAACTGCACCTCCTGATTGTTCACTGTGGTGCGTATAACCGGAGGCTCAACTCTACAGTCATATTCTACCGTTCGCCAGAAATCTTCAATATTCGGTAGAGAAATTGGGAGAGTTGTAGTAATAGCGTAAAAAATACGTGAGCGAACTAGGAAGGAGATGATCTCGCGATAATCGTCGATACCACTAGCATCCGGATCCAAAGTAATGTACATGTTGTGACCCGGAAAGAACTATCAGTTGTTGTCACCACCTTCGTCACCACCAGCACCACCAACTCCTGCTACAGCAGCCATATCTGCACAACGAATGGTCTAAGTTAGAACATCGACAAAGCAGATCATAACTTCGCTTGGTACCATAAGCGAAGTTATGATAACATCATATGTGCAGGCGAAGTTAACCATATGGCGAAGTTGAGTACAACTTCTCCTTAAACATAACTTCGCCTGATAACAAACTAGAACTTTTAAATTAAATAAGATTAGCAGCAGGCGATGTTATGCATAAGGCGAAGTTGAGTATAACTTCGCCTAACCCTAACTTCGCCTGAGAACAACCAGACTAATTAATTAATTAATTATGAGCAGGTGAAGTTATGCCTAGGGCGAAGTTGAGAACAACTTCGCCTAAAGCTAACTTCGCCTGAATCTTAAACGACGTAAAACAGAGGTCCGATCATGGTTTGTTTGGTGTTTTTGTGATTGAAAACAAGAAAAGATGTTACTATGGAGATCTAGACGATTTACTGAGTTACGAACACATTAGAAACAGATTGGTTTATCAATTGTATAAAAGTTAGCATAAACAAAGTCACACATCGAATCACCACGGCCCTTGATTATCACCATTAGTATGAATTACATGTAATACCGAGCCTACACACCTTTAACATGGATTGGAAACAGATAATACGGATTCAAGGATTAAGTACGTCAAGGGTTAGGAGTGTATATAAGTTCGCCGAGGGTTTGTCCAGGTTGACCCTTATATAGGTTTGAAAATGCAAGGGCGAAGTTAACCTTAACTTCGCCCCTGTGACAGCTTCGCTGGTCAACAGATTATCATTAACTTCGCTCAAGGTCAACCATGGTCAACTTCGCCTCTTTACAAGTTCGCCTAAAGTGTACTCGGAAGCAAAGTGTTCTCGGAAAACAAAGTGTACTCAGAAAACAAAGTGTGCTCGGAAGGAAAGTCTACTCGGAAAGCAAAACACTTGTATTTTTCAATTTTTAACTAGCACAAAGTGTACCCGGAAGCACTTTCCTAGCACAAAGTGTACCCGGAAATCAAAACACTTGTGTTTTTTTCAATTTTCAACTAGCACAAAGTGTGCTCGGAAGTAAAGTCTACTCGGATTACTTAGTGCTCGAAAACAAAGTGTGCTCAGATTACTTAGTGCTTTTTCATTTTCTTTCACATAACACCAAGCATGCTCGGGAGCAACAGTGTGCTCGGTAGCAAGGGTGTGCTCGGGAGTACTTGTGATTTTTCATTTTCTTTCACTTAACACCAAGCATGCTCGGGAGAAAAAGTGTGCTCGGAAGCAAAAGTGTGCTCGGTAGCAAGGGTGTGCTTGGGAGTACTTGTGATTTTTCATTTTCTTTCACTTAATACCAAGCATGGACAACTTCGCCTCCTTACCTTAACACAAGTTCGCCTAACTTAATTTACAAAACAGGACCTTATAAATTTGATCAAAGTGCAACTGTCTTTTAAAATCCTTCATTAAAGATTTAAACTTTATGATCAAATAACCGAGTGACCAAGTTTTAAACCATAAAAAAATATGCGTGTGAAAATTGTAGTAAGTAAATAAAAGGGATCAAATTTCAGTCTTGACGAGAACTTGCATGTTTTAGAAAAGATCCGAACAGGAATCATACTAATTAGGTGGCTGTCACATAGATCCATGTTCAGCGGTATTGTGACATAAAGAAACAGGTTGTAAGCAGGTATAAAACTTAGTATGGTTTTCATCGCTTCTGTGATACGGATTAGGTTCAATTAAGCTCAAAATTTAGATGGACATCACATGAGAGATTGTGATGCCTCCTATCTATTCTCAAGACGTATTTGGCTTTCCCAAAGTCACCCCGAGTTGACCTTGACCCGTAGTGTCTGATTAAACAGTAAGTACATATTGATCTTTAGAGTCTTCTTCCCGTTCTCTTTCTTGCCTCTTGGTTGATATTTGAAATAACATAAGCTTCAAAAAGGCTTAACAACATTTTTTTTTTAAATAAAGATATTAATACACCTTCAAATAGTAGAGGACTGCAAGTCCCAAATCTGGATCACTGCAGGTACTTGACACACCATCTTCTCGGGAATCAGAACATTCACGGGCTCGTGTATGACAGGGTAATCACTTTTCTGCCTATCATTCGGAAAGATGTATATGGAGACATGCACAACTCAGAATGATTCTCCACATTAAATCGAGGAGATTTAGTTTGTATCACTTCTACTTTTACGCACCATATAAAGCTACCATAACTTACAATGGCTGTTCTAGAGTCTTTTAGGCCTAATAACTTCACCAGTTAAGCACACAGAATTAGTTTTTCTATCACTTTCCATGGTTGGGTCAATTTTCTTTTAAACATTGTATTGAAACTTCTTACGAAGTTATAGACTTGAAAAATTATATCATCTCCCCTAAAAAAAATTTAAATTCTATCGCACCGATCAAGTCAAAGTCTTCAGGTAAACGGCTATCCTGAAGATCCAATGGATCAGCTGGACCGACCACATACGAGTACATGTCCTTCTAACTAAGTATGAACGACTACTTTTCAGCGAAAGAATAAAAACCCATCATAAACAGCCCCGGTCACTTTCAGTCATCTGGTTAATGGCTATCCTCATAATCTACTAGTAGAAGTAAGGACCAAACATATCCGAAGACGTGTCCTTCAAACTGAAGTAACCGACATAATTCTAAGCGATAGTGATGTTTTTTTTTTTAAGAAAAACGGAAAACAAGGTTACTCGGGATTGATCATCCCATTAAGTTCAACAAAATTTTGAAAACGGGATCGGTCAAACGCTTTAGTAAAAAGATCGGTGAAATTATCCAACGATTCAACCTTTTCTAGCAAAATTAATTTCTTCACAACACAATCCCGTATAAAATGATGACGAATGTCAATATGTTTAGTTTTGTTGTGTTTGACGGGATTGTTAGTTACTGAGATTGCAGCAGTGTTATCAATGCAAATAGGGGTTTGAGTGAAATTCAGACCATAATCACGCAATTGCTGTTGTATCCAAAGAACCTGGGAGCAGCAGTTCGATGTTGCCATGTACTCTGCTTCGCAGGTGGAAATGGCTACTGAGGTCTGCTTTTTGCACTGCCACGACACCAATCTTCCTCCCAGAAACTGACATCCACCGGTTGTTGACTCCCTGTTCTGATTGCAACCTCCATAGTCAGAATCTGTGAAAGCTACCAAATCCAGTTCTCCCCCTTTCGTGTACCACAACCCCAACTTAGGCTTGCCTTTGAGATACCGCAATATTCTCTTCACTCCCTTCATGTGATATTTCTTCGGGCTTGCCTGAAAACGAGCACAAAGACAAACTGCAAACATAATATCAGGTCTAGATGCAGTTAAATACATTAAAGAACCTATGATTGCTCGATATTGGGTGGGATCCACGTCTTCATCACTGTCAGAATCAGCACCCAGTTTGTGGTTGATGCAAACTGGAGTATCAAATGGAGTGCTATTGGCCATATTGAAGCGTTTGAGCACATCATGGACATATTTTGTTTGATGAATAAACATCCCATCTTTCTTCTGATCTACCTGCAATCCCAAAAAGAAAGTTAATTCGCCCATGGCGCTCATTTCAAACCTCTTTTTCATGACTGCTTCAAATTCCTGACACATGGCGACTCTTGATGCAGCAAAAATGATGTCGTCCACATAGACTTGAACGAGTAGAAGATCACCCCCTTTTCTCTTGACAAACAGTGTGCTATCGATCTTTCCTCTTTCGAACCCATTCTCAAGCAAGTAATCAGACAAAGTTGCGTACCAGGCACGAGGAGCCTGATGTAGCCCATATTGAGCTTTACTCAGTTTGTACACATGATCAGGAAAATCTGAGTCAGGGAAACCCGGAGACTGTTCAACGTACACCACCTCATCGACTTTACCATTTAAAAAGGCACTTTTCACATCTAATTGGAACACTTTCATCTCTTTGTGTGCAGCAAATGCCAAAAATAGTCGAATTGCTTCCAATCTTGCCACAGGAGCAAACACTTCGTTGTAGTCGATTCCTTCTTGCTGATTAAACCCTTTACTACCAGCCTTGCCTTGTTCCTTATGATTATCCCTTTCTCATCTCTCTTACATTTAAAAACCCACTTTGTACCAATAGCATTTAAATTCTCTGGTTTTTCAACTAATTTCCATACTTCCATCTTTTCGAACTGTGCTAACTCTTCTTGCATGGCTTCGACCCACGAACTATCCTTTAGAGCCATTTGATAATTCTTCGGTTCAACCTGGCTGATGAAGCAAGTGTACAAGCATTCATTTATGATACCCGTGTCTTTAATGCTTGCGTAAACACATGTGTGTTCATCCAAGCTTCTTCTTGTTTGAACACCGTCAGACAGATTACCTATCACATTCCCCAAAGGGTGATTTTTGTGAATTGCAGTAGTCTGAATCGGACCGACTTCCAGATTGTTTTCTAACTTCGAAGAGAGTTCATCAGTGGGTGTTGATGTTGAGAGTGAAATGGGTTGTAGAATTCTTTTTCAGTAGAGGCAGCAGGAGTATCAACGGCACTTGACGAGGAAGGTTGACTTTCGTCGTATTGCGGACGTTGCACAATATTCTCCTCCTCGTCATACAGAATCTGTGAAGCAATTTTCTCATCAACTTCTGCAAAACCCATGTAAGGCATATTAAAAGATTTGAATAGTTTATCATAGTCGAAAGCTTCATCAGGTCCCGTGCTAGGCTTTGGTTATTTGTAACTCGGAATGTCAGTGTTACATACCACCTCAACCTTACTGTTCGATAAATTAAAGACTCTTCTATTGGGTGTCCCAACAACATATCCGACTAAAATACCTTCGTCGGCTTTTTCACCAAATTTTGAGTTTGTCTTTAATATCGTACATGGGGACCCGAAAGGTTCAAGACCATTCAGGTTTGGCTTTCTACCATGCATGAGTTCATAACAAGTTTTATTTAAACTTTTAACAGTTAAAACACGATTAAGGATATAACAGGCTGTGGCAACAACTTCAGCCCAGAACACCACGGGAAGTTTAGCATCTGCCAGCATGGTTCTGGCTCCTTCAATTAGCATTCTATTCTTCCTCTCAGCTACCCCATTTTTTTGCGGAGTATATGGGGCATTGTATTGATGGTCTATCCCTTTCTGTAAGCAGAACATCTCCATCTGGTAGTTCTTGAACTCTCTACCATTATCACTCCTGATGTACTTAACCTTTCACCCAACAATATTTTCAACCTTGGTAATCAAGTTAATTACCAACTGAACTGTCTCATCTTTTGCCTTCAGAAAGTATACCCAAGAGTATCGAGAGTAGTCATCGGTTACAACCAAGCAGTATGACGTTCATTCACGGGACCAAAGAGATCCATGTGAAGTAGGTCCAGGGTACTGACAAATTGAGTTAACCTTGTTGGAGTGATGAGGTTTTATGTGTTGTTTTCCCTTCTTGCACGACAAGCATTGATCTTCAAAGTTAAAATTCTTTAAGGGAACACCAAGCACCAGCCCATTCTTGACAATGTAATTCATCTTGCGAAGATGTATATGTCCCATTCTTCGATGCCATAACTCTGACTCAGACTCAGTTGCCTTTGACAGAAGACATAATTCTCCTGTTGTCATCTCAGTTGACCTCATGTCCATTACATACGTATTCTTTTCTCTTGGAGCTCTCATTACCACCCATGCCTCTGGTATCTTGAAACCAGGATAAAGGACGATTGCCTCGTTTTTAGTAAAATGCACTGTGTATTCTTTGTCACAAATCTGAGATACACTCAGCAAGTTATGCTTCAATTCTTTTACAAAATTCACCTTCTCTAACTTCATTTTTCCATTCGTCACAGTTCCAATACCACTGATTCTACCTCCACTCTCTCCAGCGAAACTAACCCTACCACCTTGAATAGGTTTCCAATCACGTAACAAATTCTTGTTACCAGTCATGTGTCGGGAACAGCCACTATCCACAACCCACAGATTATTTACAGCCCTGTTCGACTGTTCCTGCACAATTAGAGAAAAAGATTAAAATCTGGGGACCCAAGACCTACTGGTCTTGGGTCGATTAAATCTGTTGACCGGCATCCAGTACTTAGGTTGCCCAAAATCAGTTTGAGGACGATTTCTGTAAGTTCTGAAAGGAAACCTTCTCGAGGATTGACTATGAGGCCATCCAAACCTTAGTGAATTAACTGAATTATAATTGTTGGTTTGGTAGTTAACTGGGAAAAAATGAGACCGATTTCTTTGAAATCTTGGATTAGTCCAATGTCTGAAATTTGATGAGTTCGCAATCTTACCCGTATTATAATTAAAATTCCTTTTATTCTCAGTTTTCGAAGGCCTCATACCTCTAAATATTCTCTAGTTTAGAGGACAATCAGCAATAAGGTGTCCTATTTGATTGCATCTGAAACAACTTATGTGTTCAACTTTCGTCTCAACAGTTGTTGCAGATGTCGAGGTTGCATTACTACCCGTTTGTCTAACATATGGTGGGACGAACGGGTTTAGGGAAGAATTCTTTTCATCAGTCTTATATTCCTCCCCACGTTTTAGTAACACTACCTCTTCTTTTATCTCACCCGATTCTGATGACTTGTCCGAATTTGATGAGACAGAGCTAGGAACAGAAATCTCAACATTGGAAATTGGCTTACTCGTTTCGCTCTTATTAACTTCAGGTTCTTTAGTCGAAATTTTGACTAGAACTGTCTGACTAATCTCAACATCAGCAGATTTCTGATTACTAGGATTATAGGTATAGTTATTGTTATACGGTGGTGGAACTTCAGAAAATCCAATTCCCCCTTTGTTAACTGGGGAACGTTGAACACTTATGATGTGATCAAGCATTGCTGAAGAGTTTCTAAATTGTTCAATTTTTCTGTTTAGTTCCACCACTTTTACCTGGTAATTAGCTATCTGTTTATCTCTTTCAGCAATCAGTTTGGTTTTTTCTTCTAACACTTCATAACTAAGATCAATTACTTGTATTTTATCAGCTAGACTTGCTTTAAGACTTATGATATCCTTTTCACTAGCTTTTATTTTTACCGAGTAACTGTTTTCTCTAGTTTTAGTGTAGTGATGATCTTCTTTTAACGTTTTAAATTGTGCATCCAAACTAATAAACTGACCAGTTACTGTTTTCAATTGTTCAGACAGATTTTCACATTGTATACAATGAGGTTCAGAACTTACCTCAGAGAGCTGATCGTTCACTTCTGCCATATATGCTTGATTTTCTCCCGTCTCCCGCTCACTTCCTCCAGTTTCGATGTTTACCAAATTAGCCTGTTCGAACACTTCCTCAACTTGTATATTCCAGTTGTATCCACCATTCTGTCTAGATACCATAGCTCTATTCTCACTACCACCCCCATTCTGTTGTGCAGGCTTGTTCTGACTTCGTTCGACTCTCTCATTTGTACATTCCTTAGCAAAGTGACCATTCTGTTTACAGTTGTAACATCGAACCTTTGATTTATCAAACCCTTGTCTTTCTCCAACGAACTTTCTACCCGTTTTCTTCATGAATCTCTTTGCCCTTCTTACTATCATAGCCATCTGCCACTGCAGATCCATCTCCTCCAAATCATCAGCATCGATCTGATCAAAGTCTTCATCCAAAGTTGCAGGGTCGACTATTTTACCTTTGATGTAGTTCTCATAAGATGCAATGAAGGATGCATAAAGAGCAAACTTTTGTTCAGCTGATTTAACACTCATGGACATCTGTGAGTAGTTGTAGCTCGGAACATTTGACGAGAAATTTCCAGTTGTGGCTTGAGGTTTTGAAGGATTACTACCTCCAGCTACGAAACATACGTCGCCATCCATATGGAGAATCACATGACCATCACGAGTTGAGTTTGAATTTGATTCTCCCTTTGAGTAGTAGGCAGAGGATTCTGACTTTGAACTTGAACTTGAAGTGACATTCGCACCATACATTCCCGGATCCTGAACCTGATCAGTTGGTGTCTCCTTCCGAACCATGTTAAGTTTAAAATTTCGTAACTTATTGACTGCAGTTTCCAAATCAATGTTGGCAAATTCTTTATCCTCTCTCATCAAAACCGTATACATTTCCCATTTCAGTGGAAGAGCATCAAGAAGTTTCTCTACTATCTCTTCTTCTTTGTATTCAATGGAGTAATTACTGAGTTTGGTCATCAAGTGATAATATCTGGTGATGATATCGTCAAGTGATTCATTTTTCAAGTACTTGAATACAGAGAATTGGGTTTTTAGCAGCTTTGTCTTGGAAGCACGTATCCCCACATTACCTTCATAACGATTTTCTAGTGCTTCCCATAGCTCTCTAGCAGTATTGTACTTCTTGAAGGTATGAAGAATCTCTTGTGGAAGAGCCATGGTTATTGCTGCATGAGCTTTACTCTCTGCCTCATACATTTTCTTTTCCTCCTCTTCCATCTTACTGTACTTCTTAATTTGATCACGACCTTTAAACAAGGATGTTGGTGGAATGTATCCATCTTGATTGCAAACCCACATCTTAGCGTCTTGATACTTCACGTACTGTTCAAACCGATCTTTCCATGCAACGAAATCGGTACCCTTAAGCATTTTTGGAGCTTTAGTTGCTGAACCGGCTTCAACCTCCATTTTTACCAGTTCTGTAATGTTTATCGAAGTCATAGTTGAAAGAAACACGTCTCGAAATACAAAGAAAGTATTTAATTTTTCTTTATTTTGAACAGTGATCAGATGGCGAAGTTGTGCTTAACTTCACTTGAGCTTAACTTCGCTGCATCTTTCTATCTTCGCTTGTCCTTAACTTCGCTTGCACTATAACTTCGCTTAACAACTTAACTTCGCTTAACTTCCCAACTTCGCCTTCTCTATAACTTCGCTTAAACCTTATAAGTTCCCTTAAACCCTACAAACGATGACGGCAACTTCGCCTGATGAACACAAGGTTTTTGCAGGTTTTAATTTGACGTGTTGCCATCATATACCTATGTTTTTAGATTTGGTTTTTAACTCAATTATTTTTACTTGATTCGTTCTTAGTGACGACCGGTAGAAGCTCGCGAATCATGATAAGTTGTTACTTTTTTCAAAGATATACATTTTTCATGAACGAAAACCATCGTCTCCTGAATCGTGTATATAATATTACTAAAAGTGATAACATATGAATCGTGTATATAATATTACTAAAAGTGATAACATACGCATCATTTTTTATGGTTCCAAGTCAAATCTTCATAACTTTGATTAGGTTTCCCTCTTGTGCAAATTAAAGCTTTGTAAGAGCATTCCCCTTCACACAAGGGACTAACTTTTTGCAATGAAATCTTAATGTGTTCAAATATTAAAAACTAAAATTCATCAAATTTAATAACCTAAAAAAGGTAAATTTAGTGTAAAGTAGTAAACCTGTGGTATGATTATTGACAAATTCTTCTTCATCATATCCATAGCCATGTTTGGATCAGAGTTACATATGTGTCTGTGAATTCTGAGCTTGATCCTTTGGAAAATGAATCAAACCATCATCCTGCAAAACATAGATATTAATGTCGTATGATTATCATATGAATTCAGCTGCTGTAAAATATGTAAGCACGAATTAAGCTAACTTAAAACCAAAAATTTGAGGATCCCAATGAAGAAGCGCAAAATCTACTCTAAGATTCCACTTTAAGCACCCTAAATCCCTAAACTCAACCAACAAATTGAATCAAAATCAAAATACCTCATTCGTGTGATATACTTTCCGAGTACGAAGCGATTTAGAATGTATGAAATTAGCAAATGTGCGAAGGTTTTTAGCCCTAGTTATAATCCCCAAATAGAAATCAAACTTCATTCGTATATTGTCGGACATGGGTGCATATTCGTTGAATTGTAATATAATTTAACTCCTACCATGTAACATGAACTAAAATAAGGTACTAAATCAAATATATGATAAGGTGTTTGAAATTGAACATTAGTGAAACAAATACTGTTGTTACCTGTATATGACCTACAGACTAAGTTCACAGAAACATTTGATCAAGGGCTGAGAGCTTTCATTCATATCCCTGAAATTCGTTTAAAAAAACATGGATTAAATCAGTTCAAATTTATGCAAACCATAGATTACAGCTACACCAAACCTTATACCTTAATTGGAATTTTTATTAAGTTTGCAAAATAAATTGATTATAGGTTGCAAGAAAAAGAGAAGCAGGGACATGAGTGATACGTCTGTTCGCGGGGTGGTACACATCGATTTCTTCCTCTAACCTAAAAATCTAAATAAGAAATGCATTACTTACATTTACGTATGATGATTAGATAACGAACGTGATTGGAGTAGTCAATTCAATTTCTGAATTTAAGGTTTTTATTGTGGTCGCTGGTAGGGCGACTGAATAGAGGGGTCGTTTGAGGATTTATGGTTTGTTACTGTCACCGTCATAATAAAACCGATTACAGGAGAGGAAGGGTCGTCAGTTACAGAAAAGGAAGAGCCACCATGAAATTGCCGGAATTATTCCACTAGCTGACAAGATCTTGAATCGGTGGTCAAAAAGTTCATGAGAGAGAAGAATGGTATATGAAAAGTTGTTTATATGAATTATAATTTAATTTAGATATATGTATAAAAATATTTATAAAACTAATAATGTTTTAAGATGTATTTTATTTAATGAAATATCTTAATAATTTAATTTAACAAACTAATAATATTTTAAAAGACGAATTTAACTTTTATATATATGATAAAATATTATAATATACTTTATGTATGTAATTTAATAAACTAATAATTATTAAATTAACTATGATTAAAAGGGTATAATATTAACTTAATTATCGAGCTTTCATGAATCTATCTAGTTCATCTACTTAGCATACCTATACTTCTCTTTGTTCCTTTTAGGCTTTATTGTCAACGTGTGATTTCCCGCCTTCTTATTATCTCAATCACTTTTGTTCGTCTATCAAGGTGAGTACCACATTCCCCTATTTTACTCGTTTTTCATGTTTTGGGGACATATGCGTAAAACTTATATTTATCATATATACTTATACTTAAAACTTCAACTTTGTCTTATGTGTTAACAACTTATATCTTACTTGTTTATGTGCTAATTTTTTTTGTATGCTTTCGCATTCAGAGAGGTCCAACATAATCTCAGTCTAGTATGATCATACGCTAGTCGTTATAGCGTTGTGCTTCTCGACATCTCATTTATACTTGCTCATTTGGTTATTTTGTTATTTTCATATGACTTGTTGCAAATACATATTTTTATTTATACTTTGAACTGGTGTGTTGCTCACTCAACCTTGTGTTCACAAAACCATTATATTTTCAACGCATATGCAGGTATTCGTTTGATGTGAAGTACAAGATCACTTAAGGATTTATACTAGAAGAAAACTTAATGAGATATATTGCTATTGATTGATATATGTACTTTGTTTATTTGAGTTTTGTATGGATATTGTTTCATTTGAAATTTATTTAATAGATATTGAAACTTATAATAATAGTACCTTGAGAGCTGTGACAATCAGCTCACGACGCGGCATTTCCGCCGTTGGTTGGGGTGTGACAATTATGTGTTTTAGTAAGTTGTTGATAGTCTAACGATTTGGGGCCTTGGTGCAGCAATTGAGTTGTATGATATTGTATTTGCTTATGTATCAGTCTGTATTATTAATACTTAAGCTTAGATATTGAATTTAAGAATGTTTGGAAATTATGGTTAATGGATTAACTAACTCTTTGAAGTGCATGTGAAAATGTAAACATTTTAGATTCATATCCCTGATAATTTTTTTTAACTTATGCGGGTTCAGAGTTATCCTAAGTTATGCAGGATCTAAGATGAAAATTGTAGATGGCACATCATCATGAAAGTGAGATGAAATTGTAGGTGACATCAATTATCCACTATTTTGGTAGCTGCTAATTTATTCTTTTTTTGTTTTAGTTATAGTCATTTGTTTTAATGTTTCATTTGTTGAAATTGTTGTTTGGCTGCAACTATGCAAGTTTTCAAATTCTAATTAAAATAAAATAATATGTAGTTATTTAATTCACTTTCTAAAGTTTGACTCCCAACTTTGTTTGGCAGAACCAATCTTGCTCATGATCTTCTTTTTGGTAAATCATGTGTTCCTAGGTTAATAATTTAGATTTATTTTGCATCTCTTACTTTCATTGTGACTTGACCATCACTTATTTATTATATAGAATGATGATGCGACAAATGCTATGGACTCATGTTCAAAAGTTAGTTTTTTACTATTTTTTTACTTTCTACTTAATGTTTCGTATCCTCTCATGTTTGTGTCCGTTCGTTCGATAAGAAAATGAACATATTCGTGTTTGTTTATGTCTGTTCGTTAACTGTATAAATTTTATAATAAGACTGTAAATCTAAATAAATGATTAACCGGGTGACATGTTTACCTTTATTAATAATAATTGTTTCTAATTTAAATTTAAACGGGTTAACGTGTTGATGTAGTTAATTAAAAAGGCTACATATTTTTAAACTGTGAGTGTTATTTAAGTGTAGTTCAAACCAGTGTTTTTTTTTTTATTTTTTTGGTTTTTAAAAAAAAAATAAGAATGGGCTACAAATTCGATTGTAGTCTGGAATGTACATATCATGGGTTGTACCAGTCAATGAAGTACCGAATGTATCGTATATGACACTTTTACAAAAAAAGTATCACGAATATTGGGTAATCAGTTTTTTTATAAACCCTTTAGTACTCAAATGATAAAGCATCTAATTTTTAGTTACAAAACTACTATTTTATTGAACTTTCAAAGCCCAAATGGATATCTTCAACTGCACGAGTTAGAACGGTTTGGGCCTTTCAATGCTGTGATTTTTATCTACCCGGTCAAGGAAATCATGCTGTGATTTTAACAACTCTCAACAACCAAAGTAGCTTCTCTCATTAGTCCACAAACTTCAAACAATGCTTAATTTTTAAACAGAGTTTTAATAAAGCACAAGGCTTTTTTGAATTCAGCCTGTTTGTAAATGATCGGACCCGGCTCGGTTTGTAACAAGCCAAAATAAGCTCGATTCATTGGCAAAAATATTGATGTTATGATGTGATTTGTAGACCAAAAGAGAGCACTTCAGGGTAGACTCTTACCCGATTGATTCAAGGTTTAGATGCCAAGACTTATCTATATGACATTTTCTAACTTTAACTAAAGTTGTGTTCTATCATTTCATTTTTATTATGCTGATTTCTATGGTGTGCAGGTAGAAGAATACCAAGGTGCATACAACAAGGTTACAAATTTTGGATTCTTTTAAATTTCACCAGAAATGTAGTGGGGATGATAAAATGAGTGAGTCGAGAAGTTGGGTTGTATTAAGAAATACACTAGGATGTAACTTATGGTTTGTCAAGAACGTTAAATGTTTAATTTTTTTAGAGTTTTGCAATATACTAAATATTGTTTTGTGTTTATGTAACAGGTAGATAAAATGGGTTCAGGAACAATTTTTATATCTTTGAAGATGGAAGATGAAATAGGCTTTATATCCGATTATTGTTTGTACGTATATGTTTTAGTATGTTTCTTGGAAGTACTCGGTTGGTTTGAATATTCACTTTTGCCCGGTTAGGTTCGTGTCAAAACGGGCTGTTTTAAAAAGGTACCGGCTTGGTTCGTGTCAAAACGTGTCGTTTTAAAAATGTATCAGTTTTGGTTTAGGTCAAAACAGACTATTTTAAAAGGTATCAGTTTGGTTTGGATCAAAACATGCCATTTCAAAAAGGTACCGGTTTGGTAAACAAACCAAGCTGAATTTGTTTGTAACAAAGCAAGGCAAGCTCAGTTCATTGTCTTGCTTGTTAGGATTGTTTAGCTGGCTAGCTCATTCGCTCGTTTAAATTAAATCGTAAATTCTTGATTTATATAATATTTATATGCAAGTCATAGCCAAATAAATAATACATATAAATTATAAACATGCCATTTCAAAAACAGACTATTTTAAAAGGTATCAGTTTGGTTTGGATCAAAACATGCCATTTCAAAAAGGTACCGGTTTGGTAAACAAACCAAGCTGAATTTGTTTGTAACAAAGCAAGGCAAGCTCAGTTCATTGTCTTGCTTGTTAGGATTGTTTAGCTGGCTAGCTCATTCGCTCGTTTAAATTAAATCGTAAATTCTTGATTTATATAATATTTATATGCAAGTCATAGCCAAATAAATAATACATATAAATTATAAAATGTGCAATTTATTAATTATGTATGATAAATGATTTGAAAACTAAATTAATTCTTTAATTGATCTGCGCTATGACTATATGTTTCCAAAACTGTCTCTTACATGAAAACGAATATGCAGCTCTTTAACTTGATTAAAGGCTATCTTGTTCTGAAACGAACCAGCAACTGATCCCATACAATTCAGACCCGTAAACTGCAACAATCCATGGCCCACAATCTGGTACATAAAAGGCAACAAAAATCAATTTATATTAAGACCTACTAAATTTTAACCTACCAGATTTAAAACTATGACCTGATTTCAGTCTTTCACCCGATTCGGAAATGTTGTCCTGATTTAAGTGTTTTTTTAATATTCATTGCAAATAAAAGTTTGGAAATGGAAGATACTTGCTTACTCATGGAGGTCGTTGGAACTTCAATAACAATGTGACATGTTATTCGTTTTGAATATTTAGAAATTTTAAACAACATGGTTCGGTTTGAAGCTGAGCCGAGCCGGCTCGGTTTAGTTAGAAAGCTTACTTGGCTCAGTTCTTAACGGGCCAAACTGGTTCGATATGGCTTGTGATCTCGACCACATTTGGCTCAGATTTTATTAAAAAAATTATTTTTATATACATCAAGTTTAGTAAACTCGCATTCTTTGTAATAAGCTTCACATACATGGTGGATAAGGTATGGATGCTTTCTTATACATGTATTTTTTTTCAATTGTTAATTTTGACGATTAATTCTCAACATCCCAGAAATTTTTGTTCATATTTAGTTCCACTTCGTTCTTTATATACAACATACAAGGAAACAACTAAAATGTATTACAAAAAAGGCTATAGATGTAAGGATGCTATTTATACTTCTTTAATCTTGGATGATGGATACTATCGTTTTTATAATTAGTGTAGTGAAGTTTAGTTGTTTGCTGTTATTAACTCAAGTGTCTGATAAGTAGCACCTGCTAAGTGAGGGAATTGATGCTGAGCAACTGGAACATTATATAAGGGAATATGCTAAAATCATTTGAGTTGAAGGAATTGGTCAATAGTTTGATGTGTGCCATACAAATATAATTTTATTGATTATGTGTAGTGTACCATTATATGTGTAGTCTGTTTCACTAGGGCGGTGAGTTGTGTCTTTTATTGCAAATATTATGTTTTAGAATTTTACTTTATTTATTTAGTTAAATTTTCTATGTTATTTAGTTTTTCAATGTTTTGTTGTTGTTTTCATAAACGTATTCTGTTAACTCTGTTTGTAAACAACTTGAGGATGTTTTTATGGCTGAGGATACGAGTGTTGAGGATTACTTGCATCAAGTACTTAACACCTGTACCAAGACCTCACAATAACAACCTGTGTCATTGTTAACGGGCAGGTTTTATGCTTTTCAGGTTATTATGTGTATGTCAACTCAAGAACGGGTCAAACTGGACAACATAAAAAATTCTCGACAAGAAAGAGCTTGTCAGAATGGTCCGAGGCATGCTACTTTGCGAGTCAGAATAGGGAGAGTCAGGTTACTTAATGGGTCATAATAGGTAAGTAAATCAAGCAACAAATAAAAAGAAACATGCCTTATTGATGAAGCTCGTTCTGAACATGGCTTTAATGAATCCTTTTTTACCGAACCAATTGGAACCATCACTGATTCCAAATGAAAGTGATAGGAAACGAATTTGAAACCGAAACTAAAATATAGAAACTAAAACCAAACCTAAACGAAAGAAAAAACCGAATAAACTGAAACTGAACCAAAACTAAACTAAACTAAAAAAGCCAACCCAAAACTGACACCGAACTAAAAAAAACCCGAAACCGAACAAAACACAAAAAACCGAATATAATGAAATGAAACTAAAATCGCAAAACACAAAAAACTGAAACAAAACCAATAACCAAAGAAATCAAACATAAAGAAACAGAACGGCCAAAAAATTGAAACCAAACCAAAGCGAAACCAAAAATCAATAAGCATGAAATTAAAAACAATAAATAAATAAATAAAACCGGACGGAAACAACATAAAAAAGAAGTTTATTTTTATATACATCAAGTTTAGTAAACTCGCATTCTTCTTAATAAACTTCACACACATGCCTATCTTGTACTAACAAGTGTTTTTTTTTCTTCACTAACAGGGTGATATCATTCATTATTGAGTTGGTTCGGATGCCATTAACTTATATTGTAACCGGTTTTACATGTTATGTGTTAGTTTAAACTTGATTGAGCTTGTTATGTATTCTCTTAAACTGATTTTTTTGTTCGGTTAAACTCGATATAATGTGTATTAAGTTGAACCTGAGCTTAAACTCAAATTTTCAGCTCGGTTTCAAAGCTGAGCCAAGCATGTGCTTTAAAATTTTCAGCCCGTGCCTGTATAGGAAAAGTGATAGAATAACCGTGTTGTGAGTCACTGCCGCATCGCGCGGGCAACTACTAGTAAGAGAAAATGCATATAAGAGAACATGCAAACAGAACTTGTCAGATAAGAAAATGAGCCATAGCATATAAACAAGTCAATCAGTTAATAAAGATAGGGCTAAACTGTGGTCATGCGAATGGATATTGGTTACCAAAAATGAGTTGTCGGTGAAACCATTTTCATGCAATTGGACGCCAGCCACTACAACGTTCGTATGATCATATTATTAATAATGGACCTCTACGAATGCGGTAAAATAAAGCAAGTAAGCAAATAGCAAGTTAGGCATAAACTGATATACACATAAGGATTAACAGTTGCAGTTGAATACTATATAATAGGTAAATAACTAAGATACGCATATGTCCCCAAAAAAGATTTTAAAATAAGTAAAAAGGGGAGAGATTACTCACCTTGACAATTAAGCAAGAGATAATGATTTGTTAAGAAAAAGAGGTAGATCAAGCTCTTCGAGAATTACCGACGAGAGTCCTAAGTAACAATAATTACGGAAATTAAATATGAATTCAGCGTGTACTAGCGAAAGTTAAATATTACAAAGATTTAGTATTACTTTTATTACTTTGAGATATCACTTTTATAATTTTCTATCATAAATAATATGATTTTAATTATATAAAATAAAATAAAAACTTAAATAAACATTTATAAAATTTTTGGATTGATTATATAAAGAGATTGTTTTAAACTAAAATACCTTTAATATATATTTTTATTATTAAATAAGATTTCTTATTAAATTAATATTGTATATATTAAAATATAAATAACAAATAATAAGATTTATATAAACCAAAATCTTTTAAAAAATACATGAATTATTTTAATATGTTAATTAACAAGATGAATTTTAAATGGATATCTAAACTAAAACCTCTTTTAAGGTATTTTAACACTAAAACCTTTAACATATCTTAATATCTATTACACACACACACACACACACACATATATATATATATAAGAGTGGGATATAGAGAGAACTCCTCTTAAAAAGAGAACTAGTAAAGAATTATTTTAAAAAAAAAAAATTTTGATTTTTTTTCTTTCCTCCTTCTAATAAGATGATATTGTTACAAAAAAAAACCTTTAAAACTTGTCGGTGTGATATATATGTGCACTATTGCTATTGCATATATACAATAGTGTTTTATTACATAAAATACAACACAATTGCATTATACAATACACACTATTGAATGTATGCAAATACAACACTAATAATTGTATGCAATAGACATTATCCCATATATGTAATACAACAATAACGCACATATGCACTATATCGATTTTTTTTGTTTTTGTATGTAATATAACAAATTGCACATATAAAATACAAACAATTGATATATGCTAATCAAAACTAATGAAAATATATAAACACACACTAGTTCACATATGCATTAAGAAAAAGTAGATGTATTGCATATATGTATTACAACGAGTTTTTTTTAACTTTTATATTTGTTTTTTGTGGTAAAAAATAACAACATATAAGAAGGATGAAAGAAAAAAAATTAAAAATATTTTTTTTAATTTAATTAAAAATATTTCATTATTAGTTCTCTAGTTCTCTCTCTAAAGAGGAGTTATCTCTTGATCATTTTCCTATATATATATATATATATATATATATATATATATATATATATATATATATATATATATATAAAGGGTTCAAATAAAAATAAAGAGTTTCCTAGTAATAGTAAGAATCAATAGATTTTTGACATCTGGCATTACATCTTATGGTTAAAGAATAATTCTACGAAATTATGTCGATTATTAGTAATTTTAAATCTCAACAATTGATTAACATAATCCAATGGATATGATCTATTCCTTGTCTTCCTAAGAAACTACTTCTTTTTAGTATAACCCTCCCCTATATATATATATATACACAAACACACACACACACATGTATGTATGTATGTATGTACGTATATATGTATGTTTGTATGTATGTATGTATGTATGTTAATTATTGAAAATTGATAAAGGTTTTTATAATAAAGATTTAAAAAGGTTTTGTTTATTTAAAATATATAATTAAAGTATAAAATATACCTTATTATTTTACGTAATTATTTGGCCAAGTAGTATATAAACTAAATTTATTTTTGTATAATTATCTATATATATATATATATATATATATATATATATATCATTTAATACAACCTTAAATAAAAACAAAACATAAAAATAAAATTTTTTATAAACGATTCTATTTTATATAAATTATTATTTACAATATTAATTTAAAGGAGATCTTTATTAATAATGATAAAAGGTAATAATTTACTGTTGGGTCAAGAAATTGACCTAAGGGGAGATTGTTGAGTCAAAGATTTGACCTAAATGAAGTACATGGAAGATTGGAATCTTCTCAACCTCCTCTGAATTTGCTAACTAATGGATCCGAGCACACCTCAGACCTCCGAGCAAGCTTTCACTTAGCCGAGTACGATATTTTGGCTACCGGGCAATGTTTACCTCAAATAGTCTTCTTAAGTGAATATCCGAGCAGGGTTTGCAAATTAGTGCATTGCCGAGTAAGGTACACTAGTTTATGTAAATCCAGGAAATGTTCACTTTATCAAGCAAGTCTGTTCTTCAGAGCCAAGTATATTACTCTTCCGAGTAAGGTTTGGTTAACCAAGTCCAAGAAGCCAAGTGATTGGAAGACCGGACAAGGTATTCATTAATAAGTATGATCCAAGTATGCTTGATAATCTAAAGGAATATCTCTAAGTAATATCGGGTAAGGTTCAGCTCGAGCAGGGAACAGTACTCCCGAGTACACTTTGCTAATAAGTTATTTTATAGCAAAGAGCTGAAATGGATCATTGAAGGACAAGGTTGCTCGTAAAGAGTTGTCGGGCAAAGTCTGGCAAAGTCAAGAAGACTGAAGTCTACTCGGTGAGTATTTTACTTGGTAAAATATTCTTTAAGTAAAGTCTACCCGGAAACTGATCCCGAGCACACTTCTATGTTACCAAGTTATGAAGGATGGCCGAGCATACTCGGAAAGACAAGATAGACGCAAAGCCTACCCGGAAGACTTGTTTTACACTTAGTTTATTTTGAATATGTAATCTGAGTATGTATAACTGTATTTAGGGTTTCTAGAAGGAATGACAGCTGTCCTAGGTTGACAGGCCTATAAATAGAATATTTAGGGCACGCCGCCAAAATGAGCATAATACGGATAATACCGACACAATTAATTGAGAGAATATTGTGTGACGGCTGTCTTAGGATTCCTAGAAAACCCTAAATCGATTATCCTTTTGTATGATTAATATTATATAAATGGAAATCTTTTGAGTGAATCTTAAGTGTGCTTTCTACCTTTGATTATTCATTGCAACCGTATGTTTGTTATTGATTCCGCCTTTAACAAACGGATATCTTTCTAAATATAGCAACCCGTCATTAACTCTCTTGTCGACACATCAATCTGTGTGAGTTATGACATGATTAATTAAGATCCAGGTGAAATCGAAGGGACCGAAAAGTGGTATCAGAGCTGATTACTGCTATTTTGGAAAGATTGTTTCTGATTGAAGATTTGAAGAAGAATGACGTAAGCAGACCCCTGTTCGATTGATTTGTGACGTCAGCAGCCCTGTTTTTCATTTTTCTTCCAGATCTACAATCTAACGGTGTTTTCTCTTCCTTATTTCAATTAAATTTTCAATCTTTATATTTATATCTTGTTCTTATCGAATCAGACACCTCAGATCTAAACAATCGAGTCTTAGATCTGAATATTTTTGAAACTTTTTATTAAGAAATTACTTTTATTTTCACAAAAATGTCTGGTTATGAGGAACAAGAGGTGTCTACTAACAAGATATCAAGGTTGTATGGACAGGAAAACTTTATCGAATGGAAAGTACTCTTTGAAGCAGCCGTATGCTACAATGATATTGATATGTGGAACTCGATAAAGAATGGTCCACAAACTGCTGTTGAAGAAGGTGCAAATGCAGCTGCAACTGCTGCTGTAAGAGAAAAAATGAGAAAGGTGGATGACAAAGCCTTAGCTATGATTAAGCTAGGTTTGTATTGGGAGATTCTGACCAAGGTGGCACATCACACAACTGCCAAACAAATGTATGATGCCATCCTTGAGATGTATGAAGGGAATACTGAATTAAAGAACATAAAGAAGCAAAGATTGAAACAACA
This sequence comes from Bidens hawaiensis, assembly GCF_021521415.1. Taxonomy (NCBI): domain Eukaryota; kingdom Viridiplantae; phylum Streptophyta; class Magnoliopsida; order Asterales; family Asteraceae; genus Bidens; species Bidens hawaiensis. Next base: position 3,268,218 of record NW_027504842.1, on the reverse strand, counting down.
GTTGGAAAGGTTCAAGTATAAGGATGGAGAAAGGTTGAAATCAATACTAGAACGTTTTCTAAGTATTGTGAATGAGTTGAGGACAACTGATTATGTAATGACTGACTTTGATTTGAATACAAAGTTACTCAATTCAATGCCAAAAAAATGGTATACTGCTTGCAAGTTCATCATTCAAAAGCAGAATTTCAATGAATTGAAATTGGAAGATGTAGTATGTTTTCTTCAAGCTGCAGAACTTGAAATGATAGAGAATGAGATGACTAAGGAAGACAGACCCTGCTTCAATGTTTCAAATGCATTGATTGCACCCATGGGAAATTTGTCTACCAAGAATCAACAGCAAATTCCCATTATTGAAGAACCAGCTGAACATAATGTTGTTACTCCAAAATCCTTCATTGGAGGCAGCACAATTAATCAAGGAAATCAGCAGAGGTTCAATGTGCAACTGATTGATGATACTGATTCTGCCTCTATGCCAAGTGGAAATGTTTCTCATACTGGCACAGGACATGGTCAAAACAACGAAACACAAACTTTGCTGTCTATGTTTACTGAGTCATATAATGCATTTGTTGCAAAAAACATAATTCAAACAAGTGTGGTACAAGATGATTTAGAGCAAATTGATGCAGATGACTTGGAAGATATGGATTTGAAATGGCAAGCTGCCATGTTGGGTTTGAGAAGTAAAAGGCTGTATAACAGAACTGGTAGGTCTCTGGTTTCTGGTCCTAATAACAGGATTGGATTTGACAAGTCAAAAGCAATCTGCTACAGTTGTCAGCAACCTGGTCATTTTGCAAGAGAATGCAATCAACCAAGAAACTTTCAAATGAATCAATTCCAGAATCAACAACCAGGAGGTCAGCATCAATATCAACAAAGTCAAACAAGAGGTCAGCAGCATTACCAACAAAATCAGCCAAGATTCAACAACAACAACAGTCAAATGAACAACTTTAACAACAACAACTTCAATCCCAACAAAAATTACAACCCCAACTTCAACAACTTTCAGCCTCAAATGAATAATCAACAACAAAGTATGCAACTGACTCAATGTTTTCAAATGAATAACAATCAAAATCTTCAAGCAAATCAAAATGTTCCAAACAACACTGTTCCGGCAAATCAAAATCTGATCAGAAATCAAGGAAATGTGGCAGTGACTACACAGCATGAAGGAAATTTTGATTGGAACAATCATGAAGAGGACATTGCAGATGATATCAGGAAAGCAAATGTGGCATTCATGGCCATAATTGAGAAAGAAAAGGGATCATCATCTCAGGTACACTCTGCTCCTACAGTTTATTTAAATGAACTTATCATTGAATTGAAAACAAAAGTAGGCAAGCTGGAAAGTGAGTGTTTTAGAAAACAAAGTATAATCAATGAGTATGAGGCAAGTGAGATGATCAGTGATGAAAAGATTAAAAGCCTTGAAGATGATTGCATGATCATTTACAGAACTCAAACAAGATACACAACTGAGATTGATGGATTAAAGAAGATGTTGGTTGAAGAAAAGGTGCAAAACACAAGACTGAAGGTTGAAACTAAATTTCTGAAAAATTTGGTCTCAACAGGCAACATAGTGGTATACTGAACCAGGTGAAGGAACAAGACAAATACAAAACAGTTCCACCTCCATTCAACAACAACTTCATGCCAAAAGTTGACAAAGAGAAAAGAGATGCATACTTGCAACAATTCAAAGATGTCTTTCAAGACAAGAAAGAATTTGTTGATTTGTACAAAAAGGTAGAAGTGAATGAAGAAGGAGAGTTTGTGATTAAGAAAGAAGTAAAAGAGGATAAGTCAATCGGAGTTCAAGTCTCTGAGGATGACTTTGATTCAGTTGAGTTGGATCAAGACGATTTGAGTGATTTGAGTGATCAAATTACTGAAAAGGAAATCAAAGCTGCTGAAAGAGGAAGAAAATATAAGAAACCTGAATCTGTTGATAAACTTCCAAAATATCCACCAGTCCCACCAAGATTGAAGAAACAGGATGATGAAATGAAAAGAGAACATGTTTCTTTTGATATTTGTGAAAGGAGGAAGATAAACTACAATGCAGTCAGACCACCAAGCAAGGTTGTTTTGGGTAAGATAAAGCAGAACAACAAAAAGAAGATGGTGACTGAATGTAACGATTCCGACGAAACCAGGGATACCCTAACCGGTAGACGATAGTTACGTTGTATTTAATGTCGGGTACATGAATTACCATAGTAATTATACGAGAATACATGGTTCACTGTATTGATTGTACGTGAATATATAATTAATCGTATTGAATATGCGATCAATCGATCGATAGTTATTGAAACCTGAACGAATCGAGGGTTCAATTATAGATGATATCTATAATAATTAGTGATGTTACGAAGCATTAATGCTTCGGGATAAGTAAAGTACGGCACAGAAAAAGAATTTCGATTTAATGGTACGTCGGTACGTTAAACGAAACCTTTAATACCAAACCGAGCAAGAGATGATCGATCAAGCCGAAAAAGATGCGCGATAATTAATGATATGATGTTTTAAGTTAATAAATGTGATGGTTTAAGTTTTTAAAGTTTTTAAATCGGTTTTATATAAATTTCATTTTTAAGCCGGAAAACGACCGTTTTGCCTCGTTTTAAGCCGAATTAGACATTTAACCAAAAAACGAACTGAACCAGATTATCCAAAACATTATCCGGATTACGAATCCAATTGTGTGGATAGAAATGAAGAGGTGGGTCCCACCCCACCCCCTTGATGATTCCGATTGGAAATAAGGAACCACCCCAAGGCTTTATTTCTTTTTTTCTAAACAACATTACAACAATCTTCATTTCCTCTCAAGATCATGAACTCAAAACCGATATTTGGAGCAAGAAAACCGAGGTAAAAACCGAGTTAATCACGTGTTCATCTTCGTTTCTTGAGTTTGTTTGCAAGGAAATGAGGTTTCAAAGATGAAAACCGATTCTTGCATGATCAAGTGATGTATACGGGTTATACAAAGGATCTTGGTCCAAGAAAGGAGTTAAACGAATCAAAAACGAATTTTTACGGTTTAAACTTTAGTTTTGAAACAATAACCGAAACTATAGTGTAAGAGGCTTGATCGTGAGTGTAACTTGCTTGGTATTGTGGTATGTTGGTTGTAGGTTCTGTGTTTAGTGGTAGATAAGGCGGAAAGACGAGTTTGTAGCTTGTAGTGGCGGAAAACGAAAGGTATATTCGGTTATGTTCGGTTTTGGAGTTTTTGGACAGATTGTTGATGGTTTAGAGTTGGGTCACGAAATTTCACAAGGATGATCTACATATGAAAATATGAGTTCTGTGAATTTTTGGTAATTTTTGGATAAAGGATGAATATTTGGTGAATTTAATGCTCGGTTTTGGCCAAAAATGGTGAAAAATAGTTAAATATCATGAAAAATTCTGTAAAATTGCAGATAAGCTTTTTATATCATGAATAAGTCACACACAAAATTTGAGGTCAGTTGGAGAAGTCTAAGTAGGCTTTTCGGTTAAACGAGTTCTAGGGTTTTCTAGCTCGGTTTTAATGAAAATGGCATGTAAAGAAAGATTTTGGTTCTGGAAAAATTACAGGGGACTATGTGGATGGCAGGGGACATCCAGGAGAAATTTGGGATTTTTCTAAGATCGTTTGGTATTTACGACATATTGAGTGTTTAAATGGTGTTTAAAAATAGATAAATAAATTTTAAATATAAAAATTAATTCTGGAAATATTTTTATAAAATTCCCCACTGTCAAAAAGTGGTTTGTGCAAAATTTCAAGATCCGAGATTAAACGGATAATTATTTGTGCTAATTATCAAACTTTTAAAGTTAAAACGCGTAAACCGGTGAAGTTCGCTTAAGCGAGCTGACTGGTGTATAAAAACCCTAAAAAATGAACTATTTTCATATAATTGAGTTAAACAAGTAAAAATGAATCATCCGGAAATAATTCGGGTGATTTGAGTAATTTTACCCGATAAAACAGTTTCCGGTGCACTAAAGACGGAAACGGGTCCCGCGGCCAATCGGGGCGTCTAAACCGAGCTCTAATTTCACAACTTAAACTAAATTATCAGTCAACCACTATTTTCGGGTCGTGTGTGACCAAACTCATTTTTGAAACATAAAAACGGGTAACCGTGCTAGGCACGCAAAACGGGGAAAACAAGCTATTAGAAAATTTGACTGTTGAACTCTAAACGACATCACAATCTGAGTCCGGAGAAGTGTTTCTGGGTTAACATTGCCCCCGGAACGGGTACAGTACTGGGTTAACAGTGTCCCCAGATGTACCGGTTGATACGGTTAAAAGATTATATAAACAATGATTGTATAATAACGATCGTAGGGATCATATTACAGATTGGGTGTGTTAATTGATAATGATTGTTGTTACCTGCTTGCATGTGCTAAGGTGAGTTTCACGAGCCCCTTTTTCTTAATTGTTTTCAAATATTTTCCCGGGGCGGAAGCATGTTACTATTGAAATGTTTAAGTACATAATGAACGCATGGATTTGCGTGGATTTATATATATTTGATTGTACGGGAATTGTATGGAATGGGTACAGTACTGGGTTAACAGTGGCCCCAGATGTCCCTAGCAGTGTTTCTGGGTTAACTTTGCCCCCGGAATGAGTACAGTACTGGGTTAACCGTGTCCCCAGATGTCCCTAGCAGTGTTTCTGGGTTAACTTTGCCCCCGGAATGAGTACAGTACTGGGTTAACCGTGTCCCCAGATGTCCCTAGAAGTGTTTCTGGGTTAACGTTGCCCCCGGAATGGATACAGTACTTGGTTAACAGTGTCCCCAGATAATATTATATTCTGATATTGATTTATCAAGGTTTACTCAAATTGTGAAACTCACCAACTATTCGTAGTTGACCCGTTTTCTCACTGCTTTTCAGGTACAATTAAGATGAAGTGATTGCTTACGTGCTAAGTGCTTGATGTGTGTAAGATTTGCGTGCAGGATGTTAGGATACATTATAACAAATAGAATTGTGTATCGTATTGTATGATGTGTGTATCACCTAGACGGTAATGAAATATGAGATAATGTAATTTTGAAGTATATTAATGCATTCAGTTTTCTTTATAAACAATGTGGTTGATATCAGAGGTGTCTGTTGCATCCCGTTTACGTTTCCGCTGCGGTTACGGGGTGTTACAGAACTTGGTATCAGAGCCATTGGTTATAAAAGAATTAGGATGTCTTTAAAAGATACCTAAAATATAACCAGTAGCTCAAGTATTATAGGATCTGAATATCAACTAATAATATATAGTGACGGGATCTGGATGAACTTGAATGGACAAGTGAGTTATTATGGTCCGGAACATAATAACAGACTTGTCTGCACGAGGGAATTCAGGGGAAGTCACTGGGTACATTAATAGGTAAAAATGGCAACATATGTGTAAAGTATATAATATTATTTATACGTGCTAATGTGTGTATATATATATATATATATATATATATATATGTACATATCTTGTGGGTACATGTATTGAGAAATAGGACCCGGATAAGGAACCGGGGGATGAAATAATAAAAGTACCGAGGATGCTGAAATTTCTAGAGCATCGGTTGATAATGAGTGTGACTTATTGGGCCATAGTTATGATAGTACCAAGTTAGATCTCCCGTTTGACATTAACCAGAAATATCTAGTAACCGTCACTCCCAACCAAAATTGATAGATCCCTTACCCTACCAACACCGGTACCGTATATCCTAATAACCCCCTATGTTCACCCGAACCGCCAACCCTCACGTACGGACGGACCTGTACCTGAACCCATTCTTGTTCCATTAAAATAAAAATAAAATAATAATAATAAAATGGATAATAAATCATCAGATAAAAATAATATATAGAAATATATATATGTATTTCTCACTCCCAAACATATGAGACATACCACCTCCAGATCGAGAATTACTGATTTTAGTAAACCTAGAACGCCTGAGGACATTGACTGAGCAAGTGATAGAGTTTCCCATAATAGTAATTAATAATATTTGAAGGCAACCCATGTTGCGCGATCACCTTGAACCTTGCAACTCCCTATACTAACCTTACATCCGTTAGATGCCTATACCCATGTATACTCGAATAGAATGATTACCCATACACAAAGAGGTGTTGGAATCATTATAGCATGGTTGGTTGTTCGTTCGTAGGTGGTATACCGTGTATGCCGAATATACGAATGGACACGGATATTATAACTCCGTGGTAAGTAATCGTTTGGTGCTCACGGTGAGCATGTATCGGTTATGCTGACATGCAGAAGGATATTGAAATCAAGCATATTAAACATTAATTTTTGTTGAGAATGACCTATATGTCAGTTGGTGACAAGGGTTATGAAACATATTAAAACGTTAACCGACGTCAGGTTAAGTCCGTATGTTATTATATTGTGGGACATATATATATACTAGATACTGGTATGTGTAATTTGTATGATAATATTTGATGTGTATGTGTACCTGCTGTTATGATTGAGCTGGTAACGAGTTATACGGTGAGATTAGTATTGATTACTGCGTACGGGATGAGTACGGCAGAATGACATAAAAAGAGTAACTCCAATGATGGAGATTGATATGATTCAGTTGATTGCTCAAAGATAGCAGATGATGATACCGAGTGTCGTATCACAAATCACTGCTAGTGTTGATGCAAATGTGATCACAGAATTATAGATCGAGCAATCACATGATTATGAATATTTTAATTCTTAGTGTTATTACTAAGAGTGATAATGTCCCACCAAATACTATTATGACTACAGGTATTAGTTATAAACTAAACATGAATAGTAGTCGTAATGAATTAGATCCGGTATAAGGATATGTTTGTTGGTTGTGTTAAGGAAACTATTAATAGTTTACTGATGGTAAAGGGGGGAATAGATTGGCAAGTGGATAAAAAAGATCAAAATGGTTAAGGATATTGGTAAGAGTCTAGAACATTGTGTGGTGAAATATGCTACAGATATGTTGGTAGATTATGTTGTATCGTGATGGAACACGATGGTACAAAATTATAGTTAGAAAATTATTGCTCAGATGATATGGTCAGGATTTAAAATTCTTGTGCTAGAGCACTTTTATTCGAGTAATTAAGTTCAGAGATTGGGAACCGAGCTATGAAAGAAAGAAATGTTGTGTGCCGATCACTTAGAACACGCTAATAGTTTGAAGGAATTGTCATGTCTGGTAACATGGCTAATTACTTCTGAAACTAAGCGAAGTGAGCGCTATATTGGGGACTAACTCCATCAATAAGGAGTATAGTCAACCCTGTAAAATATACAACCTTTGGAAGGGTTGTGTCACAAGCCAGCATTGATATATTTAACTCTACGGGAAGCGGACTGGAAGGACGTTAGGTGAGACATCGAGTGTTAAAGAAGAGAAATGATAAAGGTATAGTGCAAGATAGACATTTGAATAAGTAGGAAGAAGAATGTCGAGTGATAGCAGGCCACAGGTGTGGTAAAGATGGACGTAATGCCCCAATTGTAGAACCAATTGAAGCCATGTGAACCGGCAACCCCAACCCATTCGTGTACAACCACTCTGAACCCAACAGCTTCAATAACAATCCATCTAAGGAAATCGAATTATGCCAAACAGTTGTACTTGCTATGAATGTGGCAGTACAGAACGTTTCAAGCGAAATTGCCCAAAGTTGAACCAAGGTGTAGTTGGAAGACGAGCCTCATGACAAGCATCAACCTCTGATCAAGTAAGGAGCCGGGCTTTTGTGAGTAATTCGAATAAAGCACATCATGATCCAAAGGTCGTATTAAGTATGTTGTAGTTTTAAATCAATAGGCACCAGTAATATTCTTGCGGTCGTTGATAGAAGTTAGTTCCTGTTAATCTCCTATCATTTGGAAAGATACCGATTAGTGAAACTATAGAACCCTATACTGTAGAATCGCTAACGGTAAATCCCTAATGGTTAACTGAATTGTTCGGAATTGTCCTATTATTCTGAACGATTAACCTTTCCTTATTGACCTACGACCAGTAAAGTTAAGAAGTTTTGACGTAATAGTTAACATGGATTGGCTAACTCAACATGAAGCTGAAATCAAATATGAAAAGAAGATGATTAGAAGCTCTCCTTCGGACGATGAAGCGATTAGATACAGAGAAAAGTGTACCGTATTATGTTACCACTCTAATCTCATATTGAGATGTTATAATATTTACGACAAGAAGACGTGGTGTATTTAACAAACGCGATTGCCAAAGTATTTAAAAGAAAACATATAGAAGATGTTTCGGTGATACGTAAATATCCAGAAGTTTTCCCAGGAGAACTTCCTGGATTACCGCCAATCCGACAGGTCGAATTCAGAATCGATTTAATACCTCAAGCTGGTCCTGTTGCTAGAGCATCTTACCGACTTGCGCCAACTGAAATGCAAGAATTATTGGATAAAGGTTTTATACGACCTAGTTAGTCACCATGGGGTGCACCAGTGTTATTTGGGAAATGAAGGACGGAAGTGTTATGATATGTATTGATTAGGGAGAATTGAATAAAGTGACGATCAAGAATAGGTATTCACTTATTCGAAGAAAATGATCTGTTTAATCAACTGCAAAGGGCGATTTATTTTTAGAAAATTAGTCTTAGATATAGTTATCACCAAATGAAAAATCCAAGAGGAGGACGTTGCAACAATAGCGTTTCGGACTCGCTACAGCCATTATGAATTCTTAGTTATGCCTTTCGGGCTAACAAATGCGCCGGCAGCATTCATGGAACTCATGAACCGAGTCTGTAAACTTTATTTTGACAAATTTGTCATAGCATTCATTGATGATGTTTTGATATATTTGCAACGTAAAGAAGAGCACGAACGACGTTTAAGGAAAATTGTGGGAGTGTTAAAGCAAAAGGAGTTGTACGCGAAGTTTTCGAAATGTGATTTTGAATAAAGAAGGCATAATCCCTTGGTCATGTTGTAAAGCAACAAGGATTTCACATAGATCCAAATAAGATGGAAACCATTAAAATTGTGCCAAGCGCCGATTTTAAGTCTCCCCGATGGAGACGATGGTTTTGTCGCGTATTGTGACGCATCGCGTAAAGGGTTAGGATGCGTGTTGACGCAGTATAATAAGGTTATAGCCTATGCTTCCCGACAGTTAAAAGTACACGAGAAAAATTACACTACTCACGACTTAGAACTGGGAGCGGTTATCTTCGCACTTAAAATCTGGAGACATTATCTCTACGGTACGAAGTGCACCATCCTCACCGATCATAAAAGTTTGCAGCACATATTCGATCAGAAAGAACTGAATATGAGGCAACGAAGATGGGTCGAGTTGTTAAGCGATTATGACTGTGACATCCGTTATCACCCCGGCAAGGCTAACGTCGTAGCCGATGCCTTGAGTAGGAAAGATCGGGTTAAGCCATTGCGAGTGCGAGTGCTGGGGATGATAGTCCAGTCGAACCTTTCGGACCTGATACGAGTCGCTCAACGTGAGGCGTTGAAAGAGGAACAATTGGAAAAGGAGGGACTTTACGGCAATGAGAAGAATTTCGAACAGCGCGTGGACGAAATTCTCTACTTCAAAAATCAGGGTTTGGATCCCGAGCCTCCATGACCTTCGTGAATTAATCATGGACAAAGCGCATAGATCAAAATATTCCATACATCCGGGATCGGATTAGACTATTGATGATACGAATATCTGAAAGGATTTTGTTAATGACCGAGTGTGGAGAAAGATATGGTTACGTTTGTTGGTGAAAATTTAAGTTATGCAAGAGATAAGGCTGCATACCGAAAACCCTTGGGAACGCCAAAACGACAGAAAATTCGCCAATGATAGTGGGAATAAATTACAATGGGTTTCGAGACACAAATTCCCAAGATATATCAAAGGCATGAGGTAAATTGGGTAATCGCGGATCGATTAACCAATCCTCGCATTTCATCCCAATCCATGTCGATTACCACAATGAATTCTCGCCCAAATTCATGATGGTGAAATGGTATCTCGTCGTGGAGTACCATTTTCAATTATCTCAGATCGAAATAGTCATCCTACTTCCAATATTGGAAGGCGGGGAAGGAAGCATCGAGAGCTTGAAGCTTTCTATGGGTGAAGTAATTATCACCAATTTGTTAAATTGAAAATGGGCGTCACTCAAGCCATAAGATTTGAATTGATTCGAGAAACAACCAATAGGATTTATAATAATTAAGATATGTTGAAAGCAGCGCGAGATTGGCAAAGGATTTATGCCAACATTCAAAGGAAACCATTGTCGCTGGAAAGAGGTGACAAGGTATTTTTAAGGCATCACCTTAGAGAGGTGATATGAGGTTTGGCAAAACCGAAAATAGCTCCTTAATATATTGGACCTCATGAGACTATCTCCATGATTGGTCATTTAGTTTATCGATTAAAGTACTTCAGGGGCTAAGTACTATACATAATGTTTTGCCATGTATACGGATTGAAAAGTGCCTAAGCGATGAGGCAACGAAAGTACTAGTAATAGAGGTACTCATAGAAGACATGCTTGATATCATAACTAATTGCGCAGAGATAGTAGATGGGAAAACTAAACAGTTTGGACATACCAAGCTTTATTGATTAAGATTAAGTGGAATTCACAGCGAGGACCAGATTATACCTGGTAACGCGAGGGTGAATTTTGAAGGAAAAACCCCCCCACCTTTCTCTCGAAAGGGGATAGTGGGCGTGTAAAATTTCGAGGACGAAATTTCTTAACGGGGGGAGAATGTAACGATTCCGACGAAACCAGGGATACCCTAACCGGTAGACGATAGTTATGTTGTATTTAATGTCGGGTACATGAATTACCATAGTAATTATACGAGAATACATGGTTCACTGTATTGATTGTACGTGAATATATAATTCATCGTATTGAATATGCGATCAATCGATCGATAGTTATTGAAACCCGAACGAATCGAGGGTTCAATTATAGATGATATCTATAATAATTAGTGATGTTACGAAGCATTAATGCTTCGGGATAAGTAAAGTACGGCACAGAAAAAGAATTTCGATTTAATGGTACGTCGGTACGTTAAACGAAACCTTTAATACCAAACCGAGCAAGAGATGATCGATCAAGCCGAAAAAGATGCGCGATAATTAATGATATGATGTTTTAAGTTAATAAATGTGATGGTTTAAGTTTTTAAAGTTTTTAAATCGGTTTTATATAAATTTCATTTTTAAGCCGGAAAACGACCGTTTTGCCTCGTTTTAAGCCGAATTAGACATTTAACCGAAAAACGAACTGAACCAGATTATCCAAAACATTATCCGGATTACGGGAATCCAATTGTGTGGATAGAAATGAAGAGGTGGGTCCCACCCCACCCCATTGATGATTCCGATCGGAAATAAGGAACCACCCCAAGGCTTTATTTCTTTTTTTTTCTAAACAACATTACAACAATCTTCATTTCCTCTCAAGATCATGAACTCAAAACCGATATTTGGAGCAAGAAAACCGAGGTAAAAACCGAGTTAATCACGTGTTCATCTTCGTTTCTTGAGTTTGTTTGCAAGGAAATGAGGTTTCAAAGATGAAAACCGATTCTTGCATGATCAAGTGATGTATACGGGTTATACAAGGGATCTTGGTCCAAGAAAGGAGTTAAACGAATCAAAAACGAATTTTTACGGTTTAAACTTTAGTTTTGAAACAACAACCGAAACTATAGTGTAAGAGGCTTGATCGTGAGTGTAACTTGCTTGGTATTGTGGTATGTTGGTTGTAGGTTCTGTGTTTAGTGGTAGATAAGGCGGAAAGACGAGTTTGTAGCTTGTAGTGGCGGAAAACGAAAGGTATATTCGGTTATGTTCGGTTTTGGAGTTTTTGGACAGATTGTTGATGGTTTAGAGTTGGGTCACGAAATTTCACAGGGATGATCTACACATGAAATTATGAGTTCTGTGAATTTTTGGTAATTTTTGGATAAAGGATGAATATTTGGTGAATTTAATGCTCGGTTTTGGCCAAAAATGGTGAAAAATAGTTAAACATCATGAAAAATTCTGTAAAATTGCAGATAAGCTTTTTATATCATGAATAATTCACACACAAAATTTGAGGTCAGTTGGAGAAGTCTAAGTAGGCTTTTCGGTTAAACGAGTTCTATGGTTTTCTAGCTCGGTTTTAGTGAAAATGGCATGTAAATGAAGATTTTGGTTCTGGAAAAATTACAGGGGATTATGTGGATGGCAGGGGACATCCAGGAGAAATTTTGGATTTTTCTAAGATCGTTTGGTATTTACGACATATTGAGTGTTTAAATGGTGTTTAAAAATAGATAAATAAATTTTAAATATAAAAATTAATTCTGGAAATATTTTTATAAAATTCCCCACTGTCAAAAAGTGGTTTGTGCAAAATTTCAAGATCCGAGATTAAACGGATAATTATTTGTGCTAATTATCAAACTTTTAAAGTTAAAATGCGTAAACCGGTGAAGTTCGCTTAAGCGAGCTGACTGGCGTATAAAAACCCTAAAAAAATGAACTATTTTCATATAATTGAGTTAAACAAGTAAAAATGAATCATCCGGAAATAATTCGGGTGATTTGAGTAATTTTACCCGATAAAACAGTTTCCGGTGCACTAAAGACGGAAACGGGTCCCGCGGCCAATCGGGGCGTCTAAACCGAGCTCTAATTTCACAACTTAAACTAAATTATTAGTCAACCACTATTTTCGGGTCGTGTGTGACCAAACTCATTTTTGAAACATAAAAACGGGTAACCGTGCTAGGCACGCAAAACGGGGAACAAGCTATTAGAAAATTTGACTGTTGAACTCTAAACGACATCACAATCTGAGTCCGGAGAAGTGTTTCTGGGTTAACATTGCCCCCGGAACGGGTACAGTACTGGGTTAACAGTGTCCCCAGATGTACCGGTTGATACGGTTAAAAGATTATATAAATAATGATTGTATAATAACGATCGTAGGGATCATATTACAGATTGGGCGTGTTAATTGATAATGATTGTTGTTACCTGCTTGCATGTGCTAAGGTGAGTTTCACGAGCCCCTTTTTCTTAATTGTTTTCAAATATTTTCCCGGGGCGGAAGCATGTTACTATTGAAATGTTTAAGTACATACTGAACGCATGGATTTTGCGTGGATTTATATATATTTGATTGTATGGGAATCGTATGGAATGGGTACAGTACTGGGTTAACTGTGGCCCAGATGTCCCTAGCAGTGTTTCTGGGTTAACTTTGCCCCCAGAATGAGTACAGTACTGGGTTAACCGTGTCCCCAGATGTCCCTAGCAGTGTTTCTGGGTTAACTTTGCCCCCGGAATGAGTACAGTACTGGGTTAACCGTGTCCCCAGATGTCCCTAGAAGTGTTTCTGGGTTAACGTTGCCCCCGGAATGGATACAGTACTGGGTTAACAGTGTCCCCAGATAATATTATATTCTGATATTGATTTATCAAGGTTTACTCAAATTGTGAAACTCATCAACTATTCGTAGTTGACCCGTTTTCTCACATGCTTTTCAGGTACAATTAAGATGAAGTGATTGCTTACGTGCTAAGTGCTTGATGTGTGTAAGATTTGCGTGCAGGATATTAGGATACATTATAACAAATAGAATTGTGTATCGTATTGTATAATGTGTGTATCACCTAGACGGTAATGAAATACGAGATAATGTAATTTTGAAGTATATTAATGCATTCAGTTTTCTTTATAAACAATGTGGTTGATATCAGAGGTGTCTGTTGCATCCCGTTTACGTTTCCGCTGCGGTTACGGGGTGTTACATTGAAAGGTTGATACAGAAAATTTTATCCCAGTTTTTCCAATCTTTTCTAGTCATGAGGTGTTGGATATTGGAGAAGTGGAAACTATGGAAGAGTATGAGAAAAGACAGTCAAGGCTTAGAGAAAGCAGTGATGAAGAACCTATGATTATGGATAAAATTGTCTTTGTCAAAAGCAAATTTGAAAGACAAGACATCAAGATTGAGGAATTTGTTCCTTTTTCAATTGATTAAGAATAAAGCTAGACTTGTAGCACTGGGATGTCTTCAAGAAGAAGGAATAGCCTTTGAGGAAGTCTTTGCACCAGTTGCAAGACTTGAAGCTATCAGGATTTTTCTTGCATATGCTGCCTCAAAGAACATTAAAGAGTTCTAGCTTGATGTTAAGTCAGCATTTCTAAATGGAAAGATTGATGAAGAGGTGTATGTTGCTTAACCTCCAGGTTTTGAGGATCCAATGAATCCAAACAGGGTGTATATGTTAAACAAAGCCCTTTATGGATTGCATCAGGCTCCTAGAGCATGGTATGATGAGCTGTCAAATCATCTTATTGAAAATGGTTTCAAAAGAGGAGCCATTGACAAGACACTCTTCTACAAAAGAAAGGGATCAGACTTGCTTCTAGTACAAGTGTATGTGGATGACATCATCTTTGATTCTACAAATGAACAAATGTGTATGGAGTTTGAAGGGGTAATGAAGTCCAAATACAGCATGAGTTCTATGGGAGAAATGAACTTCTTTCTAGGATTGCAAGTTCAACAGAAAGCTGAGGGGATTTTCATTCATCAAAGCAAATATGCGCAGGACATCTTGAACAAGTTCAACTGTCATGAGTACAAGACTGCTTCAACTCCGATGGACACCAAAGAAAAGATGACTGCAGATGAAAAGGGGGAGCCTATAGATGAACATGAATATAGAGCCAAAATTGGATCTCTGATGTATCTGACTGCAACAAGACCAGATATCATGTTTGCTGTATGTGTGTGTGCAAGATTCCAATCAAGTCCAAAAGTCTCCCACATGAATGCTGTTAAAAGAATATTCAGATATTTGAAGGGAAGACCAGACTTAGGGATTTCGTATCTAAAGAACCAAGCTTTTGATCTGATTGCATATACAGACAGTGATTATGATGGCTGCAACATGAGCAGAAAGTCAACCTCAGAAGGATGCCAATTTTTGGGTGAAAGGCTAGTGTCATGGCAATGTAAAAAGCAGACTACAGTTTCAATCTCCACTGCAGAAGCTGAATATGTTGCTGCATCTGCCTGCTGTGCACAAGTTCTATGGATTCAAAATCAAATGCTGGACTATGGTTTGAATTTCTTGAACACCCCTATTCTTATTGACAATAATGCTGCATATTTTACTGTTAAAAATCCTGTTCAACATTCCAAAACTAAGCACATTGAAATCAGACATCATTTCATCAGAGACTGCAGTGAAAAAGGTTTGATTGAAATGCAAAGGGTTGATACAAGTGACAATTTGGCTGACCTATTCACTAAACCACTTGATAGAACCAGGTTCAACTTTCTTCTGAAAGCCCTGGGAATGATCAACTCTGATGAAATCTGATTAAGGATGTGTGCCTGGTTGTGTGTCTCTCTGTGATAACTGATTATTTTATTAGAGATTACACAGATTGAATATGTTTTTAATATGTTTCAACTGAATGTTGATTGAATATGTTTCAACTGAATGTTGATTGTATATGTTTTGAATATGTTTCAACTGAATGTTGATTGAATATGTTTTGAATATGTTTCAACTGAATGTTGATTGAATATGTTTTGAATATGTTTCAACTGAATGTTGATTGAATATGTTATTGAATATGTTTTGACTGAATGTTGATTAAATATGTTTGAAGTTAACTGATAGGTGCTTAAGTAAATATCTGTGCAATTTGTTTGAAATTGATGATAATTCTTGACTATCAAGTTACCTGATCTGATGTTATGATAAGTAGTTTGATCTGTTTGGGTGAAATTGAATGCTTATCTGATGTCATGAGTAATCACATGTTTATGGTTACTTGAATATGTTCTTTATCTGATCTTCTGATGTTGTTAAGATAGGATAGACATTGAATGTTAGTACAGTCTTTTTTCTTGATGATGTTAAGAATGATTAGATTTGATTATGTGATTCAACTGTTTATGTCAAAATGTGTTTTATGTCAAAATTAAGTGATTTAATGAATTTTATAATGAATTTTGCATAAATACTTTATTTTGATCAAAACATAAGCAAGTTGATTAATGGTGTAGAGATATGATAAGATTATTCAGTTCAAGCTTTAAAGAAGCTTAAAAGAAGGATTTTTAAAGAAAAGACTCAAGTAGTAATCTTTGCTGAAAACTATGTCATTTGCCCAGTTGGAAGGACATGCACTTGTGTATGTTTGGTCCTTAAATCTCTATAGATTCAAAGAATAGCCATTGACCTGAAAACTGAATGCATTTGGGGGCAATTATGACTTGTTTCTTATTCCTTCACTTAAAACTATGTCAATAGCTCTGACTTTGAAAGGACATATATTCACATGTATGTTTGGTCATGTTGACCACTTTTGGTCAAACAGGATAGCCATTAACCTGACAATGAAGAGATATTGGGGTGATTGAATATTAAACTGTGTTTATTGGGAAATGATAGTACATTGACTACTTAGCTGATCATATGGAATTAATAGGCTAAAAAGACCTTAGTATAGTCATTAACATGTATGGTTGCTTTCCCATGATGATGTAAAATCTAAGGTGATATAAACATAATGAATATGCTAATCTTTATATGGAGATGCATAGTTGTCTTTGCATGTCTCAAGATAATCTCTCCGAATGATATGGCAGAAAAGTGATTACCCAGTCATACACGAGCCTGTTGTTATTTGGTCAACCAAAAATGAAACATCTTTAAATATGACAAAGAACATGTTTTTAGAAAATTTGATAAAATATCAAAAACAAGGGAAAGAAGAATAAATTAACCAAAAGTTGATAAGTGTTTTAAATATTTTATCAAACAAGAGGGTTACAACAAGAACTACAAAGATGTTGGCAAATTCTGTCTCATCTTGAATGAAAGGCATGTTGCTAACTGTAACTCCAACGTTCAACCTCTATATATGTTTGAATCTAAAAATACAAAAATACAATAAGTTATGTCATATAAAAAACAACAAGTTTTTGACCAAATACAGGAGGTTGGAGTCAATTTGGGGTGATCTGGGGAAAGCCAAATAAGCTTTGAGAAGAGATATGAGGCATCATAGCACAGTGTTGACCATTAATGTATTATGCTATAAATGAATGTAAATCATATCACCAAAGAGATGAAATTCATGCTAAGTTTATACCTGCTATTAACCTATCTATGTTGTCATAATAATGCTGAGAGTAAAGTATTGAGATAGCTACTTAGTCAATATGTTCCCATTCTTGAGATCTTTTCAGAAAATGGAAGAAACTGTTTTGAAGAGAAATATAACTGAAATTTGATATCTAAATGCACCATTTGCTTTTAAACTATGATCTTTAATGAAAAATATATTTTGACAAGTGGTTTAAGTCAAAAAGAGTTGCATTTTGCCTAAAAAAGGTTGAATATGTAAGTTCGGGTAAGGTTTGATGCTTTATAACCTTCCCGAGCATAAAATATTTGATTATGTATATTCGGGTAAGGTTTAATGAACTACAACATTTCCGAGTACAAAACACTTGATTGTGTGTGAATATGTTGTTTTGGGTAAGGTTTGATAATTTTCAACCTTTCCGAGTAAGCTTAGTCATTTTTGACTTGATTATGTGTGAATGTGTTGTTTCGGGTAAGGTTTGATAATTTTCAACCCTTCCGAGTAAGCTTAGTCATTTTTGACTTGATTATGTGTGAATGTGTTGTTTCGGGTAAGGTTTGATAATTTTCAACCTTTCCGAGTAAGCTTAGTCATTTATGACTTGATTGTGTGTGAATATGTTGTTTTGGGTAAGGTTTGATAATTTTCAACCTTTCCGAGTAAGCTTAGTCATTTTTGACTAACTTTATCATTTCCGGGCATGCTTTGAAGTGTTTTCACTTTCCTGGTAGAGTACACTGTTGTACTCATCTCCCGAGCAGGCTTGAAGTCTTGAGATGATTATGTATTGTTATAGCTAGCTTTTAACAAGAAATTCTTGTTCGGGCAAGCTATGCATGTTATATGCTGATTGTGATTCCAAGCAAAATTTGTGAACTTAAGTTAGTACACCGAGTAAGCTTTGTAATTTGTGTGAATATGTTGTTAGGAAATGTTTGTTAATCTTTCCGGGCACGCTTAGATATTACTATTTAAGTTTGTCATTTTTCGGGTATGGTTTGATATATTGAAATCCCTCGGATAAGGGCATACCTGATGACTGAATGTGTTTATCCTAGCAAGCTTAGTGCTAACATAGGATTTTCGAGCAAGCTCTATGAAATTTGAGACTATAACACACTTAAACGTTTATGTGTTTTTAATTTCATTCCGAGCATGCTCTGTGATATGTGTGTTTATGATTTCTTTGAAATTACAAGTGTTTTCAGGCAAACTTTGTTTTCCGGGCACACTTTATATTTCGGGTACACTTCTGTTCCTTCAATATACTTGGTAATTTCAAAACTTAACTTTCCGAGTACACTTTGTCTTCCGAGCACACTTTGTACTATATGAAGGTTATTCGGATATACTTTGCATTAGAAGGTGTTCGAGCACACTATTCTCATGAATGATTGCTCCAGCACACTATGTTTTTCAAGTATGCTTGATTGAATATGTTAGTTAGTATGATAAAATTGATTATGATAAAATTGATTATGATTCTTATGAGGGTTCATGTTAGATATGTTTTAATTTGAAATTGAGAAATCTATGTGGGGATCTTAATTGATTCTTAGTAAGGATGTTTATTTGATGATTATACTTGATTATTTGCCTTCTAATTAACTTCTCAAGAAATCTAGTATTTCGGGTAAGCTTTCTTCATCATGTCTTAACTTTAAATTAATTTACTTGATCGAGCAAGGTTTATAAATAGACAAATACTGGCAAACTTTGTATATTCAAAATGAAAATTTTCCAAGCAAAGTTTGACCGGGTAAGGTTTGTATGTGGAAGTATATCGAGTAGACTTTGGATATATTAATCTTTCGAGTAAGGTCTTATGAACTTAAATGAAATTAAATGTTTTTAATATTTCAAGTGGATAAGGTTACTGGTTGACAGCGAATATTTCACAAAATGACAAAAAGCGTTTTAAACCCACTTTCAAAAGGTATAAAAGAGGGAGTTAGGCAAATTTTTCAACATTATTTCCCTCTCTCTCCTTCCACTGCGAATCTGGTATCACAAAGCAAACCATTCTTGAAATAGATAAGAAATTTATGAGATAAAAGACAAAACACTTTTAAAGATTCTTTCTTTATCTGACATGCTGAAGAAAAGCAAAATATGCAGACCTTTATTCATAACTCTTTTCTGATAAAGCTAAAGATACGTACCTTACATTTGTCTTAACTCTCATTAAAAGAAGACCTGCATATGCTATTCAAAATTGAAACTTCACACTTCAAGAGTAACTCACATTTGTGTTTTCTTTGTGCAGATTTCAATATCATTCAAGACAACGGTTTGAATTGAAATATCATTTATACCTTAATTTTTTTTAAATACTTACTTTGAGATCTAACTGATAATTGTGTGTTCATTGATATAACAGAAAATTAGCAATGGATCCAACTCCAAGTAATTCCAATTCCTACAAACATCATCTTTCTGAAGAACTGAAGAAAGCATTGCAACGAGTTCAAACCCTAATGTCTGAGGTTGAGAAGATCTCAGCTGCAACAAAACAAGGGGAGAAATCACCAAAATA
This sequence comes from Bidens hawaiensis, assembly GCF_021521415.1. NCBI lineage: Eukaryota > Viridiplantae > Streptophyta > Magnoliopsida > Asterales > Asteraceae > Bidens > Bidens hawaiensis. The sequence goes on along the minus strand of NW_027504842.1, from coordinate 3,248,429 downwards.
GGGGGATAAATTACTGAATAAGGGGGATAATTCACTGAAGCTTCTCTCAATTTATGAAAAGAATAGCTCAGATGATGAAGCTGACAATGTTCCAGAAGATGAAAAGAAAGATCTTGAGGAAAGAAAGAAATTAAAAGGGAAAGAATTTGCTCAAGAGGATGATGAAATTCAGACTTTAAATTCTCACAAGGAGAATACAATGGACTCAGAAGTGAATGAATCTGAATCAGAAGCCAAAAGAGTCTATGTGCAAAGAATGACAGAAATTTATGACCGAGAATTTCTGACTTAAATGATGTATGATAAAGACTTTGAAGAACAAGAAAACTTGATGAAGCTGTTTGAAGATGAGAGAAAGCTAAGAGATGAAGTGAAGAATAATCAGAGAGAAGTCCCTCAAGAACTGATTGAAAAATGCTTGAATGATCAAGAAATTCCAAATGGTGTGCTAGTATCTCTACTCAAACTAATTAAGCAAGAAGAACCAGAGAAAGAGATAAAGGAGAAACTAGACACTGTCATTGACAAGATTTCAAAGGCTTTAAGTAAAGAAAAGAATACTCAATACAATGAACTAAAAGCCTTGAAATTGAAAGATGATTTGGAACAAGAATTGGAAATTCAAAAATTCTTAAGCAAATATGGCGGTAAACCAAAATTTTTGGTTAAGAATGGAATTCCTTTTGATTATGTAAAAGTAATGACAAAAAAAGAGATTTTGAGCAACTTCAAAAAAATGAAAGGACAATAATTGAAATTGAAGAAGGGAGCCACTCAGTCTCTGGTTGGTAAGAACAAAGGAATATTCAAGAAGATGGTTGATCTATCAAGGATGACAATGAAGGAGAAATCCAAAGTAGAGAAATTCTGAAAACAGACAACATCCTTCTCTCAAAACAGAACAATACAAAGAAATGGAAGATGTCTGTGACTACTCAGGAAAAACCAAAGCAGATGCACTTGAAGATGGATAAACCCTTTGTCAAGGTTGCTGTAAAAGCCAAAAACCCTTCAATCAACCACAATGTTATGCCAAGTGGAATATTCTATGATTCCAGGACTGAACATTTGAATGTTATGATGGAAAATGGAGAGATTGTGAAGATCTTCTCTATAAATGACTTCAGAAAATTCAATCTATGGCAATTGAAGGTGATTGCAGCACTGTATCTCTCTGATTAAAAAGAAAGGCAAAGGCCTACACGTGCTAAGCAATCAGAACTGTTGAGATTCTTGGTTGAGCAAGAAAATTAAACAAGCATCTCTGGCTGAAATGAAGAATTTCAAGATTAGGCTTTGTTTTGTAATGTCTTCAGACAATTTTCTGATTATGTAATTTTGTTTATGTTATTTGAATATGTAATTTTGATTTTTGATTTGATGTGTATTTTTGCTGAGTGTAAGTAACCATAGAAATGTTTTGGGTCAGCTGAGGTGTTCCAATCTAGGGGGAGATTGTTGGGTCAAGAAATTGACCTAAGGGGAGATTGTTGAGTCAAAGATTTGACCTAAATGAAGTACATGGAAGATTGGAATCTTCTCAACATCCTCTGAATTTGCTAAGTAATGGATCCAAGCACACCTCAGACCTCCGAGCAAGCTTTCACTTAGCCGAGTACGATATTTTGCCTACCGGGCAAGGTTTACTTCAAATAGTCTTCTTAAGTGGATATCCGAGCAGGGTTTGCAAATTAGTGCATTGCCGAGTAAGGTACACTAGTTTATGTAAATCCGGGCAAGGTTCACTTTATCAAGCAAGTCTGTTCTTCAGAGCCAAGTATATTACGCTTCCGAGTAAGGTTTGGTTAACCAAGTCCAAGAAGCCAAGTAATTGGAAGACCGGGCAAGGTATTCATTAATAAGTATGATCCAAGTATGCTTGATAATCTAAAGGAATATCTAAGTAATATCGGGTAAGGTTCAGCTCGAGCAGGGAACAGTACTCCTGAGTACACTTTGCTAATAAGTTATTTTATAGAAAAGAGCTGAAATGGATCATTGAAGGACAAGGTTACTCATAAGGAGTTGTCGGGCAAAGTCTGGCAAAGTCAAGAAGACTGAAATCTACTCGGTGAGTATTTTACTTGGTAAAATATTCTTTAAGTAAAGTCTACCCGGAAACTGATCCCGAGCACACTTCTATGTTACCAAGTTATGAAGGATGGCCGAGCATACTCGGAAAGACAAGATAGACGCAAAGCCTACCTGGAAGACTTGTTTTACACTTAGTTTATTTTGAATATGTAATCTGAGTATGTATAACTGTATTTAGGGTTTCTAGAAGAAATGACAGCTGTCCTAGGTTGACAGGCCTATAAATAGAATATTTAGGGCATGCCGCCAAAATGAGCACAATAAGGATAAGACCGACACAATTAATTGAGAGAATATTGTGTGACGGTTGTCTTAGGATTCCTAGAAAACCCTAAATCGATTATCCTTTTGTATGATTAATATTATATAAATGGAAATCTTTTGAGTGAATCTTAAGTGTGCTTTCTACCTTTGATTATTCATTGCAACCGTATGTTTGTTATTGATTCCGCCTTTAACAAACGGATATCTTTCTAAATATAACAACCCGTCATTAACTCTCTTGTCGACACATCAATCTGTGTGAGTTATGACATGATTAATTAAGATCTATGTGAAATCGAAGGGACCGACATTTACTATTACCTACACGGATGAGAACAACCACAAGTGTTACGAATGTGGAGCCGAAGGTCACACCGTCAAATACCGACCAGCCTCAAATTATAATTTATATAGTATTTATTACAACTTTAATATTTATTAAGTAAAAATATTTATATATTAATTCTAATATAATTTTAATAACCATTATAAAACAAACTATAATAAAATATTTTAACTCCACAATACCCGTTCTATTTCTAAAGATCTATTAACCGATGAATCCCACCATTAATGTAACATCCGGAAATTTCTAAAAATAATATTTAATATATTATTTATTTATGGTGGAAAAGTTTACTTGAGTTAGTATAGAATTAATAAAATAACAAGGATGGAATGATAAGTAGGCTAATTAGATGGAATTAATTATTGACTAAAAAGTAAAGATGGGCCAAAGGTCCATGGGCTTAAGGGAATATAAATACTCCTAAAACCCTAATCCTTTTCATTGTTATCCATCCATCAAAAACACACACTTCTTCAGTTCCCGTTTTTGAGAAAACCACCCACAAATACACAAAGATTCCGGAGATCTAACGATCCGATCAATCTCAAATTTTAACTGAGTATTCATGGTACATAACTGAATATTTCCATTGATTAGATCTTCGATCAGAAGTCAGGAAGTCCGGTTTTTATCAACAAAACCATTGAAGCTCGAAAGTGATATTTCCGGCGACTGTTCAGTTTTTCCGGCGACTGTAGCGACAGTTTCCGGTGAAGGCGAGCTTAAGGGTTTGTAGATCAGGGCGAGATGTTTCCGCGGCCGCTTGAATTACTCAAATCAGAGTTTGTTTGATATGGTTTTGGGCTTTTCGATGATTTCAGACAAAAACCTCAAAGGTACATTTTTGTTAAAAAGGCTTACTTTTCATGAACAGATTTACATGAAAATTGGTAGGATGATAGATCGGGTCATTATTATTGATAAAGTAATGAACTTGATAGTAAATGGGTTAGTTGGTTCGTTTCGAGTAAGACGAGTAGTGTTCGGTTTGCGAAAAGGACGGGTAAACAAGGTCAATTTTGCATGAAACTTAGTAGGATAGTAAATCGGGTGTAGTTATACCATAAAAATGTAAAATTGATGTTTATAATGGAGTTAACGAACTCATGTATGTATACGGCTCGTAAAGAAACCCTAGATCCAGCCTTTGAACATATTAACTCGTAAAGGTTCAAGCTTTATGGTCACACGGGTCAAGTCTTAGCCAGAAATGGTCATGGGAACGATTACAATAAGAGTGTTCGAGTACATACCCAACTCAATTACAAGGTTAAGACTCGATTACATGTTTGTTTCGAATACAACCTTTATGATCGATTACATTGGCTAAAGTCGCATAATTGGCCAACTCGAATACAATAAGCCAATCCGCATACACTGGCCTTACTCGAATACATAGAACACTTCGAATAAATTGTTGTATTCGATTACAACATTGGGACTCGAATACATTTGATAAAATCGCATACAATATAGATTTCGAATACATTAAAGGAATTCACATACATTGATACACTCGAACAAATGGGGACTCGATTACGATGATCAAACCCGATTACATGGTGTCATTCAATTATAATAATTCACATACAACGTATTATCGATTACATATGTATCCTAGCATACAGTAGTAGACTCGATTACATTGGACTTCCAGCATGTAACATGTATGACTCGCATACAATGTACATAGAGGAGTAAATTGATGTTTTGCATACAACACTTATACACTGGGGTACAGTGCAATATATAAATACCTATGCATTCAAATACTGAAAAGAAAGAAAGACTAACCAAGGACAGGGTTTAGAAATGAAAATAAAGAAATAAATATGAAAGTATTTGAAAAACCCTATATTTGAATACATTAGGGTTTAAGGATAAATATTCCAAGTAAATTGTAATCTAAAACAAGACCATTAGAATAGGCCGGACTAAGCCATTTTGGCTAAAATATGAATAATGTGAATAGCGCATATATTGATACGTATATTTAACGTACAGTCAGCCGAGCTCATTTATGGAAGGGAATAACAATAAACGGAGAACGTAACAGGATCCAGGTGAGTTTCTAGCCCAATTCCTTGTTATGTTTTCGGGGCTGTGTGTATACTCAATGTAATTAGTTAATACACTTACCTTAAGTGGTAAGTGTATGTCTTATATCATTTATGTATGAATGAATGCTTGACGATACATGAATGATCTTTGGATATTGCATGTACCATCAAGGGATAGTTTAAAGATATGATTGATATATATATATATATATTATGTGTAAATGATGTATGAACGTATGGAAGTTATAATTATGAATGTATAGAAAGGTATAAAAGGTATGGTTAGAAAGGGAATGGACCCTAATAGTATCCGAGAATGTAGGGAACGAACCCTAATAATATCCGCTAATGTAGGGAACGAACCCTAATAATATCCACACATGTAGGGAACGGGCCCTAATAATATCCGTGAATGTAGGGAACAGACCTTAATAATATCCGCGAATGTAGGGGCAGACCCTAATAATATCTGCGAAGGTTATAGGACGAGGTATGTGTATAGATGTATGTATAAAGGAAAGAATGAAAGTATGACTGTATGAATATATGAGAAAGGTAAGGAACTATGTATGTATATGTACCTTCGGGTGCGTATATAAATAAATGTTATATGATTAACTAGAACTTACTCAGCGTAGCTGACTTTTAGTATGCACCCAGGTTAGTAGAATGAGATAGCTAGCTTGAGCGGGACACATGGCGGAAGAATAAGAGGCTGGCATCTGAAGACTCAAGATATTTTATGATTAATGTTTTATAATTGAAAGACAAGGATGTTTGATAAAGACAAGTTTATGAATTGCTATGAATGTTTAATGAAAGTTTTATATTCCGCGTAAAGTTTTAATTAACTCTAATATTTAGAACTGTGTTTATGAGTAATCCAACGTCCAAAATAAGGCACCGGCAACGGGGTCTTACAATTAATCCACAGTTATTCGTTATTACTCATACTTAGGATTTGTTCGTGGATGTATCTCGTCAAGCATGATGTTTAGTGATTTATGTTCTTATCGTATTTATTCCTCTTTTTCACTAAGGTAAGTATTTCATTCCTCTTTTAACTTACTTTTAAATCCTTTTTGGGGACATTTGCGTATCATATTTATTTATCTTTAATATAATATTCAAAACTGCAACTGTTTAATCCTTTTGTGTAGATTAGTTTAATGCCTAACTTACTATATGTTTAATTTCTTTATTTTGCCGCATTCGGAGAGGTCCATCATAATAATAGTATGATCATACGACTGTCGTAGTGGCTGGCATCCAATCGCATGACATTGGTTGCACCGACCACTCACTCATGGTAACCAACGCCCGATTCTCATGGAAATGGTTTAGCGCATATTGTATTAACTGTTTGAATTGTTTATATGCTATGACTTAATTGTTTATCTCACAGGAATAGTTTGCGCTTTCTTTTATATGATATATTGTATTCAAATTAACTGGTGTTTTACTCACTCACATCGTATTGACAAAATTATTATTATTTTATACGCATATGCAGGTTATCGTATGAATTGAATGCAAGTTGGTGAAGACTTAGTGAACAATTTTAAGTTAGAAGAATTTTAATCAATATCATTTGAAATATAAATTTGTTTCGTTGTATGTTATGAATTATTTACTATTTTTTTGAATATTTAATTTAAATAAATAGATATTGCCACTTTTAGTTATTGCATGATAGTACCTTAAGAGCTGTGAACAATCACCTCACGTCCCGACATTTCCGCCTTAGGTTGGGGTGTGACGAATAAAAACATATTTATGTCAGTGTAATAAAAACATATCAATCCATTTTTTAATCAAATAACTAATTACTTAAATTGAAAGGATTAAAACTATACGGATATTTAATTCAATATAATTAAAATATTTATAATTTTAATGAAATCATCTACTTTTTTTATTAAATCAATCTATATACACTTTTGAGTGTAGAAGATAATGTGGTAAAATTCAATGAACGATATTTATAGGTTTACAATGATAAAGAAAATAAGAAATTATGAAATAATAACAAATTTATTATCACATATTCATTAAACGTCCAAAGATCCATAGAGTTTTAATCCATCTCTTACGAAACTGTAATACAAAAACGTGTTTTTTATTCTAACTTTATATATGACGTTTTTTATATAATTCATAATGAAACATCTTATCATGTTTTGTGAGACTTCGCTATTCCATTAAAAAAATAATTATAATTTATAAAAACAGTATATGCATCTTTTTCGTGATTACGAATAAATTACATTACAATACACCACGTATTTGTATGAATATTCCAACAGAAAATATAACTTGAACTTACAAAACCATTTAATTTGATAGGGTTATAATAAAGTAGTTAAGCCAAACCGGTCCACCAAGTCCTTCTCTTACTCTAAAGCCTAGACCACTATATGTTATAATCTCGTTAATAATTGCCAATACTGATTAACTAGCTTAACCGATTTTATTCTCGTTACCCAAGGTGTAACTTTCACGGATCTTAACTTGGTCGGCCATGTTAACTTAATTGAACAGGTCCATAAATTCCAACAGTCTCCCACTTGGACAGTTTCTGGTTAAGTTCCTTAACACTTACTTTTTGTGGTGCTCTTGTTACACATGGCTATCCCCAACAAGTTATGACATTTTAAGGTCATCAACCAAAACATCTTGGAATACCCTACAGCAAGATAATGAGCTTATGGTAATCGTTGTCATATATCCTTTCTGTATTAGACCCCAACTGAATAATGAGACATGAATCCGATTCAATCTCATATGGCGTTCAATCATTGTTGTTCTCGATCTAGAATCAAAGTGGTTCAATAAAACACAGTAAGTTTGGGTGAGGCCTCACACTTCACCAGTTTGAATCAACGAGGGCACTAAGATGTCTAGCTATTACATGTCATGTACGAGTACAAAATCTCATCATTATTACATACACTCCCACTGAACTTTGGAATATTCCCAGCCAATGCCTTTATAGCCAGCAGTTATGCGACAATGGTTGAAACTTATCAAAGAATAGCCTTTAGTAAACGAAAGTTCTAATATGTATCTCAAGTTTAAGGATACTAAATGCCAATATCAATACATCTTATCACTAAGATCCATGAATATAATTTGATACGAGTTACATCTAACGTCATTCATAATGAGGTCTGTGAGTTTGGATGTCAACTCCTTGAGTCCAAAGTCAGAATAGTCTTAGTTCAGATTTGTTTCCACGAGCCTGACCGACTACGGATAATTTAGAATACAATATTCATGGCTTAAACGTACTAATATGAACGCATTTATAATATTCAATGTTTGCATTTAACCATTAAATCAAAAGTGAACACAAAAATATAACTGTTTAAATGTTCATACATCCAAATACTAAATAAAAAATATGACTAGCTAATCTAAGACCGTAGCATCCCAGTGTTTGTTGTAACAACTCATATTTTCAAATTAAGAAATACCCGACCCATTTTGATGTTCGGAATTATCGCATTTATCGATTAAATTTATTGTTATATTTTTATTCTTAATTACTTATACATTAAATATTTTAAAAAGTAATGGCAATTATAACCCAAACTGAAACTATTATCCTATTATGTATATACCTTCAAACTCTAGGGGCTGGTGCGTATCTTTTATATTATAACCAATTTAACCTGTTACCCAGACTTGTACCCTGATCCGAAATCCAACCCTAGACCCGTTGATCATACCCAGATATACAAACTCGTAGCCTGGACCTTAAATCTCGTAAACATTAAGTAAATTAAGTCAAATCGCACATTGTACATGCCTAATTTGGTATTCTGACAATCCTCGTTTGGTTAAGCGATCCATATTGATTCATCATTCTTAATATACTTAGCCGTCATTAGATCGATCTGATGATACATATAAACAACCATAATAATCAAAATAAAATTGCAGAAATAATCATCAAACCTTCGTCGTCCTAAACCCTATAGTCAGTTACATTATATTCTTCTGTGGATCGTGTTCTTGATCTTGTTTAGGCTGGCTTCTATCACTCGTAATTATCCAATCAATTAACATCTTAACAGGTAATTAAAGGTTGTATCTAGTTCGTGATTGATACCTAAACGAAAAACCTATGATCAATTGAATCATAATCTTCTTGATCAATCAATTTCTATTGTTTGGGTTTATGCGATTTTGGGATTTTGAGCAGTCAATATTGAAAATTTTATTTCTAATGTTTATACATGATAGTCACCAGCCCAGATGGCTGGTGCACTTATTAAGACTTGGAGACGGCTGGGGACGCAGGTTCAATCCTCCCAGCCCGTCTTTTTAGTTGATTTTTTTAGTAATTTGTCATTTTTAATCATTTTTGATAAATAATAAATATAATAATCAATAAATAAATTATATTTTTATAAAAACCAATAATGTTACTTGTGTTTATCCACATTCTTATTTAAAAAATGTATATGCATGTATATATGCGTGTAAATATATATATATATATATATATATATATATATATATATAAATATAATAAAAACTTATTTAATTACTTAAGATTTATATAAATAAAAATGGATTAAAGATATTTAAATGGTTAAATTTACTTTTATAAATATCACAAATATGCATTATATGTATATATATGATTTAACTAACTAATTAACTTTTATACCATAAAGATGTATTTATACCCTTTTTTATATTTATATATATTAAACAAGTATTTTTATATAATAAGATATAGTATTGGATATATTAAAAAAATCTATAAAATAGTAAATATATATTTATCATAATAATTAATCATCTTATTCCCAACTTAATTTCTCTTAATCCGTCAATTTCTTTTGTTTGTTTATGCATTTATTCTTTATTAGGTTTTATCGTCAAAGTTTGTTCAACCATCTTCATTCTTATTTTATTATTATTCCCGTTCGCTCATCTGATAAAGTGAGTATCTCACTCCCCTTTTTTTACTCATTTGTGTATGCATTTGTAGATATTTTATTACTATATATTACTCAACTTCCAACTGTTAGTCATGTGTGTTTAACAATTTATGCCTAACGTGATATATGCATATATGCTTTACTTGAATACATTTCGGAGAGTTCCAACATATTCTCATACTAGTATGATCATACGATCAACGTGATAGCCATCGTCCAGTTTATTTTGCGTCGTGCTTACCGACAACTTATTTACTTGCTTATTGGTTAAATTTCTTATCTCACTTGACACAATTTGCTCATTTATTTATTATTATACATTCACAAAATCTGGTGTTTTACTCACTCAACCTAGTGTTGACAAAATTATTTTATTTTTAACGCATATGCAAGTCATAGTGTGACATGATTTTCAAGTTCATTTGAAGACAACTTAGGGTTGCATGTTAGAGAGAAGATAAAAAGAGCTTGAATTATATTTTGTCTTTATTTATGTTATTTGTGGTTTATGTACTTTGAAATTTGGTAACTTTTGGATTATCTAAATTTTAATAAAAGATATTATAATATTAAGTTTTGTATGATAGTACCTTGAGAGCTGTGGGCAATCAGCTCACGCCCCGACATTTCCGCCGTAGCTTAGGGTGTGAAAGATTGGTATTAGAGCCGAAGGTTTAAGATAACTCTTGGTGGTGCCATAGTAACATGCTTAGGAGCCTCATACGTGCTTATCTGTTTGTCTTATACATTCAAAATTAATTGTTTACAGCTTTTTTTAGTTAAATTATTTTGGCTTATTATTATATTGTCATTCACACACACACAACTTCGAGGCTATGCCTCAACCTTTAAAGAAAATTTTTCTTAATTAATTTAAATAAAATTAGATTGCTTTTTATTTTGGTAAATTCCTTTAGAATTCTCTACTTTTGTTTTTACTCTTCACCTTAAGGCTAGGTAGTATGAGAATTTCCTGAAGTAACTGGAAGGCGGGAGTACTGTGAGTTGGGTCTTGGCAAACCGATTCCGAGAACCCAAGGTAAGATGATATTCCTTACCTGGAGGATAACCTGGTAACAGTACTCGAGCTTATAGGCCAAGCGGGAACACAACTGTCATACGACCGACACCTTAGGTTGTTATAAACCAAATTCATGGTGGTTTGTGGCTAAATTCGGAATTTTCTGATTATTGTGTTGATATTTAAATGGTTAGTAGAGTGAAAAATCCATGGAACCACGGTCACCCAGACTATCCATTTCTCAATTTTCTATTGTGTTTTTGTTGGAGTTCATCATATGTGGTGGTTCACGTGATTCTCCAACTACCTACATTTTATTTCATTAGTTCATTATTTAATTTGGTAAAGTTTAAATGCCATGGAACGCTCATGTGTTGTCCAAATTCATTGTATTGATAATTCATTAATTAGTAGGGACAGTTAAGATGCCATGTAACGATCATGGGTTGTCCAACTCACTTGTTTTAAATCGTTATTTAGTTGGTACAGCTAAAATGTCATGTAACGCTCATGGGTCATCCAACTCCATTTCTTTGGTTTGTTAGTTTTTGTTGGGCCATTTAAATTGCCATAGAAATCTCATGGGAGGACAAAATCCACAAATATATTTCGTGTAACATCTCGAGATTTCTTTGAGAAATATTAAAATATTAATGGCGCCGGAAGAATTAATTTTGGTTAATAGAATAATAATAATAATAATAATAATAATAATAATAATAATAATAATAATAATAAAGATAAAAGGATGTTGGGCTAAAATAGATGGAATTAGTTGTGGAATTAAGATGATGATGGGCCTAAGGTCCATGGGCTTAGGAAGTATAAATACCCCTTAAACCCTAAATCATTTCCATCTCCACCATTCTACACCTTAGCCTACACCATAAAAACACACACTTAAGCCAAACACTCTCTACATTATTCTATTCAACGATCCAAGAAAAACCGAACGTAAAAAATCATTTATCTCAGCTGACCCAAGAATTTTGAACACGACACACATCCCCAGGATGCCGAATGAGCCGTTTGAATCTAGATCTAGCTTTATTCGGGTGTTTAATCAACCAAAAACAAGCTTAAGGGTCACCTTAGCTCAGATCTGGACACCCTGAAGCTACCTGGGTCATAAACAATCAAAATCCGGCCAACCATGGTGGTTAACGACGGCTGATAGCGCCGGAATCAAAGAAAAACCTTAAAAAGACACAATGTAGAAAGTTGAACTAAATACATAGGGCGTATAGGTATATACGCCGTATATGTATGTGTAGCGTATAAGTATGTATGCCATATAAATATGTGTAGCGTATAAATATATACGCTATATATGTATGTACGTATATGCATGCAATGTATATGTATGTGACGTATATATATATATGCAACGTACATGTATGTGACGTATACGTATGCCGTATATATGCGACATATATGTATGCAGCGTATATGTATGTGACGTATATGTATGCAACGTATATGTATGCGACGTATACGTATGCCGTATATGTGTAATGTGTATGTATATACCCCATGTAGGTATGTATGTTGTATATGTATATCTATGACGTATATGTATGTATAGGCATGTCGTGTATGTATATGACATATATGTATGTATGTATGCCGTGTATGTGTATGCCGTACATGTATATGCACGTATGTGTTTTGTGTGTGTGTGTGTATATATGTATATAATGTATATTTACGTATGTATTTCGTGAATGTGTCTGCACATAACGTGTGTATATATATATATATATATATATATATATATATATATATATATATATATATATATATATGTACATGTATAACGTATGACGTATACGTATGTGGGCAAAGAGTGTGGGCTTGTACGGTAAATACGCTAAGAACAAGGAACCGATTAACATTGAAAGGCAACGTTTAAAACAGAAAATGAATTAGAAATATGATATAAATAGGAGTAGTTAAGTGATACTCGTTAATTATTACACAGTTAGCTGTGCACAGCTCAAGAAGGGCATTACTGTAAATTCGGAGAGGAATCGTTCACAAGTGAGTTTATATCCCCTTTCCTCTGTTATGTTTTCCGAAGCTTTGTGCATACTCCTATGTGTGTGTTAATAAATTTACCATAAGTGGTAATTGTATGTTATATGGATTACTTTTGAAAGATATATGAATGATATTGATATGATGAACGAATGTAGAAAAGGTTAGGAGTTATATGTCTAGATGTTTATACATATATATACACATATGTGTGTGTATTTATATCTAATGTATGAATGGCAAAAAAATGTATGGTTGTATGGCAAGGAATGTATGGTTGTATGATTGCATGGAAAGAAGGGAACCGAACCCTTATAATATCCAAGGTATGCGCTAGTACGCTACGAAATGAAGAGCACCGGACCCTAACAGTATTCGAGGTTAAGGGAACTTGACCCTAATAGTATCCGAGGATAGTGGGCACCGGACCTTAACAATATCTGAGGATAGAGGGCACTGAACCATGATAATATCCGATATACGTAGGGAGAAATGCTCTTTATAATGTAAGAATAGTTATGAATGTACAGAGTATGTATAAAAGAAATAAAGTATGAAAGAATGAAAGTATGTATATATGGAAAAATGTTATATATGTAAAGTACGTAGCACGTACCTTTGGGCGCGTATATATGAATGTAAAGTATGTTACCTGATTAAATAGAACTCACTCAGCGTAGCAGACTTTTAGTATGCGTGCGGGTAAATAAATTAAAGGAGTTGGTTTGAGATAGGCACATGGCATGATCTCAAGTGGCTGGCATCTAAAGTAGAATTGTCTTGATGTTTTTAATATGATGTTTTATGTTATGTTTAAAGAACATATTTGAATATTTTGTATTGAATGGTTAAAGATTTTTATTCCGCGAAAAATTTTAATTAACTCATATTTAGAACTGTATTTACGAGTAAATCCAACGCTAAAGTATGGCACCGGCACTGGGGCCTTACATTTCGTTAGTTTATTGTAAAGTTAGCTTAATCAATAAAAACTTTAACTTTTAAACTGACCTCATCTCCTCATATTGTTATCACGCATTTATCATTTTACTACATCAACTCATAAATATCTACGTAATGTACCCCTTATCTTACATTCTTTTACTTTTATTCATCATGATATTCCCCATTCATAAAAGTATCTATAAGTTATTTAAAACAACTAACCTTCTATTATTTAAATGATTTCCTCAACTTACCCGTCACCATAAATATCTTTATTTTTGGTCCTTTTAGAATGACTTCACTAAGAAACCATCGTCGTCATCAACGTTCCTCTAGTTCTCACGATCGCCACTTGGCTGCTAGAATCACGAAGGAGTTTGCTGCTAGTATGCCCACAATCATCACCCAAATTCAAAGCCTCAACTCCAATGGATCTGCTACTTCGGCCACACCAAACAACTATGACTTTCATAACTTATTGATTACCAAACCTACTTTCTTTCATGGTGAGGAAAATGCCACCAAGCTACTACAACGATGTGAAAAGATGGGAATGTGTTCATCCATTGTGAATGTTCGGACGCCTAACGAACTAAGTTCTCCTCAAACATGGTGGAATGCTTTGAAGGCCGACCAAGGATCCGATTTGGTTGTAGCCATGCCTTAGGAAGACCTTAAGGAAGCGATGAAGAAAGAGTTCTACCCTAATCAAGAGATGCAAAGGCTTGAGGCCGAGATTTGGGAACTAAAGCAAGTTGGTGGGGATAACTCTACCAACTCTAAACATTTCCGTGAACTTAGCCGAATCTTACCACACCTTGTAACCCCCGAGAACCGCGACATTCTAAAATATATTCCTGGTTTACCAAACATTTTTTGTGGTGTTGTGGTGAGTCGTGACCCCTTAACCATTGGTGAGGCTATGGACCTAGTTTCTTCCTTCACCGATAGTCTTGTTAGGGATGAAACCTTGTCCCGTAAGGATTCCAAGCCTAATCCCGATAAGACCGAACCAACTCATCCTCTGATGCTAAAGCCGAACCCAAACCTGCTTTCAACAATAACAATCACCGCAACAACAACCACAATAACAACAACCATAATAACAAGCGTAAATCCAACCATCAAAACTATGTTGTTAACCAAACCAATAACCTACCTCCTCCTAACTAAAACCAAAATGCTCAGAACAAAAAGGCCTACGCAGGACCTCATCCTCTATGTTCCAATAGTAACTTTCATCACTCTACTCAAACCCCTTTCCGACTATTCACCCAAGGCCATCGTTATGGCCACCTTGCTAACACTTGCCGTGTCCCATAGTGTAGCGAACATGAAAGAAACACTTTAAGAATAATGTAGCTGTGTACCTGAGACTTTATGAAAGAAACCACTAGCGATACTTTCGTTAAAGTACGAGAATGATTCAGAATTGTAAGGTAGAATTAGAGGGACATGAGCTCCTTGTTACTCCTATTGTCTGACCTTAAGAGAGTTCTATTTCGTTTGGGAATGGAGTTGCTATTGACTTTGAGGCTCATATAACATGTAAGAGTAAATTGATAAGGTTGACGTCTTTTGATGGTGGTACAGTGACGGTTTATGGTATTAAGAAAAGTTCAGGGCTTAACGTCATTTTGATGATTAAAGCCGAAGGTTTGTTAAGGTGAGGGTGCAGTTCTTACTTGGCGTATTTTGTTAAAGCTACGGCTGAGACGAAAAAAGTGAAAGATGTTCCTGTAGTGTGTGACTATCCAGAAGTGTTCCCAGAGGATGTTCCAGAGTTACCACCGGAACTGGGAGTAGAATTATAGATAGAAGTAATACCAGGAGCACAAACCGTCGCGATAGCACTTTACCGTCTGGCGCCGTCCGAGATAAAAAAGTTGATGTCCCAACTACAAGAACTCCTCGACAAAGGTTTCATTAGGCCGAGTGTTTCCCCGTGGGGCGCACCACTGTTGTTTGTTAAGAAGAAGGATGGAAGTATGAGAATGTGTATAGACTATCATGAATTGAATAAGCTTACGGTGAAGAACAGATATCCGTTGCCACTGATTGATTATTTGTTTGACCAACTGCAAGGTTCGAGTTGGTTCTCACAAATAGATCTTAGATCAGGCTATCATCAACTGAAGGTGAAAGAGGCAGACATCCCTAAAACAACGCTTTGGACGCGTTATGGACACTACGAGTTACTTGTAATGTCATTCGGTCTAACGAATGCGTTCGCATAATTAATGGAACTGATGAATAGGGTATGTCGGCTGATGTTAGACAAATCAGTTATCGTGTTCATTGACGATATATTGATTTATTCGAAAAACGAGTCTGACCATGTGGAGCATCTGCGAGAAGTATTAGAGATTCTAATGAAGGAAAATATGTATGCTAATTTTCGAAGTGCGCATTCTAGTTTCGTGAAGTTCAGTTTCTAAGTCACGTGATCAATCCAGAAGAGATTATTTTGGACCCAGCAAAGATCGAGGAAATAACGAATTGGAAGATTCCGCAAAAACCCGACTGATAAACGCAGTCTTCGGGTTGGCTGGCTAGTATAAGAGATTTATCGAAGGCTTCTCCAAGATAGCCGTACCGTTGACCAGAATGACCCGGAAATCTGTAATGTTCACTTGGGGAAAATTTCAAGATGAGGCTTTTGAGAAATTAAAGAAAAGACTCAAGCAAGTCCCAATCCTTGCTCTACCCGATGGTGACGAGGATTTGGTTGTTTGTACTAATGCCTCGCATAATGGGTTAGGTTACGTGTTAATGCAACGAGGAAAAGTTATAGCTTATGTTTCTAGATAGTTGAAGGTTCACGAGAGTACCTACCCAACGCATGTTTTAGAGCTAGCAACGGTGGTGCATGCTCTTAAGATATTGAGACATTATCTGTATGGTACTTAGTGTACTATTTATACACATAATAAGAGTTTAAAGTACTTCGGACAACAAGGAAATGAACATGAGACAAAGGAGATGGTTAGAGTTGATAAAGGACTAAGTCTGTGATATTAAATACTATCCAGGTAAAGCTAATGTGGTTGCCGACGCACTTAGCCGTAAGAATGAGGAATTCATTGCAATAGTGAAGTCTTATAAGTTGATCATTAACTGATATTTCTTCGAACAAACTATCAAGGTGCAATTGGAGGTGCTCATAGATGAAAGGCTAATGAAGAAAGAGGGTATCTTCGGACAACAAGGTGAGATAATCGATAACACTCATGGTGTAAAAATTAGATTTGACCGCATGTGGATTCCTCTCCATGGAGGTCTTAGAGACTGAATTTTAGTCGGGATCTACCAAGATGTATCAAGATCTTAAGAGAGACTACTGTTGGCCGAGTACGAAAAATGACGTAGTAGAATATTTCAGCAAGTGCTTAACGTGTTTTCAAGTCAAGGCAAAGCATCAGAAGCCTTATGGGAAGATGCAATCATTGGAGATACCAGAATGAAAATGGGAACACATCACCATATGTTGGTGCATTATGTTAGTAGTTCAGTATCTAGTGTCTGTAATTGTGTTAGTTTGTTTTGTTTTGGTTTGTAAAGGTTGTCTCACAAGTTCGCCTAATATAAGCGAACTTGTGGACAAGCGAAGTTATTGACAACTTCGCCTAGTCTGTTAGGCGAAGTTGTCGATAACTATATATGTTTGGCTTACGGGTTGTTTTGAATAGTTTTTGGGTTGTTCGTGTAATTGTGATTGAACATCACGTGTTGAAGTGTTACAATACAACGTGTCTTTTGAGTATTGTAACGTGTATTTGTGCTTGGTTTTAACGTATATCGCATCTACCACTCGTATCGTCTTACGTAGGGATTCCGCACCTACGTAGAACGAGATACTTCCGTGTAGATCCGGCTAGGAACCTACAATTGGTATCAGAGCATTTGCTCGTGATTGTGTGGTTCGGGATTTTCACACGAGTGTAGAAATCGTTCCGTTCGATTATTCGCGGGACGAGTTTACGTTGAAATACTGAGTTTTTGTGTCCTACCCATCTCCCACTATCAAATATAACCCATTACACCTTCGCATACCTCGCAATACGTCAAATTAAAACCTGCAAAAACCTTGTGTTCATCAGGCGAAGTTGTCGTCACTGTTCGTAGGGTTTATGCGAAGTTATAAGTTTAAGCGAAGTTATCAACCAAGCGAAGTTATCAACCAAGCGAAGTTGATATCAGGCGAAGTTGTCATTAAGCGAAGTTAATCAACAGGCGAAGTTAAGGTTTCAGCGAAGTTAAGGAATCAAGCGAAGTTAAGCTTAAGCGAAGTTAAGAATAACTTCGCCTACTGTTCACTATTCAAATTAAAAAAAAAACAACAACTTTTTGTGTGTTTTCAAGTCATGTTTCTTTCAGCGATGACTTCGATAAACATTACGGAACTGGTGAAAATGGAAGTTGAGGCCGGTTCAGCAACTAAGGCTCCGAAAATGCTTAAGGGTACCGATTTCGTTGCTTGGAAAGATCGGTTTGAACAGTATGTTAAATATCAAGATGCTAAGATGTGGGTGTGCATACAAGATGGATACATTCCACCAACGGCCCTGTTTGAGGGTTGTGATCAAATAAAGAAGTACAGTAAGATGGATGAGGATGAGAGGAAAATGTATGAGGCAGAGAGTAAAGCCCATGCGGCGATCACCATGGCTTTTCCACAAGAGATTCTTCACACCTTCAGGAAATACAAAACCGCTAGAGAGCTATGGGAAGCGCTAGAAAATCGATATGAAGGTAATGTGGGGATACATGCATCCAAAATTAAGCTACTAAAAACCCAATTCTCGGTGTTCAAATATTTGAAAAATGAATCACTTGATGATATCATCACAAGATATTATCACCTTATGACCGAACTCAGCAATTACTCCATTGTATACAAAGAAGAGGAGATAGTAGAGAAACTTCTTGATGCTCTTCCACCGAAATGGGAAATGTACACGGTTTTGATGAGAGAAGACAAAGAGTTTGCCAATATCGATTTGGAAACAGCAGTCAATAAATTACGAACTTTTGAACTTAACATGGTTCGGAAAGAGACACTAACTGATCAGGTTCAGGATCCGGGAATGTATGGTGCGAAAGTTACTTCAAGTTCAAGTTCTAAGTCAGAATCCTCTGCTTATTACTCAAAGGGAGACTCACACTCAAATTCAACTCAGGATGGTCATGTGACTCTCAACATGGATGGTGATATATGTTTCGTAGCTGCAGGAAATAATTCTTCAAAACCTCAAGCCACAAATGGTAACTGTTCATCAAATGTTCCAACCAACAACTACTCACAGATGCCCATGAGTGTTAAATTAGCTGAACAACAGTTTTCTCTCTATGCATCTTTCATTGCATCTTATGAGAATTACATCAAAGGTAAAATAGTCGATCCCACAACTTTGGATGAAGACTATGATCAAATTGATGCTGATGATCTAGAAGAGATGGATCTGCAGTGGCAGATGGCTATGATAGTAAGACGGGTTAAAAGATTCATGAAGAAAACGGGTAGAAAGTTCGTTGGCGAAAGACCAGGTTTTGACAAATCAAAGGTTAGATGTTACAACTGTCAACAAAATGGTCACTTTGCCAAGGAATGTACAAATGAGAGAGTCGAACGTAGTCAGAACAGGCCTGCACAACAGAATGGGGGGAGGTAGTGAGAATAGGGCTATGGTATCTAGACAGAATGGGGGATACAACTGGAATCTGCAAGTTGAGGAAGTGTTCGAACAGGCTAACTTGGTAAACATCGAAACTGGAGGGAGTGAGAAAGAGACGGGAGAAAATCAAGCTTATATGGCAAAAGTGAACGATCAGCTCTCTGAGGTAAGTTCTGAACTTCATTGTATGAAAAGTGAAAATCTGTCTGAACAATTGAAAACAGTAACTTATCAGTTTGTTAGTTTGGACGCTCAATTTAAAACGTTAAAAGAAGATTATCATTACACTAACACTAGAGAAAACAGTTACTCGGTAAAAATAAAAGCTAGTGAAAAGGATATCAGAAGTCTTAAAGCCAGTCTAGCTGATAAAATACAAGTAATTGATCTTAGTTATGAAGTGTTAGAGGAAAAAACCAAACTAATTGCTGAAAGGGATAAACAGATAGCTGATTACCAGGTAAAAGTGGTGGAATTAAACAGAAAAATTGAACAGTTTAGAAATTCCTCAGCAATGCTTGATCACATCGTAAGTGTTCAACGTTCCCCAGTTAACAAAGGGGGAATTGGATTTTCTGAAGTTCCACCACCATATAACCAAAACTATACGTATGATCCTAGTAATCAGAAATCTGTTGATGTTGAAATTAGTCAGACAGTTCCTGCCAAAGTTTCGATTAAAGAACCTGAAGTTAGTAAAGGCGAAACATGTAAGCCCGTTTCGAATGTTAAGATTTCTATTCCTAGTTCTGTCTCATCAAATTCGGACATGACATCCGAATCTAGTAAGATAAAAGAAGAGGTAGTGTTACTAAAACGTGGGGAGGAATATAAGCCAACTAAAAAGAACTCTCCCCTAAACCCGTTTGTCCCACCATATGTTAGACAAACGAATAGTAATTCAACCTCAACATCTGAAACAACTGTTGAGACGAAGGTTGAACACAGGAGTTGTTTCAGATGCAATCAAATAGGACACCTGATTGCAGATTGTCCTCTCGATCAGAGATTCAGAGGGATGAGGCCTCCGAAAACTGAGAATAAAATGAATAGTAATTACTATAATGGTAAGAATGCTTACTCACCAAAGTTCAGATATTGGACTAATCCAAGATTTCAAAGAAATCGATCTCAGTTTTTCCCAGTTAACAACCAAACCAACAATTATAACTCAGTTAATCCACTAAGGTTTGGATGGCCTCATAGTCAATTCTCAAGAAGGTATCCTTTCAGAACTTACAGAAATCACTCTCAAACTGCCTTTGGGCAGTCAAAGTACGGGATGTCGTTTAACAGATTTAATCGACCCAAGACCAGTAGGTCTTGGGTCCCCAGATTTTAATCTTTTTGTTAACTGTGCAGGAACAGTTGGACAGGACTGTAAACAATCGTTGGGTTGTGGATAGTGGCTGTTCCCGGCACATGACTGGTAACAAGAAGTTGTTACACGAATGGAAACCTGTTCAAGGAGGTAGGGTAAGTTTTGCTGGAGAGAGTGGTGGTAGAATTACTTGTATTGGGACTGTGACAAATGGTAAAATGAAGTTAGAGAAGGTGAATTTTGTTGAGGAGTTGAAGCATAATTTGTTGAGCGTGTCTCAGATTTGTGACAAAGAGTACACAGTGCACTTTACTAAAAATGAAGCAATTGTACTGTATCCTGGTTTCAAAATACCAGAGGCATGGGTGGTGATGAAAGCTCCAAGAGAAAAGAACACATATGTAATGGACATGAGGTCAACCGAGATGGCAACAAAAGAGTCATGTCTTCTGTCATAGGCAACTGAATCGGAGTCCGAGTTATGGCATCGGAGAATGGGACATATACATCTTCGAAAAATGAATTATATTGTCAAGAATGGGCTAGTGCTTGGTGTTCCCCTGAAGAATTTCAACTTTGAAGATCAATGCTTATCGTGCAAGAAGGGAAAATAACACAAGAAACCTCATCACTCCAAGAAGGTTAACTCAATTGTCTGTACACTAGACCTACTTCACATGGATCTCTTCGGTCCCGTGAATGTAAAGAGTCTTGGTGGAACGACATACTGCTTGGTAGTAACCGATGATTACTCTCGATACTCTTGGGTGTATTTTCTGAAGGCAAAGGATGAGACGGTTCAGTTGGTAATTAACTTGATTACCAAGGTTGAAAACATAGTTGGGAGAAAGGTCAAGTACATCAGAAGTGATAATGGGACGGAGTTCAAGAACTACCAGATGGAGATGTTCTGTTTACAGAAAGGGATAGACCATCAATACAGCGCCCCATATACTCCGCAACAAAATGGGGTGGCTGAGAGGAAGAACATGACGCTAATTGAAGGAGCCAGAACCATGCTGGCTGATGCTAAACTTCGCGTGGTGTTCTGGGCTGAAGCAGTTGCCACAGCCTGTTATATCCTTAATCGTGTTTTAACTGTTAAAAGGCTAAATAAAACTTGTTATGAACTTATGCATGGTCGAAAGCCAAACTTGAATGGTCTCGAACCATTCGGGTCCCCATGTACGATATTAAAGACAAACTCAACAGAAGAGTCTTTAATTTATCGAACAGCAAGGTTGAAGTGGTATGTAACACTGACATCACGAGTTACAAACCACCAAAGCCTAGCATGGGACCCGCTGAGGCTTTTGACTATGATAGACTGTTCAAATCTTTTAATGTGCCTTACTTGGATTTTGCAGAAGTTGATGAGAAATTGCTTCACAGATCATGTATGACGAGGAAGAAAATATTGTGCAACGTCCACGATACGATGAAAGTCAACCTTCCACGTCAACTGCCATTAATACTCATGCCGCCTTTACCGAAGAAGAATTTTACAACCCTTTTCACTCTCAACATCAATCACCCATTGAAGAACTCTCTTCGAATTTGGAAAATAATCTGGAAGTCGGTCCGGTTCAGACTACTACTATTCACAAAAATCACCCTTTGGAGAACGTGATAGGTAATCTGTCTGACGGTGTTCAACAAGAAGAAGTTTGAATGAGCACAATTGTGTTTACGCAAGCATTAAAGAAACGGGTATCATAAATGAATGCTTGTACACATGCTTCATCAGCAGATTGAACCAAAGAATTATCAAATGGCTCTCAAGGATAGCTCGTGGGTAGAAGCCATGCAAGAAGAGTTAGCTCGGGTTCGAGAAGATGGAAGTCTGGAAGTTAGTAGCAAAACCGAAGAATGTGCATGCTATTGGCACAAAGTGGGTCTTTAAATGTAAGAGAGATGAGAAAGGTATAATCATAAGAAACAAGGCGAGGCTGGTAGTTAAAGGGTTTAATCAGCAAGAAGGAATCGACTACAATGAAGTGTTTGCTCCTGTGGCAAGATTGGAAGCGATTCGACTATTTTTGGCATTTGCTGCACACAATGAAATGAAGGTGTTGCAATTAGACGTGAAAAGTGCCTTTCTGAATGGTAAAGTTGATGAGGTAGTATACGTTGAGCAGCCTCCGGGTTTTCCTGACCCTGACTTTCCTGATCATGTGTACAAGCTGAGTAAAGCGCTATATGGACTACATCAGGCCCCTCGTGCCTGGTACGCCACCTTATCTGATTACTTACTAGAGAATGGGTTCGAAAGAGGAAAGATAGACAGCACGCTGTTTGTCAAGAGAAAAGGGCGAGATTTTCTACTAGTTCAAGTCTACGTGGACGACATCATATTTGCTACATCAAAAGTCGTCATGTGTCAGGAGTTTGAAGAAGTCATGAAAAAGAGGTTTGAAATGAGTGCAATGGGTGAATTAACTTTCTTTTTAGGATTTCAGGTTGATCAGAAGAAAGATGGGATGTTCATCCATCAAACTAAATATGTCCAAGACGTTCTCAAACGCTTCAAGATGGATGACAGCACTCCATTTGACACTCCGGTTTGCGTCAACCACAAACTGGGTGCTGATTCGGACAATGATGAAGACGTGGACCCCACCCAATATCGAGCAATCATAGGTTCTTTAATGTACTTAACTGCATCTAGACCTGATATTATGTTTTCTGTTTGTCTCTATGCTCGATTTCAGGCAAGCCCAAAGGAATCTCACATGAAGGGAGTGAAGAGAATTCTGCGGTATCTCAAAGGCAAGCCTAAGCTGGGATTGTGGTACACGAAATGGGGAGACTTGGAGTTGGTCGCTTACACAGATTCTGACTATGGAGATTGCAATCAGAACAGGAAATCGACTACCGGTGGATGTCAGTTTCTGGGAGGAAGATTAGTTTCATGGCAGTGTAAGAAGCAGACCTCTGTAGCCATTTCCACCTGCGAAGCAGAGTACATGGCAGCATCGAACTGCTGCTCCCAGGTTTTTTGGATACAACAGCAATTGCGCGATTACGGTCTGAATTTCACTCAAACTCCTATTTGTATTGATAACACTGCTGCAATCTCAGTAACTAACAATCCCGTAAAACATAGCAAAACTAAACACATTGACATTCGTCATCATTTTATACGGGATTGTGCTGAGAAGAAATTAATAGTGCTCGAAAAGGTTGATTCGTTAGATAATTTCGCTGATCTTTTACTAAAGCGTTTGACAAAACTCGTTTTCAAAATCTTGTTGAGCTTAATGGGATGATCAATCCCGAGTAACCGTATTTTTCGTTTTTACATAAAAAAAAACGTCACTATCGCTTAAAATTATGTCGGTTGCTTCAGTTTGAAGGACATATCTTCGGATGTGTTTGGTCCTCACTTCTACCAGTAGATTATGAGGATAGCCAATAACCAGATGACTGAAAGTGACCGGGGCGGTTTATGATGGGTTTTTATTCTTTCGCTGAAAAATAGTCGTTCATACTTAGTTAGAAGGACACATATTCGTATGTGGTTGGTCCAGCTGATCCATTGGATCTTCAGGATAGCCGTTTACCTGAAGACTTTGACGTGATCCGGGCGATAGAATTTAAAATTTCTTTTTGAGGGAGATGATATAATTTTTAAAGTCTACAACTTCGTAAGAAGTTTCAATATAATGTTTCTAAGAAAATTGATCCAACCTTGGAAAGTGATACACAAACTAATTCTGTATGCTTAACTAGTGAAGTTATTAGGCTTCAAAGACTCTAGAACAGTCATTGTATGTTATGGTAGCTTTTTATGGTGCGTAAAAGTTAAAGTGATACTAACTAAATCTTCTCGATTTAAAGGGAAGACTCATTCAGAGTTGTGTATGTCTCCATATACGTCTTTCCGAATGATAGGCAGAAAAGCGATTACCCAGTCATACACGAGCCCGTGAGTGTTCTGATTTCCGAGATGATAGTGTGTCAAGTACCTGCAGTGATCCAGATTCGGGACTTGCAGTAGTCTACTGTTTGAAGCTATGTAAATCTTTATTATTAAAAAAAATAAAAAATAAAAAAAATTAAGCCTTCTGAAGCCTAGTGTGTTATAATTGTCAATCAAGAGGCAAGAAAGAGAACGGGAATAAGACTCTAAAAGATCAAGATGTACTTACAGTTTAATCAGACACTACGGGTCAAGGTCAACTCGGGGTGACTTGGGGAAAGCCAAATAAGCTTTGAGAATAGATAGGAGGCATCACAATATCTGATGTGTTGTCCATTTAAATTTTGAGCTTAATTGTACCTAATCCGTATCACAGAATCGATGAAAACCATACTAAGTTGTCTACCTGCTTACAATCTGTTTCTTTATTTCATGATACCGCTGAACATGGATCTATGTGACAGCCATCTAATTAGTATGATTCCTGTTCGGATCTTTTCTAAAACATTCTGGTCCCCGTCAAGACTGAAATTTGATCTCGTGTACTTTATTTCTAAAATTTACTTTACATATGCCGTTTTATGGTTTAAAACTTGGTTACTTGGTCTTTGATCGTACCATTTAAATCTTTAAAGGAAGTGTTTAAAAGACAATTGCATAATGTTCAAATTTATAAGGGACTATTGTGAAAATTTTAATACTAAGCGAAGTTGTATAAGAGGCGAACTTGTTAACAGGCGAAGTTACGGGGCAAGCGAAGTTAACCATAACTTCGCCTGTATCATTTAAACCGTATATAAAGAGATTTTTGGTCAGACACTGTGCATATTCTTTCAAACTAAGCGAACTTATTACTTTTTAAACCTCGGCGAAGTTAACTCTCGAATCAAACCATTGTTATTAATCTTAGTTCCAATACGTGTTAAAGGTGTGTAGGGTCGATATTACGTATAATTCTTGTCGATCATATTCATTAGATGTCATTTTGGTCCGATTTGGGACCTCGTTCCTGCAAACCTTTGAACACCCTCTTTTCAAACTTTTTTTGACGTGTTCGTAACCAATTTGATCGTCTAGATCTCTTGAGTAACATGTTTTTATTGTCCACAATCATCAATTTCACCAAACAACCTCGTCTGGCCGTCAGAACATTCGCCGTTTCAGTTCAGGCGAAGTTAAGTTTAGGCGAAGTTGTTCTCAACTTCGCCTTAGGCTTAACCTCTCCTGCTGCTTTAATTTTTAACTAATCAGGGGCGAAGTTGTTCAAGGGGCGAAGTTGTTCAAGGGGCGAAGTTATGGTTAGGCGAATTTATCCTTAACTTCAC
Source organism: Bidens hawaiensis (assembly GCF_021521415.1). Lineage (NCBI taxonomy): Eukaryota > Viridiplantae > Streptophyta > Magnoliopsida > Asterales > Asteraceae > Bidens > Bidens hawaiensis. Next base: position 3,222,461 of record NW_027504842.1, on the reverse strand, counting down.
CTTATCCCTAACTTCGCCTGGTGATTTACATATTATTTAAAAGTTAATCTGTTGTCAGGCGAAGTTATTGTATAGGCAAAGTTGTGCTCAACTTCGTCCTATGTCTAACTTCGCCTGCACACTAAAGTTTATCTTAACTTCGCTCATGGTAATAGGCGAAGTTATGATTTGCTTTGACGATATTCTAACTTAGACCGTTTGTTATGCAGCTATGGTAGCTGTAGCAGGAGCCGGTGGTGCTGGTGGTGACGAAGGTGGTGATAACAACTGTCAATTCTTTCCGGGGCACAATATGTACATCACACTGGATCCGGATGCAAGTGGTATAGATGATTTTCGTGAGATCATCTCATTCCTTGTTCGCTCGCGCATCTTCCACGCTATTACTACAACACTACCCATATCTCTACCGAACATTGAAGATTTCTGGAGGACGGTAGATTACGACTGTAGAGTTAAGCCCCCAGTTATGCGCGCCACAGTTTACAATCAGAAGGTGCAGTTCTCATCTGAGCAGATAAGGGTCGCCTTGCAGTTCGTGAACGAAACTAGAGATGATCCTACAGACTTTACTGCTCCATTCAGAGATGGTGCATTTTAACGAATGGGCTATTCTGGTCCATTGGGTGACACTCAGAGGCGTAAGGAATTTTTGTTGGATCAATGGCGTTTCCTCATGCATGTGATGATCGTGTGCATGTCGGGTCGTAAGGCTGGTACGGACGGGATGGGTACGACGATGCAATCGGCAATGACAGCACTGACTTACAACAAGCGTTACAGCTTCAGTCAGATGGTGTTTTATGAAATAGACCGTCAGAGACGTGTGGTAGAGCGTGAAAGATTCTTGATGTATCCAAGATTTTTGCAAATGATCTTGAATCATGTGGCTCCTACGCTACCTCGGCGCCGTCCCATTCGATATGTGGAGATTGTCAGCAAGAGGATATTCGCACAGTGCAGATCGTCGAGTGTTCGAATTAAACCAGAGCTTCGTCCACGACATACTCCGTTATTTGGGTATTTGATAAACCCGACGTATGTTGCTCCCCGTGGAGACGAGTTTCGGGATCCGGCACCGCAACAGGCTGTTGTTTCTCAACCACCACCTGTGGTACAGCAAGCATTGCCTGCTGCTCCTGTTGTGGCACCGAAGGAACAAGTAGACCTTTAAGCTGCTTTTGGTGGCCAAGGATTCTTTGATATGGAACGAGTTGATCCTGAGGAAGAGGTTCAGGTCTCATTTGCAGAGGTATGTGGTGTTGGGGTGTCGATGGTAGCTACGTCTGTAGCTGATTCTGAAAGAACCGACTCTGACTCCTCAGCTGATGATGTTGCTGAAGCAAGATAGATACTGGTCGCCCGAGAAAGAATTCATGGAAAGAGAAAGAAAGACACAGATAACAGTGAATCTGATTTTGAGGAGGAGTTAGGTCGTTTGATTCGTCGATCGAAGAGGGTTAGAATGGGTGAAGGCTCGGGAGCTGGTGAAAGCTCGAGGGTGGTTCGTTTCACTCCACCCGCCATATCGGGTATGACTATGGTCCCTGCATCGATGACCGTGACAAGACCGATCACCTCGGATGTTCCCGTGATCTCTACATCATCTTCCTTTGGCATTCCACCCACTACTTTTCAGTTTTCGGCTCCAGAAATTGTCTCCTTGCCACCTCCTACACTTACTCCATCGGAGGTTGTTGCAAAATTCGTTGAGTCGACACTGGTTGCCACTGCAGGGTTATCTGTAACAATACCACTTGCGGTTACTTTTCAGCTTGTTTCTGTTGTTCCGGCTACCTTGGGAATCCCTCCTCCGTATGCTCAAGACACTTCTCATATGAGGTTTGATTTTGATGCAACTCTATCTGACTCAGACAGGATAGCAGCTCTTGAGAGGGTCGTGGCTGAACAGTCAAGAATCAACCTGATCCAGAATCACGCTATCCAACGCCTTGTTGCAGAAAATCAAATTCAGTCGTCCCTCCTGATTGAGCACGGTAAACTTTTTGATGCTTTAAAACAGTTCTTAGCATCTCAGGGGGAGACGAGCTGCTAGGGCGATGAGTTGAGGACGAAGAAGAGTAACGATAGAGACGATGATCCTAATTCATCGAAAGATGCAGGTGGTGAGTTGCCAAGAACTGAACAAAGTCTTGGGACCTCCACATCTCAGGGGGGGTCAGCTGGTGCAACAGGTGGATCAGGGGGTGATGATGTGGTGGTAGTGGATGATGAGGAGATGTTGGATGATGATACTGTGGGTGACGACGATGTGTTACCGTTTGAAGAGATTGAGAAAATAGGAGATGAGATTGTGATTGACAGTGAGATTGAAGAGGGAGAGATTGTGGAGGATAATATTGAGCATGAAATTCCAGAAGTTGATAAGTCAAATGTGGGTTAAGATATGGGAAGCAATGAGACTGAATGGGAAGAGCAGCTGAGATGGAAAGAAGGCTACGCTCAATGGTTCGTAAAGACAAAGAAACCAGCGGTTCCAACTATGTTTAAGAAGAGTTATAATATCAAAGGGTATGCTGAATCGAAGAAATGGATTATATGTTGGTTATATGATGAGCAGTTGAGGCTTTTGTGATTAAACGTTTTGACGGAGTTCAGTACTTCAAAAGGTTGTTGAGATCATTGAATACTTTGCCGGAGTGTGAGGTGAAAGATTTAGCCAAGTTGGGGTTGATAAACAGGAGTGATGATAATATGGCTAGGATTATTGGAAAGATCGTGTGGAAAGAAAGTATAAAAGAGAAGAAGTTCGAGTTGTTAAAGCCGCAGAAAGGGAAGCTTGTTGAAGATAAAGACAGAGGAATGAGAGCTGATGGCAAACCTCGGATGATAATGAAGTATAAGCCTATCCGGTGTTTGAAAGAAGTACCGATGAAACTAATGCCCAAGGATGTCTTAAAAAATATGAAATGGTGGTATGTCGATAGTCAAACAGCTGAAGCGGTCATGGAGGATGAAGATGAACAAGAGGTGCTGAGAGTGTATGATCTTATGCACTTGGTGAATTTTTCTCAAGCTGACTTGCAGGTGTTGAACGAGAAAAAGATATTCTATATTCCTGCATGGAAAGAAGATGCCAAGAAATACCAGAGAGTTGTCTCTGTCTGTGTAAGACAGGGAGTTCATGCTTGATGACGGGAGAGACAAGATTTTGGTATTACAAGACAAGTGATTGAAGATAGAGATATGAAGCTACTGCCAAGGGGGAGTCTGTTGGTGCATTATGTTAGTTGTTCAGTATCTAGTGTCTGTAATTGTGTTAGTTTGTTTTGTTTTGGTTTGTAAAGGTTGTCTCATAAGTTCGCCTAATATAAGCGAACTTGTGGACAAGCGAAGTTATTGACAACTTCGCCTAGTCTGTTAGGCGAAGTTGTCGATAACTATATATGTTTGGCTTACGGGTTGTTTTGAATAGTTTTTGGGTTGTTCGTGTAATTGTGATTGAACATCACGTGTTGAAGTGTTGCAATACAATGTGTCTTTTGAGTATTGTAACGTGTATTTGTGCTTGGTTTTAACGTATATCGCATCTAACGCTCGTATCGTCTTACGTAGGGATTCCGCACCTACGTAGAACGAGATACTTCCGTGTAGATCCGGCAAGGAACCTACACCATAGATTTCAGAACTAAGTTCCCCTGTATAGCTAAACATCATGATACCATCTAGTGACTGTGGACTGTTTAACAAAAAGTGCTCACTTTCTGCCTATACGAGAGGCCATCTCGTCAAAAATGTTATTAAGTATGTTTATAAAGGACGTTGTGGCTAAACATGGAGTTCCGTTATCGATCGTGTTAGATAGGGATACGCGCTTTACTTCGAGCATCTGGAAGAAGTTCCGTGAAGCTATGGGAACGAGATTGAACATCAGTACGTCATATCATCCTTAAACAGATGGGTAGTCTGAAAGGACTGTCCAAACCCTTGAGGCTATGCTACGTGCTTGTGTTTTAGACTTTGGAGGAAGTTGGGATGATCATCTGCATCTGGCAGAGTTCTCCCATAACAACAGCTACCACTCGAGTATTGGTACGCCACCGTTTGAGATCTTGTATGGTAGGCATTGTAGAACTCCTGTATGTTGGGGAGAGATCGGGTAGAAGGAGATTGGAAGTCTAGAAGTCAGGAAAGAAACCTCTTTAAGGTTCGATCAAATCAAGGCAAGAATGAAAGCTTCTCAAGAATGTCAGAAGTCCTATGCTGATAAGTGGTGTAAGTCCTTGAGACGGATATTTCAATGTGATATCAACAATCTTGATGTTATTGCGTAATATAACACTAGATGATTCACGATAAGCAAGTATAATACGTAAAGAACACAAGATGATGCTTCAAAACACACGTTTATTAACATTGGGTGCTTAAGCACTTGGTTATACAAAACTCGTTCAATAATACAAAGTGAACGGCCAACCCAAACCCTACATATGACATATCTATATATAAGGGAACTACAACCTAGCCCATAACAAGCCCAAGCCCAACAAGATCACCATGATCTCGGTTTACATATATGTACATTGACATAATCCAAACATAAACTAAGTACAAACCAACTAATGTAGACCCAACATTCTCCCCTTTGGTTTGTAGCTTTGTCTTTTAACCGTGTTCCATAATGTTCATGTCTGCATCTTTCAATCCACCAGCCCAAAAACCCGTCTTTATAATCGATGCTACCATCCTTGTTTATTCTTTGGCAGCAGTCTAAAAAATTGGTTTAGCAAAAATCTGAAAAGTGTTGAGAGTCTTGATATCTCTCTCCCCGAGCTTCAACAAATCCTTTGGATCGACGAACCGGTATTGACCCCTTCTTAGACGTATAACAATAGTAGTTGTTTCACTGTCATAAGCCCATAATTCCATATCACCTAGAGTCCCATCTAGAATAGCATTAGGCACAGGAAAGTGAGTTGCCTTGTTTGTTGCAGGCCACATAACATTCACCATTGTTTTTCCTGTCCTTGGGTCTTGAACCCCCTTAACTTTCTTCAAGAACGATTCAGTTGTTGTCATGTTTGGCAATCCCTAATCGACTTGCTTCCTTAAGAAATTCCAGAAGTCTGTGGCTTTCTTGTCATGGTTCGGGTTATAAAACGGAGCATTAATGAGGTCGCGCAGATCTACCTTCGTCCAAGACCCCAAATCTTTCATTAGTCAATAGTACTCAGTGGTTCCAGACTTGCGTTTCACCCACCACATACTCTTATCAATATCAAATCCCCAGGACCTAACGCCAGATTGATCACCGTAATTATCTAAGAAACCCTTCTTAAATGTAATAACGAACTTTTCTGGATGATCGGAAGATTCAACATTCTGATTAGAGTTCTTCATAATAAGAATCTTCTTTTGGAGTCGGTCAGATTTCTCGTCGGTTCTTGAAGGTGTAGAAAAGTACTGTTCCAATGGCTTAGGTGCATCCATATTTGGAGTCGTACGGCCACTGTAACTACCACCTTGATCAACAACCGGTGTCTTTGATGCAACGTATTCACTGCCTTTAACTTCATCTCCAACCTTTTGAATGAGTTTCTGTTGGAGATCCAGGTATATGGCAGTAAGACCGCCCATATTAGACTGAAGCTCCTTAATCTTAGAATCTTTATCTGAGTTGTTGGCTTCAAGTTCTTGGATACCCACATTTTTCACAACTGAATCTTGTTCGAGTTCAAAGACTCGACGTTACAAAGCCTGCACATCCATAGGTGTAGCTTGAAGAGTAATCCCCTTGCCCTTATCCTGCAAAAATTTATCTTGCATAGAAAGAATATAAGCAATTTTCCCAGTAACACTAGAGCTCGACTGAGCAATCGGGGTAGATGATCCCGATGGCTTGCCAAAGAATGGGATATCAGCTTCAAAGTCAAACTCATGAGCAATGTCTTCAAAAATCTTTTCTTGAGTTTGAGGTTCGGCTAAGAATGGACTTATATCAATGTGAGCCTCAGCAGTTTCTGACTCACGTTCTGGTTGTTGGCTTGTTGTTGTTGTTGTTGTAGTTTCAGTAATCAGCACGCCGGGTCTTGGATCCTTCTTTCGTCGCTTTTTCAGAATAAGATCGGCGGCTAGTTCTTCAGGAGTATCTTCATCTTGTGTCTCAGCAACTGATTGAGGAGGCTTCAATACAGTTGACTAAAGCTGTTCTTTGATATTCTCAAACTCCTTCAAGTTTCAGTTCCTTGGTGTTCAATCTCCATGTGTTGTACTGGGGAATCTTCAGGTTCCTCATCGTCTGAAACGACTTCAAACACAGCAGTACGCCTCTAAGTAGGCATCACAGGCTCATCAGCAATTTAAGCTCTGACCGAAACAGGCTCAGTTTCAGAAAACTTCCAAGAACTTAACCAGTTCGTGAATACCTTTGTAAAAGACCTTCGACCCTCTCCTGGTGTAACATCCCAAAATTTCGAATAATAAATAATATTGTATATTGACTCGTTATGAAGGAAAAGTTACTTAATAAATAAATAGTAGAATGGTGAAAAGGGAAAGATAAGTAGGCTAATTAAAGAGAATTAATCATGGACTAAAAAGGAAAGATGGGCCTTAGGTCCATGGGCTTAAGGGAGTATAAATACCCCTTAAACCCTAAATCTTTCCATTTCCATCCATCTTATCCATCTTATTATCTCTCTAAACCAAAAACACACACACCCAACATTTCCTTTTCCGGCCGCAAGATAGAGAGTGAGATCCAAGGTCAAGCAAGTCAAGATCCTTGAACTATCCTCGATATTCAAGCTAGCTACAAGATCCAAGTTCATAATCAAGCCTAGCCGTAACCTAGAAACATCATAAAGGTATGTTCTTGATCTTAAAGGTTACGTTTTTGGGAATGGTTAGCCATGAAAATTGAACATAGACTAGATCGGGCCTAGATAAATTATAAAGCTTCAAACTTGATGATTAATATGAACGTAGAGGGTTCATGGTTAGATACGTCTTATGAATGAAGCCCTAGAACTATCCTAAAGAACGTTTTAGGAATAAAGGACCAAAATTTATACCTAAAATAGACTAGATCTTGATGAAGGGCTACTAATGAGTGTAAAACGATTATGGGTGATGATAATAAAGGATTAAAGGTTCATGATTTGAACCAACGAACAAGTTAGATGGGCAAGGGGGGAACCTAAGATAGAAAAATGAGCCGAGCTGGGGGCTTTCGGTCAACTATGAAGATCCTTGGTCAACCCTTGTGGTTATCGGTCAACCAGGCAGTCAACAAGAGTTCTCGGCCAGGAAGGTTCTCGGCAACCTTGTGTTCTCGGTCAGGGTTCTCGGCCAAAAACATGGGTTCTCGGCTAAGGATGGATTTAGGTCAAACTTGGGTTTTCGGTCAACAGGGGTTCTCTGCTTAGAGTTCTTGGCTGACCCTGTTTTCTGTTTGGGCCTGATCCTAGTGGGCCTAAGTGGTTTAATGGAGAGTTTGGGCCTGACCTTACTGAGACCACAAACTTTAAGTCCATAACTCATCAAAACTAAGTAAAGCCCAACTTAGAAAATAATTTAAAAAGGTTAATGGAAAATATGTTAAGACAGTTAATGAAAATAAAATTTATACAAGCTGACCTGACAGCTTAACCCCAGCCAGGGGCTCTGCCCCTTGGGCTCTACTAGGGGCTGCCGCCCCTAGAACCCCCTACCAGGGGCGCTGCCCCCAGACCCCCGTTCGTTGTGGGTTATACAAAGATAGAAATACAATATGGGTAGTAATAGTTAATTGATACATGTAAATATTATACACATAGCCGTGTGCAGCTCAAGAAAGGGATTACGATAGACGATGAACGTAGCAGGATTCGGGTGAGTTTCTGGCCCCACTTCCATGTTATGTTTTCGGGGCTGTGTGCATACTCAATGTGATAGTTAATACACATACCTTAAGTGGTAAGTGTATGCCTTGTATTATTTATGTATGATGATTGTTTGACATTACGTGAACGCTCTTCGGATTGCACGTACCATTAGGTTTTAAATAAAGATATGGATATTGTGTGTAATGTAAGGATGATTGCTTGCCGATACGTGAACGATCTTCGGATATTACATGTATCGCCAAGAATACTAATGATTGTCTCCTTATATGGATATTAAACGATAACTTATATATAGAGTTCCCCCTACGGATAATATATAGAGTGTTCCTTAAATGGAAAGCATAGTGTTCCTATAATGGAAAGCCCAGTGTTCCTTTGATGGAAAGCATAGTGTTCCTTTAATGGAAAGCCCAGTGTTCCTTTGATGGAAAGCCTAGTGTTCCTTTAATTGAAAGTATAGTGTTCCTTCTATGGAAGTATATAGGATGCTCATTCTATGGAGAATATATATATTGAGTGTCCTTCTATGAAAAATATAAATAATAGGGGTAATAGTAATAGTTCTTTTAATAGATATTGTGTGAAGTTCCTCTTATGGATATTTTACAAGGTTAAGATATGTATGTATGTAAGATATGTGTATGTATTGTATGTCGCCTGATTAACTAGAACTCACTCAGCGTAGCTTACTTTTAGTATGCACGCAGGTGAATATGTTTATTGTTATGGCACGCAGATGGCACATGGCATGGATTGAATGGCTGGCATCTGAAGATGGAAGATAAATGATGATTTAAATAAGATGTTGAATATTATGTTTTAACGAAAAGATCAAATATTTTGTATCAAACGATTAAAGTTAACATTTCCGCGAAAGTTTTAATAAACTCTGATTTGTAGAACTGTGTTTATGAGTAAATCCGACGTTAAAGTGAGGCACGGGGAACGGGCCTTACAAGTTGGTATCATTGCATAAGTTCGAGAGATTTAAGCATCATACATGCTTAGACTCGAACATAAAACGGTACTTAAGTAATAAAAGAAAGAAGATGCCAGTCCAAGAATGCCATGTGTCACTCAAGCAAGCTCAGGAAAGGTAAATTGTATGGTTAAATGACGTTTGTTGATATTAGGGATAAGATTAATTGATTGCTTTGATTGACTAACTGTTTAAAGTAGAACCAGCACAAATAGACTCATATGGGGAAGTGTATAAGACACGGAAAGTAACGTGATCAGCTAATCACAGCTGGCCAATGTTATTACCTGTTAGCCTTACTATCCTTCTACTAAACAGTTCCTTGAGTGATGATGTTTGTGTTTTCCACTTTAGAATACGATGGCTGGAGCAAGAAGGTTTGTTGGTAAGGGAGGTCACACTGGACGTCCTTATGGGCCACGTGTCATCCGGGAACCTTCTGAAGAACCAGTTACTACCACGAGAAAGGAGAAAAGTGAAACTCTGCAGGGACCAAGCAGCGATGAAGGGTATCAGCTGGATCATGTTGTTCAATATGCCATTTCCTATGCTGTGGCTGCTGCAACAAAGAAAGTTCATGCTGACAAGTCTGCTGAAAGCCATGCAAGGGCTACTGAGAGGGCGGGGGAAGACGATAAGAAATTTGATGATAATATGTGGAGAAAGGAACCAAACATCCTGCAGATGTCGTGGGGTATGCGGAGAAGAAGACACCAAAGATGGCGGCCAAGGAGTCATGCAAGGTGTGCGGAAAAATGCACCTGGGAGAATGCAGGACTAGGTCGGACATGTGCAATCGGTGCGGGAGGGGTGGACATTACTCTCGAGAATGCCCTGATCGCCCAAAATGCTTTATATGCGGTAAAACGGATCACATGGCGAGGGACTGCAAAGGAACGAAGACGGGAGGCGTGAAAGGGATATGAGCATAGGCCAAGGATGACTGCTAAGATGTGCGCTCGATGGAGGAATAATTGCTTAGAAAATAGTTTTATTCCGTTTTAAGTATGATTGCCTAAGAACTTGTTTTGTGTTAACGTTTAAAACTTATGCTTATCTATGACGTGTAATATATTGAGTTTGGTTATGAATGATTATTTATGTTATAATAAAATTTCGTACTAGACAATGGTGTTAAATGGTAGGATGAGTGTCGTAATAGACACCGTTTATGTTTTTCCTTTTAGAATACGATGGCTGGCTTAAGAGAGGTCGTTGGCACTGGAGGTCTCTCTGGGCGTCGAGGCAGGCCTCGTATTGTCCGACAACCATCGGTAGAAGCAGCTTCCAACACCGGAGAAGAAGGAAGCTCATCTGTAGGAAACCCGAGCAACAACGAAGGGGTTCAACTTGACCCTGCGATTCAAGCAGCCATTGTTCAAGCTGTAGCCGCTGCTGTGAAGAACCAGAATCCCGAGATATCTGCTGGAAGCCATGGGAGAACTGCTGAAGGGTCAAGGGGAAATGGTAACAAAAACGGTGAGTGAGAGAAGGGTGACTCGGATGAAGCTGGATCTGTGAAAGTTGATGATGGAAAGAGAGGCCGAGGTGGGTGTAACTACAAGTCCTTCAAAGGATGTGACCCGCCGAAGCTAACTGGTTTAGAAGACGCAATCGCCACTCTTCAATGGGTAACCGCCATGGATAAAATTATCCGCATTAGCGAATGTCGTCCCAACCAAGCCGTGAGTTATGCTACTCAATCATTCGGTGAAGAAGCAATGTACTGGTGGGAGACGGTTGAGCAGAGGAAGGGTCAGGAAAAGGTTAAGGCGATGAGATGGAATGATCTAAAGGAGTTGGTGATGAAGAGATTCTGCGCTAATACCGAAGTTGAAAGAGTGGAGATGAAATTTCTGAACTTGAAAGCGGGAAAGATGACACAACGAGAATATACTACTGAATTCAACCGCATGTCTAGGTTGGTACCTGACATGGTGAACATCGAAGCTAAGAGGATCAAGTGTTACATAAGGGGAGTTCCGCGGAATGTTCGCACTTTGGTTAAGGCTAGTAAACCCGCAACATATGACTCGGCCGTGGAATTGGCCGAGAAGGATTATGAGGACCTTGCCACCTGTGAAGAGGAGAAGATGGAACCGAAGAAAAAGAACCCAACCACAGAACCAAATGAAGCCAATGAGGTGGATCCACGTAAGAAGAAGGCAAGGCATGAGGAGTTCACCGCTTGTGAAAAATGTGGGAAGAGACACCCGAGAGAGTGCAAAATGGGATTAGGTGTCTTCTACAGATGTGGAAGAGCAGGACATTCCTCTTGGGAGTGCAAAGATCATCATAGGTGTCACAACTATAGAGGGTGTGGACACCTTGCAAGGGATTGCAAGAAGCCGAAGGAAGGGCATGAAGCAGAGAAGAATGCTTGAGGTTTAACAGTTTCCTCGTTATGAAAGACCGTTCAAGAAGGCTAGTTACTAGCCATAAGTTTTAATATGTGTTTTAATTTTCAATGACTTAACGTGTGTTTTATGTATTATTTTAAAGTTTAGACTGGCGTTGTCTGAATTAATTATGCTAAGAAACTGTTAGGAGTTGATTTTGATTACGAATGATTATTGTGTTGCGATAAATGTTATTTTAGACGATAGTGTTAAGTAGAACGAAACATGGTCCCTTAGAAGGACGAAACAAGACTTGTAACATCGGGGGTATCATGGACAAGCAACCTTAAATAGCTAAAGCACATGAACACAGCTCGGTAACTTCAAGTCAGGAGTAAGAAGGGTGACCCATAAAGCAATGACGATCCAAGAAAGTGCGTGAATGCAAGAAGTGTTCCTCCTACAAGGAATAAGCTAGGTTTTGGGACGAAACCTCTTTAAGGAGGGAAGACTTGAAACATCCCAAAATTTCGAATAATAAATAATATTGTATATTGATTCGTTATGACGGAAAAGTTACTTAAGTTAATAAATAAATAAATAAAGAATAGAATGGTGAAAAGGGAAAAATAAGTAGGCTAATTTAAGAGAATTAATCATGGAATAAAAAGGAAATATGGGCCTTAGGTCCATGGGCTTAAGGGAGTATAAATACCCCTTAAACCCTAAATCCTTCCATTTCCATCCATCTTATCCATCTTATTCTCTCTCTGAAACAAAAACACACACACCCAACCTTTCCTTTTCCGGCCGCAAGATAGAGAGTGAGATCCAAGGTCAAGCAAGTCAAGATCCTTGAACTATCCTCGATATTCAAGCTAGCTACAAGATCCAAGTTCATAATCAAGCCTAGCCGTAACCTAGAAACATCATAAAGTTATGTTCTTGATCTTAAAGGTTACGTTTTTGTGAACGGTTAGCCATGGAAATTGAACATAGACTAGATCGGGCCTAGATAAATTATAAAGCTTCAAACTTGATGATTAATATGAACGTAAAGGGTTCATGGTTAGATACGGCTTACGAATGAAGCCCTAGAGCTAGCCTAAAGAACGTTTTAGGATTAAAGGTCCAAACTTTATACCTAAAATAGACTAGATCTTGATGAAGGACTACTAACGAGTGTAAAATGATTATGGGTGATGATAATAAAGGATTAAATGTTCATGATTTGAACCACCGAACAAGTTAGTTGGGCAAGGAGGGAACCTAAAATAGATAAATGAGCCGAACTGGGGGGTGGTTTTCGGCCAACTGTGAAGATCCTTGGTCAACCCTTGTGGTTCTAGGTCAACCAGGCAGTCAACAAGAGTTCTCGGCCAGGAAGGTTCTCGGCAACCTCGTGTTCTCGGTCAGGGTTCTCGGCCGAAAACATGGGTTCTCGGCTAAGGATGGATTTTGTTCATACTTGGGTTTTCGGTCAACAGGGGTTCTCTGCTTAGAGTTCTCGGCTGACCATGTTTTCTGTTTGGGCCTGATCCTAGTGGGCCTAAGTGGTTTAATGGAGAGTTTGGGCCTGACCTTACTGAGACCACAAACTTTAAGTCCATAACTCATCAAAACTAAGTAAAGCCCAACTTAGAAAATAATTTAAAAAGGTTAATGGAAAATGTGTTAAGACAGTTAATGAAAATAAAATTTATCCAAGATGACCTGGCAGCTTAACCCCAGCTAGGGGCTCTGCCCCTTGGACTCCGCTAGGGGCTGCCGCCCCTAGAACCCAGCTGCCAGAGGCGCTTCCCTCGGACCCCTGTTCGTTGTGGGTTATACAAAGATAGAAATACAATATGGGTAGTAATAGTTAATTGATACATGTAAATATTATACACATAGCCGTGTGCAGCTCAAGAAAGGGATTACGATAGACGATGAACGTAGCAGGATTCGGGTGAGTTTCTGGCCCCACTTCCATGTTATGTTTTCGGGGCTGTGTGCATACTCAATGTGATAGTTAATACACTTACCTTAAGTGGTAAGTGTATGCCTTGTATTATTTATGTATGATGATTGTTTGACATTACGTGAACGATCTTCGGATATTGAACGTACCATTAGGTTTTAAGTAAAGATATGGATATTGTGTGTAATGTAAGGATGATTGCTTGTCGATACGTGAACGATCTTCGGATATTGCATGTATCGCCAAGAATACTAATGATTGTCTCCTTATATGGATATTAAACGATAACTTATATATAGAGTTCCCCCTACGGATAATATATAGAGTGTTCCTTAAATGGAAAGCATAGTGTTCCTTTAATGGAAAGCCCAGTGTTCCTTTGATGGAAAGCATAGTGTTCCTTTAATGGAAAGCCCAGTGTTCCTTTAATGGAAAGCCCAATGTTCCTTTGATGGAAAGCCTAGTGTTCCTTTAATGGAAAGTATAGTGTTCCTTCTATGAAAGTATATAGGATGCTCCTTCTATGGAGAATATATATATATATACATATATATATATATTTATATATATATATATAGAGAGAGTGTCCTTCTATGGAAAATATAAATAGTAGGGGTAATAGTAATAGTTCCTTTAATAGATATTGTGTGACATTCCTCTTATGGATATTTATACAATGTTAAGATATGTATGTATGTAAAATATGTGTATGTATTGTATGTCACCTGATTAACTAGAACTCACTCAACGTAGCTGACTTTTAGTATGCACGCAGGTGAATATGTTTATTGTTATGGCACGCGTATGGCACATGGCATGGATTGAATGGTTGGCATCTGAAGATGGAAGATAAATGATTATTTAAATAAGATGTTGAATATTATGTTTTAACGAAAAGATCAAATGTTTTGTATCAAACGATTAAAGTTAACATTTCCGCGAAAGTTTTAATAAACTCTTATTTGTAGAACTGTGTTTATGAGTAAATCCGACGTTAAAGTGAGGCACCGGGAATGGGGCCCGACACCTGCTTTATCAAGCCAAAGGTATTGGGTCCCACGGCTTTCACATCTAGAGTCTCTACAGATTTAAATAGATCATGATAATGTAAGTCGAAGATCATCTATAGAAACCTAGGGTACATTAGGAACATCTCCTTCTTCTTCCCCTTAAAGTTGCTCATTATCTCATCGAACACAAACTAGAATAATTGTAACTCCAGTTCATGACAGAACAACTACAGCCGACATCTGAGTGTGGCTGATCTCGTCGGATCCCCCTTTGCGTCTTGATACACATGTGAAAAATGTGTGAATCAGGAACCTCTAGTATGGATGGAAAAGTTTCTTGAAATCTGGAGGAAAGGATCCTTCATAAACCATCCTGACTAAGACTTCGGTAATGACATCAGTCGGATATTCCGTTAGGTAGTCAGATTGATATCCGAATAAAAGAACTTCACGTATAATGGCCTCTGATATGAGGACCGGCTTCTTTTGAACTGTGGAGTCAATAGTAGCAGCTCCCCCAACACCCCTGTTGATTAATAGAGGTATTCTTTCAAAACTCCGTGCTCATCTTCTTGCATATAACAGGAGTTTCTCGTATAGCATGAGAAATCCTGCATGTATTAAGCCCCACGATCATGGATATGAACTCTTTGTGTGCCAACGGTGGATCATATAAACATCCAGCTATATTATGTGTATCCACAAACTTAATATTATGAGGACACATATTAAATATACAAACATCAGAGACCAAATATGTACTTATCAGATTATAAGGTCACCAATGTAAATTAATATGGATTTAATAATTTGTTAATGGATTTCGGTCTAAGGGAGAGTTTTCTGTCCACACAAATACATTTCGGTCCAAGATAAGGTTCTCTGTCCACAATATTTGATCTAGATGGGGTTAATAGTCCACGCCCACCGAGAACAAGAGTTCTCGGTCACTCAAGGGAGTTCTTGGTCAACAAGTCAACCGAGAACTCATAGTTTGACCATTAGTTTCGGTCAAACTTCCTTAGAAAAACCCTTTAAAATTCCCATTGAAATTTGTGTCATCTTCTCCAAACAGCCGAAATATCCATTAATGACCAAAACCTGCAAGAACCCTCGATACATTCCAACACAAATCTTAACCAAATCAATCAATAATCCTAAGTAAGTTCTATCACATAAACACTAAGCGAATCTCAATCAAACACCCATGACAATTGACCGAACACATTTTTCTTTTTGTCTCTTTACCTGTTAATAACTGAAGATCACAATATAACTTGAAACACGAGCTGGTTAATCTTGATTAACAAGGAAGATTAAAGAGGTTTTTGGCCGAAGATATAATTGAAAGTTAAAGGATTTGAAAAAGTTATCACAATAATGCAGATCCAAAGCCTTTTATATTAAAATAACTTCAAACGAGCCGAAAACCTTGATGGGCCAAGATCTAAAGAAAGTCAGGCCCAAGACACCTTGTTTAAGCCAAACTTGAACGTCGCAGAAACTGAAAAGGTTTTAAGCCCAGCTCAAGCTTGATCTATGGTTTTAAAAACCGATTTCATATAACATCCGTTTCGACGAGAGTAATTAAGAAGTGAAAACAAAATAAACGAAATAAATGAAACCAAAAATAACAATCAAAAAAGAATGAATCACCCAGTCTTCTTGTAAATTGGCAAAATTTTGGGATCAAATTTCAGTTTTGATAAAAACGCCGCCTTTACGAAAAGATCCGAACATGGAATCATATTGATTAAGGTGCTTTCACAAGGATTCATGTTCAAAGTTATTATGACATAAAGATACAGGTTGATAGCAGGTATAGCAAACATAGCATGATTTTCATTGCCTCAATGATACGAGTTAGATTCAGTTTGGCATAAATCTTAGATGGACATCACTCATGGACCTGTGATGCCTCCTATCTTTTCTCAAAGCGTACTTGGCTTTCTTCAGATCACCCCAATTTGACTCCAACCCTCTAGCGCTTGATCAAAATTTTTATATATAGTAAGAAGACTTTTTAAGCTTTAAGGTTGAACGTTGAACTTACAAGCCGTCCAGACTTACATGTCTTTCATTCAAAGTGTTTAGGACTTATTTGAATGCCCCACCCTTGTAGATCTAATTTGAACCTTTTAGCTTTTGAAAAACGAGTTTAACAACTCAATATTATATATAGATTTTTTTTGTATAGCAAAACAAACACAAAATATTTTTGGAGATCAAGACACTAAGGAGCTCGTGTATGATTGGGTAATAACTTTTCTGCCTATCATTCAGAGATATGTATATGAAGACGTGCACGTTTCTTCTAAATGACTCTCCACAGTAAGTTTAACATATTTAGTTTGTATCACATCAAATTTTATGCATCATGGAAAGCTACCATGCAAATCAATGAATGTTCTAGAGCCTTTTAAGTTTAACAACTTCACCCATTAGGCACACAAAATCAATTTTCCTATAATTTTCCAATGGTTGGATCAATTATCATTTGAAAATATTTAAAGCTTCAAACAAGCTTTTAACAAAATAAACATATCACTTCCCAAAGAACTATAGAAGACAATTTTAAAATTCAATCGCCCTGGTCACTCTTAATTCTCAGGTGAATGGCAATCCCGGATGTCCACAAGTGGGTAACAGGACCAAACCCATATATAGATACAGTCCCCTCAAACTTAGAATAACAGACATATTTTTAGGCGAATAAATTAAAAAAAAAAACACATCACAATCGCCCTAGATGCTTTCAGTCTTTGGGTGAATGGCTATCCTGTGAGTCTACGAGTAGATGACATGACCAAAGATATACTAGTATATGTCATTAAAACTTGAGCAACCGACATAAATTTAAGCGAAAGTGAATAATATTTTTAATTTTTAATTTTCTTAATAAACACACACGCACACTCTTTTTGTTTTTTTTAATTTTTCTCCCCTTAAATTTATGCAAATTTAGAAAATATGTACAAATTTAACCTCAAAAAGTCTCAATCCTCGAAACGAAGCATTTTAAGAAATACAACAAGCACATTAAATCTGGCTGTTCCAACCGGTTTTGTAAATAAGTCCGCCACATTATTATCAGTGTGAACTTGCTAAAGATGAAACAATTTACGACTGTAACAGTCATGAATAAAATGAATTTTGATATCAATGTGCTCAGTTTTTGAATACTGAACCGGAATTTTAACAATAGCAATAGCAGCATCATTATCACAAAAGGTAGGGGTGTCAAGAAATTCCAAACCGTAGTCCAGCCATTGATGTTGCATCCATATAACCTGTAAACAGCAAGCTAATGCAGCAACATATTCAGCCTCGGTAGTGGATGTGGACACCGTTTGTTGATTCTTGCACATATATCTGAACCAGAATCAAATCTTTCCCTACGATTTTGATAAACAGATTCAGATCGATGGTTCCCCTCTTGTAACCATGCCCTCTAAACCTTCAACCTGAGGAAAACCGTGAATGACGAGCAATGCCTTGTTTCGAACAATAACCCCCGTGTCATCTTGCTTGTTTCAAAAAACCCATCTTGTATACAACGCTTTATTTCCTACGGGCAGCTCAACCAATCTTCAAACTTTGTCTTATCGAACTAATTCAATTCCTCATCCATAGCATCCACCCAGCTTGGTTATTGAAGTGCCATTTCCACTGACTTCGGCTTCATCTGAGAGATGAAAACAAGAAAACAAGCAACTATTGATGTGTCCGGTCTGACTTCTAGTGGACGCACCTGTTTCAAGAGGACCTATGACATTCTCAATTGGATGATCTCGCTGAATTCTTGATGGAATTGATTGCTCGGGAATAGAACTAGTGGAAGGTACGTTTGATAAATCTTTAAGGATATCGTGAGAGGGTTCTTCCTACCATATGTTGCCGTAATGTGTGAGTACGAGGTGCTGGCAATGTATTCATTTGGAATGACATATGGAAATAAGGTACTTCCAGAAATTTAACGAATTGGACTCTCCCCCTCAATAGTTGGCGAGTTAACAGCAGTAACATTTTCTTGTTGAGTGTCTGAAGATTGAGCAGAATCTAGAGACTCTGATGGATTAATACCCATCACGGGAGACATGTGGATGTCTGTAGGTATGTCTTTTTCCTCAGCAATAGAATTTGAGATTCCAGCGCCCAAATATTTGTATTGACTACAGGAAATACGTTAAAGGGCTTAAAGAGTTTATTATAATCGAACAGCCAGTCGGGACCAACACAAGAATCAGTATTATTCTCTTCCAACCAACGCACATCATACGATTCTACTATCTCCTTAGTTGACTTGTTGTAGACTCCGTAAGCAGTGCAACCAACATATCTAAAAAAATAAGAATCATCAGCTTTGGTCCCAAACTTTGGAGTCGATTGGAGATTCAGCAAAGTACATGGACAACCAAATGCCCGAAAGTGTGCAACTGTGGGCTTGTGACCGTAGACAATCTCATATGGAGTTTTCATTTGAGACTTGTTGGTCAGCACTCGATTCTGAACATAACATGTCGTGTTAACAGCCTCTACCCAAAAAACAATGGCAGCTTTGAATTACATAATTTTGTTCCTCTGTTCAGCAACACCATTTTGTTGCGGTGTTCGGGCTAAACTGTATTGTCGAAGCACCCCCTTTTTGGCACAAAAGTAGATCAATGTAGAATTCTTGAATTGCGTGCCATTGTCACATCGAATAAACCTTCAGATTTAGTTTGAGCTAATTCTACATAAGCACGACGAATCGCTTGATCAATTTTGCAGTCTCACTCATATTTGACAAGAAAAACACCCAAGTAAAACGTGTGTAATCGTCGATAATAACAAGACAGTAAGAGCTGCGAGAAAGACTCAAGACATGAACGGGACTGAATAAGTCCGTATGCAATAACTGAAAGCTAATGAAATTGTATTAACCAGTTTTGGCTTATGAGATTAGCGATTGTGTTTACCCAAAGCACAAGCCACACATTTTTCAATGGTAACAAAATCTTTGATGGGTAAACCACGCACCAAGTCGTTTTTAGCAAGACGATTCAAATTTTTAACATTTTGATGACCAAGATGACGATGCCAAAGTATGGCATTATTTTCTGACACTCTTGAAAATAAGCAGGTTATTTCATCAGGAACATTTTTGTTCATGTCGATCACATAAGCATTATATTTTCTTTGTGATCGAACAAGAATCCAGTCTTCTAGTATAATGATACAAGGTTTTAAAAATCAGACACTCATTATTAGTAAAATGTTCTATCATAGATCTGCGAAACACTCAGCAGATTGTGCTTCAAATCAGGAAAAAAATTAACGTTCTCAAATTTTAGAACACCATTACTTACAGTACCCTTCTACGTGATCTTGCCTTTTTCCCCTCCAGCAAAAGAAACATACCCACCGTTAAATATTTGAATGTCATGTAGTTGGGAAATGTTTCCTGTTATGTGCCTGGAACAGCCACTATCAACATACCAAGGTCTGATGATATTCCTCCATAGCTGTTCCTACACGATGTGCGAGATTAGTTAGATTTTGGTACCTAGTCCATAGTAACACTGGGTGAACTTGATTCATATAAAGTTCTCACGGGTTGCCATGACATATCTTTTCGATAATCTAATACGGAATTCGATGCCTCTTTCACCGGAGACTTAGGCAACCATTCATGTCTACCATTGTAGGATTTGGCATTATTTATACGAATGGATAACTTGGTCTCTAGTTTGCAAGTGGGAAACTTAGATGATTTTGTCTTCTTTACTTGGTTTGGTTTAAGAACCGTGTTCGTTTTTGAGATCGAAGCACCGTTTCTATCACCTTTACAAGACATGTTAGGCTTGGTCTGATGAGGACTAAACCTACCAGATTTGTTTCTGTTCCAATCACTGTAAGAGGGATTAGCCTGGTGATACCTGAAATCTCATCGATAAGTATTACGAGGCATATTCCTCTGATAGAATCCAAAATATGAGACATATGGATGGTGTGGACAATTTCTAGCAATATGAACATGAATTCCACAATTAAAACATGTTTGACGTTTTATATGAAACTTATTGTGGTAAGCTCCCTGTCTGGACCTGTTGTGTGGAACAGTTTGCCTTTCTTGGTTTTTATTGCTTGACACCCTTTTTGGTTTATCACCTTGTTTGTCATTAGAGCATCCCTCTTTAACAAACTTAGGTGATGAATATTTATTAGACATTTTCATATTTTTAAACTAATTTAAAACCACATTACCAGAATTAAAATTTTTAACAGAATTAACCACACAATTGTTTTTTTCTCTTAAAATCAGAGCCCACACAAACAGTTGAAGTAACAGATTTAAAAACAGGTCATTTTAAAGAAACATCAGAGTTAATGTATTTATTTTTTGAAACACATGAATCATCATCCTCATCAGTCCAATCCTCAATGATTACTTTATTTACACATGAGGCAAACAAATTAGAATCATTCACTCCTAAAGTGGATGTAGTAGCTTTCACCAAACCGGAGGCAACTTTGTCATTTTTAGCTAATTTACCATACTGCATGTCTTTTACCTTTTCTTCTTGCTCTTTGGTAATAGGAAGACTAGTGTCGTTGTCATTATATGGTGGGGGTACAATAATATATCATATACCCTCACCTTCGTTTTCTTTCCACCATAATTTATTTTCAATCATTGAATTAACTATTTTACAGGAGCCATCAAATTTTTTAAAGTCCAATTAAGCTCTTTCAAATTTATTAGCCAAATTTGAAATTTCTAGCTTAGAGGCTTCTAGTTCAGCGTTTAATTCGGCAATTTTCTGTTTGGCATCAAGGTGGTAACAACTTTTTATACTAAAATTTGACTGAAGCTTAGAAAAATCCTTTTTCTGTGCTTCTATTTTATCTATAAAAGCCTTTTCGTTTTTCTTAAGCTGATAATTTTCTGATTTTACTACTTCCATTTCCCTAAGTAAGTTACTATTATGAAACTTATATAGTTCAACTTTATCAATACAAGCTTGAGAACATAGCTGAGAACTTACCTCAGATTAGTTGGAAGGAGTGAAGCCATGAAAGAAAATTGAAGCTCCTTAACTTGTTCCTCAGCAGCATTCTCTTCATCAGCATCTTAAACATGAGAAACTTGTTGTCTGATTACCTATGTTGAGAGCATCCATCTGGTCAGTCCAAGAGAATTGTTGAGGTACCAAACCCCTTTCACCTTCACCCGAACTTGTCCCACTTTCTCCTCTAGCATTTCCCACCGGGACCAGTGCTTTTTCTCTGTTTCCTACTTTCGCTAGGTTAGTACACTCAGGAGCAAAGTGATCCAGCATGTGACAATATTAACACCTTAGTGTGTCCTTGTTAAATCCCACCTTCTGATTTGCTGGCACATTCCAGTTTTTTATGTCTATTCTCTTAGTGAATTTCTATGCACGAAACACGGCCAAGGCGATTTACCAAGATAAATCCATCTCTTCAATGTCATCAGGATCAATTTGATCTAACTCAACGACTACCACTGGCTGAACCAGATCTCCAGCAAGAAAGGCATTGTAGCAATTCATGAATCCAGCCATTAGTGTAATGTTTTCCTGAGTCTCCTTTGTAATAAATGGAGTGTGACTAGGAGACTGACTGGGAGACTGACTAGAATATGCGGTTGGGAGCTAGGACTTAGTAGCTGAAGCAGTTGGTTGAGCAGACTGTGGGATAACACTGGAGTTGGTTGTGGCGGGGCTGGAGAAAATTATCCCTGAGAGGACTTGAATATTGAGAAACTTGGATGTGGCTGATATTGCTGAGTTTATTGTCCTTGAGAGGCCTTAAACATCGAGAAGCTGTCTTGTGAGATAAGTGAATTGTAAGAAGAAACATTATAGCCAGATGCACTATAGGATTTTTCATGATTTATGGCACGCTGCTTGTCATCCATGTCACAAGCTTTGATGATTACCATAACTTCTGATAAGGTCAACCAAGTTGAGATCCTTTGTCTTCTTGATCATAGCAACATTCATATTCCAGCTTTGAGGCACGGAGTTGATCAGTTTATTATTTGTTTCAGCAGCAGTTAAACTGATATTAGCCGATCACATTTCGGTAACGAGAGATAAGAATCTTTGCAGCTGAGTTTCCAACGACACTCCCAGAATGTGATTAAACATGTTGAATTTCTGTCGCATGAGATCTTAACGACTACTTCTCATATCTTCATTATTCTCATACACCTCAATTAATGCTTCCCATGGAGCTTTAGTAGATTGTAGTTCTCTAAATCCCAAGGCAATCTCAGGTGAGAGTGTCATGTTTAAAGTGGAAAGCCCCTTGTCATCCTCTTCGACCTTCTCAAAACCAGCATCATCATACAGAGCAACGGGTTTCACAGCAATATTTGAGAATTATCACGTTGGTATGTGATAACGTAAGGACCCCGAATAATACTTCTCCAAATCTTGGCATCTTTCATTTTCACGTATTTCTCAAAACTGAACTTTCACTCGCTAAACCCCTAATGAGACAACAGACAAGGTATGCGAGTAGCAGTTCACATTATGGAGTCCAACTCTTGATGTAATGTAGCGTTTTTGACCCATTACCAGTTGTTATTTGGTCCATTTTAACAATAACAGTAAAAGTGATATTAGTCCAATAAGAAAAGTCCAAGGATTGTTAAAGCCCAAATAGATCAGGCCAATTAGCAGAGAACTGGTGTTGACCGAGAATGATCTTGGTTGACCGAGAACACTTTTGTTGACCGAGTACACCTAAAATTGACCGAAAACTTCCAAATTTCACAGAAATACCAAGGCTTCACTGAGAACTGTGAAATTTTAGCTGAGAACAACCAATTTTTGACCGAGAATGCTTTAAATTTGCTAAGAACACACAAATCAAGCCGAAAACGATGATTATTTGGTCAAGTACTCAAAGTCTTTGGACAAAAACCCTTAAATAACCCCGAAATTAATCAAAATTGCCCGAGAACAAGGTTGACTGATTAAGATTGGCAACCAACGAAATCCCAATTTTATGGGATTTGAACTGTTTCCGAAGAAAATCCAATCTTAAACCAAAAATAATTCTTCTTTTTCTCCGATGCAATTTTCACCGGAAAATAAACAAACCCATACACTAAAATCACCAGAACAAACAATGAATCAAAAAGCTTGAATCGTTTGATATCACAACCGAGCCTAGAATAAGTCAGTAGGCTCTAATACCAATTTTAAGTCCTTGAGACGGATTTTTCAATGTGATATCAACAATCTTGATGTTATTGCGGAATATAACACATGATGATAAAAAATAAGCAAGTATAATACGTAAAGAACATAAGATGATGCTTCAAAACACACGTTTATTAACGTCGGGTGCTTAAGCACATGGTTACACAAAACTCGTTCAACAAGACAAAGTGAATGGCCAACCCAAACCCTACATATGACATATCTATATATATGTGAACTACAACCTAGCCCATAACAAGCCCAAGCCCACCTAGATCTCCATGATCTCGGTTTACATATACGTACAAGAAACAAACCAAACATAAACTAAGTACAAGCTAACTAATGTGGACCCAACAAGCGGAGACGATCGATTGAGTTTAGCGTTGGTGACAATGTGATGCTCAAAGTCTCGCCTTTGAAGGGATTATTCGTTTTTGGAAGCGAGGAAAGTTGAGTCCAAGGTATATGGGACCGATTAAGATCGTAGATAATGTTGTTGAAGTAGCTTATAAGCTGGAATTACCTGAAGAGTTAGAAGGGATTCACTCTATTTTTCATGTTTCTCATTTGAGGAAATATCTAGCTGATGACACGTCCCACGTGCCGTTAGTAGACATCGAGGTTGATGAATAGTTGAACTATATCGAGCAACCTATTGAAATAGTTGACCATATGGAAAATCATCTTCGTCATAAAGTTATTCCTTTAGTGAAAGTGATATGAGAGCATCGCAAAGGTTTGGATGCTACTTGGGAAGTTGAGGATGAGACGCGCAAGTTTTACCCAGGCTTGTGTAAGTAAGATATAGGTTTCAGGGACGAAACCTCTTTAAGGAGGTATTTGTAACACCCCGAAATATCCTAGAATAATGTTAATATATTAAATTTGTTGGAGGAATTAATTTGAGTTAGTAGAGGTAGTAATAAAATAATAAGATAAAAGGGATGGTGGTTAATTGATTATGGACTAAAAAGGAAAAATGGGTCAATGGTCCATTGGCTTAAGAAGTATAAATGCCCCTAAAACCATAATCTTTTCCATTTTCATCCATCTCTACACCATAGTCTACACCTTCAAAAATAAACACTTCTTCAAATCCCATTTTTGAGAAAATAGCTCACGAAGACACGAAGATTCCTGGAGATATAACCGTCGGATCGGTCTCAAATTTTAACTAAATGTTCTTGGCATATAAATGAATATTTCAGCAAAACCGCAACAACAAAACCGGAGTTTTTCTGGAAATTGTTTTAGTTTTCCGGAAACTTAAAATGTGGCCTCCGGTGGCGGCAGTAGACGGCGCTGGTAGATCTCGGAGAGACGGTTATGTGGCCGCTTGAATCACTAAATTCTGAGTTCGTTTGATATGGTTTTGGTCTATTCGAGTGAATTCAAACACACACCTCAGAGGCACGTTTTCGTTAAAAAGGTTTACTTTTCGTGTACGGATTTACATGAAAATTGATAGGATGATAGATTGGGCCACGATTATCGATAATTTAGTGAACACTCTAGTAAATGGGTTAGTTGGTTCGTTTCGGGTAAAACAAGTAATGTTCGGTTTGTGAAAAAGACGGGTAAACGAAGTCGTTTTTACATGAAATTTGGTGGGATAGTAAATCAGACCTTATTATGTGAGAAAAATGTAAACTTGAACATAAACGAGTTGTTTAGAACAAAACGAGGTATACGGGCACATATGTTTGGACGCATATGATGTTAGCGTATAAGTGTGTGTATCCGTATAAGTCTAAGCAGCGCATAAGTAGAAGAGACCGTGTATATATTAAACGTATATGTATATATGTATCGTATACGTATGAAAGTACCGTGTACGTATATAAACGTATATGTATATATGTAGCGTATATGTATGCACGCAACGTGCATGTATATAAACGTATATGTATATATGTAGCGTATATGTATGCATGCACCATGTATGCATATAAACGTAATGTATATATGTAACGTGTATGTATATAAACGTATATGTATGCAAGTACCGAGTAAATATATATAAACGTATATGTATGTATGGCCGTATATGTGTGTGGGCGTATATGTAAGCATGCCCCTATATGTATATAAGATGTAAATGTAAGACTTACGAGCCAGACGACTTATACGCTGGATGACTTACACGCCAATAAGGACTTACACGTTAATACTATTTTCCAAATAAACGAAAGATAAACAGCGTATACGTACGTAAATGATAGATATGGTTATCAGATGGATGGAACGTATGTTTTAAAAGGGAACAGACCCTAATAATATCTGCGAATGTAAGGAACAGACCCTAATAATATATGCGAATGTAGGGGATAGACCCTAATAGTATCTGTGAAGGTTATAGGGCGAAATTCTCTTTAAAACGTATATGTATGGATGAAAGTATGTATGCATGCATGTATGTATGTATGTATGTATGTATGTATGTATGTATGTATGTATGTATGTATGTATGTATGTATGTATGTATGTATGTATGTATGAAAGAAAGGTAATAGGCTAAGTATGAATATGTATCTTTGGATACGTATATATATGTAAGTATGTGAATGTATTGTATGTTGCCTGATTAACTAGAACTCACTTAGCATAACTGACTTTTAGTATGCACGCCGGTGAATAGGTTGAGGCAGCTCGCTTTATACGGACACGTTGCATTGGATCGAAGACAATGTCATCTCAAGGAAAAATGTTATGATGTTCTATTTAACTATGTTTTAATTTGAAATACAAATTTGAAAATTGATAAGACAAGATTTTCAATGTTATGTAATATTATGGTTGAAGTTTATATTCCGCGAAAAGTTCTAATTAACTTTGATATTTAGAACTGTGTTGATGAGTAAATCCAACGTTCAAAGTGAGGCACCAGGTTCGGGGCCTTACAACAAATTATTGTATTTTTAACGCATATGCAGGTCACCGTATGATATGATTATCAAGTTTGTTTGAAGGAACTCAGGATTGCATGCTAGATTGAAAAAACAAGAACTTAGATTTTTATTTTGTCTTTACTTATTTTATTTATAGATTATGCACTTTGGTATTTGAAATTTGTTGGATCATTTAAATTGGAATAATAGATGTTATAATTTTAATTATTGCATAACAGTATCTTGAGAGTTTTGAGCAATTAGCTTACGTCCCGGTATTTTCGTTTTGGGTTTGAGTGTGGCAGATTGGTATCAAAGCTGAAGGTATAAGATAGGTCGTTAGAGATGCGATAGTAACATGCTTAGGAGCCCTATATGTGCTTATCTACTTTACCCTACGTGTTCTATTTAATTGTTTACTGATTTCTTAGTTAATAATTATTTTGATTATTGTATTATTGTCATGCACACACACTACTATGAGGCTAAGCCTCAAAATTTAAAATTTTATTTAATTTAAAAATCAAATTAGATTGCTTTTATTTTTGAAAAATTCCTTAAGAGTTCCATACTATTGTTTTTTCTCCCTCACCTTAGGGCTAGGTTATGTGGCATGTCCTGGTAGTAACCGGAATGAGGAGAGAACTGTGAGTCAGGTCTTGGCAAAACGGTTCCTAGAACCCAATGTAAGACGCTATTCCTTACCTGGAGGATAACCTGACCAAAGTACTCGATCTTATAGGCCAAAGCGGGACACAAATGTCATAATACCTACACCCTATGCTGTCAACCGTGACTACATTAGTGGTTGCACTCCTTACAATTTTTTAAAACCTAATTCACGGTGGTTCACGAGATGCTCTAACTACCCAAATTTTATTTCGTTAGTTTGTTATTTAAGTTGGTACAGTTAAAATGCATTGGAACGCTCATGGGCCGTCCAAATTCATTGTATTGATAATTCGTTAATTGGTTGGGACAGTTAAAATGCCATGTAATGCTCATGGGCCGTCCAACCCACTTATTTTAAATCGTTATTTAGTTGGTACAGTTAAAATGTCATGTAACGCTCATGGGCCGTCCAACTACATTACTTTTGTTTGTTATTTTTGTTGGGTCATTCAAATTGCCATGGAAAGCTCATGGGAGGCCAACATCCACAAATATATTTCGTTACTTTATTGTGAAGCTAACTTAATCCACAAAAACTTTAACTTTTAAACTAACCACATCTCCTCATCTAGTTTTCTCACGTTAACCTCATTAGTTGCATCAACTCATCAATATTTACTCATATGACCTCTCATCTTATAATTGTTTACTTTTATTTCTAGTAGAATGTCTTCGCTCAAAAATCATCATCATCACCAACGTTCATCTGGTTCTCACGATAGCCGCTTGGCTGCTAGAATCACGAAAGAGTTTGTTGTTGTGATGCCCACGATTATCACCCAAATCCAAATCCTCAACTCCAATGGATCTGCTACTTCGGCTGCAACGAACACCTATGATTTCCGTAACTTCTTGAGTACCAAACCCACTTCCTTTTGTGGTGAGGAAAATGCCACCAAGTTGCTACAAGTGTTTCAAAATATAGAAAATGTTTTCGTCCACTGTGAATTTCCGGACGCTAAACGGACTAAGTTCGAGAGTTTTCGAGGACCGAGCTATCACATGGTGGAATGCTTTGAAGGCTAACCAAGGACCTGATTTGGTGGTAGACATGCCTTGGGAAGATCTCAAAGAGGCAATGAAGAAGGAATTATGTCCTGAACACGAGCTGCAAAGGCTTTTGGCCGAGTTCTGGGAACTCAAACAAGTTGGTGGGGATAACTCCACCTACTCTAACTGCTTCCGTGAACTTAATCAAATCGTACCCTACTTGGTAACCCCCGAGTCTCGCGGCATTCAGAAATACATTCGAGGTTTACCAACCATTTTTCGCGACGCGTGGTGAGTCGTGACCCTTTAACCATCAGTGAGGCGATGGACCTAGCTGCTTCTCTCACTGATACCCATGTTCAGGATGGAACCTTGTCTTGCAAGTACTCCAAGCCTAATCACTACAATATTAAGACCGACTCCTCTACTGATGCCAAAGCCGAAACCAAGCCTGCTTACACAATAATAGCCACTTCAACAAGAATAACAACAAAAAACTTAAAACCAATCACCAAAACTACTCCGTCAACCAAACCAACAATCAACCTCCCAATAACCCCAATCCCCCAAACAAAAAAAGTCTACATTGGTCATCTTCCCCTTTGTGCCAAATGTAACCAACACCATCCTGATCAATCTCCTTGCCGACTTTGCACTCAATGCAACCGTTACGGTCACCTTGCTAACGTTTGTCGTGCACCTCCTGATTCATAAGTCGTTCAACCCCGTCTGCACCCCCTACTTCAAGGCATGCTACTAACCCCAATCAGCCCAGTGTTCCTAATACCCGTGCTTTCTACCATTGTGGAGACCCTAACCATTTCCGCAAGACTTGCACATTGCTTACGCATGGTCATCAAGCCCATGTCATGCATGCACCTCACTATGTTACCTATCCACCACAACCCAAGGGTACAACCCTACACTATACTATACTACCCAAGCCTATCAACTGCAAATCTACCAACCCCAAGCTCCTCCAGTTTACGCACCGCAAACCTACATTGCATCAACTCAAGCTCCCGCTGTTCAAGCCCCACCTTTGAACCAATTTGCTCAAACCCCTCAAGGGTCTAATGGTCATGCTTTTATGATGAATGTGAACCAAGCTCAAAGATCTAGCGATGTGGTGAATGGTACGTTTCTCATTGATAATCATTATGTTGCGGTATTATTTGATACGGGTGCCGATAAGAGTTTTATTTCTTTGGATTTTGCGTATATTATTTATAAGGCTCGGGATAAGTTATCTAAGCCTTTTACCGTATAAATAGCCAACGGGAATTCTATTATTATTGATTCGGTAGTTCGGGATTGCGTCATAACTCTTAATAAAGTCAAGTTCCTTAATGACCTCGTTCCGATGCAAATGGGTAGTTTCGACGTTATTGTAGGGATGTATTGGTTAACTTTTAATCGTGCCGAAGTTGTATGTTTCGAGATATTTATACGTATACCTATCAAAAATGGTCACATTCTTAACGTTTTCGATGATACTCCAACGTCTAATCTTAATCTTATGTCGTGCTTTCAAGCTCAACGTTATTTGCGCAAAAAGATTGTTGCCTTCTAAGCTACGTGACTTTCCCGATGTTTTCCCTGATGATGTCACTGGTCTTCCTCCTATTCGTCAAGTGGAATTTCGAATTGACCTTATACCTGGAGCTAACCTCGTAGCTAAAGCCCCTTACCGTCTTGCACCCTCCAAAATGCAAGAACTTTCGAGCCAACTCCAAGAACACTCAGACAAGGGTTTTATTCTCCCAAGTTCTTCTCCTTGGGTCGCACCTGTTTTGTTTGTTAAAAGAAATATGGTTCATTCTGCATGTGTATCGATTATCATGAACTTAACCAGCATACCGTCAAGAACCGATATCCGCTTCCTTGTATCGATGATCTTTTCGATCAACTTCAAGGAGCCGCGTAGTTTTCAAAGATCGTTCTTCATTCGGATTATCATCAACTCCTTGTTAATGAAGAAGACATTCCCAAGACTGTTTTCTGTACTTATTATGGGCATTACGAGTTCTGTGTTATGCCTTTTGGGCTAACCAATGCACCCGCAATTTTAATGGATCTTATTGTTTTCGTTGATGACATCTTAATCTATTGGAAATCCGAGAACGGACACAAAGAGCACCTTCAAGCTATTCTTGACCTGCTTTGTAAGGATAAATTGTATGCCAAGTTTTCTAAGCGCGAGTTTTGGCTTAAAGAAGTTTAGTTTTTGGGCCACATTGTCAACGACAAGGGTATTCATATCGATCCCGCAAAGATTGAAGTCCTTAAAAATTGGAAACTGCATACGTCTCCCATCGAATTCGATCTTTTCTTAGTTTATCGGGATATTACCGTCGTTTCATTCCAAACTTTTCCAAGATCGCGTTGCCCCTCACCGCTTTAACACACAAGGGTAAACCTTATGTGTGGGGGTCAAAGAAAGAAGAAGCCTTTCAAACCCTTAAGGGCATGCTTTGCAATGCTCTTATTCTTGCTCTTTCTGAGGGTAATAAAGATTTCATCTTGTTCTGCGATGCTTCTAACCAATGTCTCGATTGCGTTCACATGCAATGAGGCAAGGTTATCGCTTACGCTTCGAGACAGCTCAAGGTTCACGAGAAAACCTATACGACATATGATCTCGAGCTTGGTGCTGTTTTATTTGCCTTGAAAATTTGGAGACATTACCTCTGTGGTTTGTAGTGTGTGGTGTTTACCGATCACAAGAGTCTCCAACACATCTTCGATAAAAAAGAACTCAATATGAGACACCGTTAATGCACCAAGTTGCTTAGCGACTACGAATGCAAAATTTTCTATCATCCTGGAAAGGTGAATGTCGTGGCCAACACTCTCAGTCGTAAGAATCCACTCAAATCAATACTTCTTACTTGTGTTCTGGCCCAAAATGATCTCGGAAAGTGTGTTCTTGATGCTCAACACGAATCCGTCACCGAAGGCAATATGTATGACGAGATGTCGTGTGGTGCTGAAACCCAACTTGAAACCAAACCCAATGGTCTGCTTTACTTTCTTAACCACTTATGAATTACCGATCATAATGATCTTCGCACATTTACTATGGACGAAGCTCACAAGTCACGATATTTCATAAATCCCGGTGCTGATAAGATGTACGGTGATCTTCGCTTGACCAAGTCTGCTTATTTTATTCCCATCAAAGAGACGTATTCTATTGATCAATTGGCGTGTATTTATATTGAGAAGATTGTTTGTCATCATGGAATCCCGTTAACTATTATTTCTGATCACGATGGTCGTTTAACATCTCGCATTTGGAAGTCTCTCCAATCTGCTTTAGGTACTCGTTTAGAACTTAGTACTGCCTATCATCCATAATTTGATGGTCAGTCTAAGCGTATAATTCAAACTCTTATGATCCGCTCTTGTGTCCTTGATTTTTGGGGCAATTCGGATATTCATTTACTACTCATTGAGTTCTCGTATAATAATAGTTTTCACTCTAGTATTGGTATGACACCATTTTAAGCACTCTATGGTCGTAAGTGTCGTTCCCCGATCTATTGGAACGATGTCGGGGAATCTCAAATCACCGGTCCGGAATTAGTTCAAGAGACAACTGACTATATTGCTCAAATTCATCAAAACCCCTCCTTGCTGCTCGTAGCCGTCAGAAAAGTTATGCTGATAAGAATTAAAAACCCTTAGAGTTCAGTGTTGGTGATCTTTTTGTACTCAAAGCATCTCCTTGGAAGGGATTCATTCGTTTTCGAAAGAAAGGAAAACTAGCTCCTCGTTTCGTGGGTCCTTTTGAAATCCTCAATAGAGTTGGTTCTGTTGCTAATAGACTCAAGCTTCATGTTGAACTCTCTAATGTTCACCCGATGTTTTATGTTTCTAATATCTAGAAGTTTCTTGCATAGGGTAATCTCCATACCCCCCCTCGATGAAGTTCATATTGACGAGACCATGCATTTTGTTGAGTAACCCGTTGAGATCATGGATCATAAAGACAAAGTAGCCAAACGAAGTCGCATTCCCTTAGTTAAAGTTTGTTGGAATTCTAAACAAGGCGCCGAGTTTACGTGGGAGCGTGAAGACCGGATGAAACTCAAATACCCTCATCTTTTCGTTGTTGATGATTCTCTAATTTCGGGACGAAATTCCCAGAAGTAGGGGATATTGTAACAATTCGAGTTTTCCATATTTCTTTTATAACCGTTACCCAACCCATTTATATGTTCGAGCTATCCTATCAATAAAAATACTGCACTTATCGAGTTTAATTTATTGTTATATTATTATTCTTAATTAATTATAAAAAAAATAATTATAACTTTCATATTTTGGAAAAAATTACCCAAACTAAAACTATTACCACCTTATGTACCCATCTTCAATATTCAGGGACTAGAGTGCAATTATTGTTATTATTATCACCATACCCATTTAATCAAGATCTGAACCAAGCCCGTATTACCATCCCGATGACAGTATAGGTGTCTTGGACCTCAATTCTCGTAGATTTTATGGAAATCAGATAATATAGGTGTCTCGGACGTGTTATACATTCCTTTTATCGGCCATACCGACAATGTAATTAAGCTAATTCAATCGTATTGATTCGTTTTACCATTTTTAACCTAGCCAACAATAATAAGATCGTATTACATAAGCAATCGTTGATAATAAAACAATGAAACATCCGGCTACAATATCCTAACCCTAGCCGACCTTAACCCTCAACTTCATTTTATTTTCGTTGCTGTTTGATAGCCTGTTCATCATCACGTATCACCGACCACAGTTTGCGTAAATTACCCTCTGTTAACATCAGTTAAAGGTAATTAAATTATAAGGTTTTTATCATCTAGTTACATTAACATAACCCTAACCTAAAACAGATTAACAACAACGAATTGATTCAATTGTGATGTTAGTGTTTATATGGAAATAGGTTTTCGGGACTGTTAGTTTATATTTAATTGAATACATGATAAAACCAGGTTAGCCACCAGCCCAGTTGGCTGAGACGAGGGTTCGACCCTCAGCCGCCCCATTTTATTATTTTTGGTAATTTTCTTTATCAATAATATATTTTAATCAAAAATTAATATAATAATCAATAAATAAATTATATTTTTATAAACACTAACAATGTTACATGTGCTTTTCCATCTACTTTTTCAAAAACTATATCTATGTGTATATATCTATGTATAAATATACATATATTTATATATATACATATTTATATTTATATATATATATATAATAGAAATTTGTTTAATTTCTTAAGATTTATATTATTAAAAATTTATTAAATATATCTAAATGGTTAAATTTACTTTTATAACTACCACAAATATACATTATATACATATGAATTAACTAAATTATTTATTTTTATAAAGATATATTTTATAACATTTTTATATTTATACAAATATTATTACATAATAAAATATAATATTGAATAAAACTAAAATATCTGTAAACTAAATATGGTTAAATAATATATACACATAACAAAATAATAATTTACCTTCAACCTCTCAAACCTTATACTATCCGTCAAATCCTTATGTTTGTTCCGCATTTAATCTTGTATTAGGCTTTATCGTCAACGTGTGAATTTCCGATCTTCATTCTTATTACCTTGTTATTTTTGTTTTCTCATATGATAACGTGAGTATCACATTCCCCCCGTTTTTAACTTTTCTTTACTCTTTTGGGACGTATACGTTACTACATATTTTATTATTATTTAATACGCAACTTGCAACTGTTAGTCATGTGCGTTTAAAAATTTATGCCTAACTTGTTAAATGTTTATATGCACTATTTGATTCGCATTCGAAGAGATCCAACGTAATATCATAATAGTATGATCACATGACCGTCGTAATAGTCATCACCCAGTTCATCTGGCATCGAG
The DNA here is from genome assembly GCF_021521415.1 of Bidens hawaiensis. NCBI lineage: Eukaryota > Viridiplantae > Streptophyta > Magnoliopsida > Asterales > Asteraceae > Bidens > Bidens hawaiensis. Next base: position 3,188,635 of record NW_027504842.1, on the reverse strand, counting down.
CTCATCGACAACTTATTTACTTTCTCATTAGTTAAATTACTTATCTCACTTGATATAGTTTGCACATTTATTTATTATTATATATTCACAAAATCTGGTGTTTTACTCACTCAACCTAGTGTTGACAAAATATTGTATTTTTAACGCATATCCAGGTCACCGTGTGATATGATTATCAAGTTTGTTTGAAGGAACTAAGAATTGCATGCTAGAGAGAAGAAACAAGAACTTAAATTTTTATTTTGTCTTTACTTATTTATTTGTGGATTATGTTCTTTGGTATTTGAAATTTGTTGGATCATTTAAATTTGAATAATAGATATTATAATTTTAATTATTTCATGATAGCACCTTGAGAACTGTGAGCAATAAACTCACGTCCCAGCATTTCCGCCATAGGTTGGGGTGTGACAAACTTCTTTTACCTATCTCGGTAGATCTTTATTCCCAAAATATAAGAAGATTCACAAAGATCTTTCATTGTGAAACAAGATCCCAACAAGTGCTTAACTTTCTTAAGCATAGGAGTGTTGTTTCCAGTTATCAGTATATCATCTACATAAATGATGAGCAATGATATAGTGCTCCCACTAGCCTTTCTATAAACACAAGGCTCGTCTTCATTTTTTATCAAACCAAACTCTTTGATTTTCTCATCAAAATGAAGATTCCAGCTGCGAGATGCTTGTTTGAGTCCATAAATGGACTTATTCAGTTTGCACACCGTAATAGGATATTTAGGATTGACAAAACCTTTAGGTTGAACCATATAGACATCTTTAGAAAGGTGTCCATTAAGAAAAGCGGTTTTGACATCCATCTACCATATCTCATAATCATAATACGCAACTATGGCAAGTAATATCCTTATTGACATAGTCCTGGCAACGGGCGAGAATTTTTCATCATAGGAAATACCTTGAGTTTGAGTAAAACCTTTCGCAACTAGCCGTGCTTTATAGGTTTGTATATTTCCATGCATGTTGGTTTTTCTTTTGAAAAAAACACTTTCTCCCTACTGCCCAACCTTCGGGGGGGGGGGTAGCTTAACCAAGTTCAAGACTTGATTTTCATTCACAGATTGCATCTAGGCGTTGATGGCTTCTTTCTATTTCTCAAATTCCGGATCTATGACAGCAGATTTGTAGTTAGTAGGTTCGTCATTTGACTCAGCTACAAATAGGACTTTGGGAGCATGTAGATGCCATTGGTATTTAGAATTTGGTATGCGATTCCTACTACTTTTGTGAACGCTCGTGTTTATGTCTGATGTATCAGTAACAACATCTTGTTGATCAGACGCTCCAACTTTCTCACTGGTTGTTTGTGGCTCTTGAATTTCTTCCAGATCGATAATATTTTTTCCAGTTCCTCGGTCGAGAATTTCATTCTTGAGGAAGTGGCCCTTGTCACACCCCAACCTACGACGGAAATTCCAGGGCGTGAGCTGATTGCTCACAGCTTTCAAGGTACTATCATGCAAATTGATAAATGCCAATATCTATTTAATTTATTTAAATAAAACTACAGTTATTTACATCAAGTATAAAGAAATTACAACAATGATCAATAAGTTTGTATCCTAAAAGGGCATCTCTATGTGATCTTCACCTTGCTAAACAACCAATCTGATAACCTGCAAATGCGTATAAAATATATTTTTATCAACAACATATGTTGAGTGAGTAAAACACCAGTTTTAGACACAACAGTTATAACATATAATAAATAAAGAAAGATGCAAATTGTTCCTGTGAGGATAAACAGTTAAACCATAGCATATAAACAATCAATAAAACCATAAAGAAAGGGCTAAACCGTGGCAAGTGAAGCGTAACGAGTGAATTTTGACGTAAAGTTTCTTGTTTGAGACGCTAGGATTTTGTTGAGATTGATTGCTAATATAATTAACAACATATATTTGATGGTTAGACTTGCATTTGTTATTGTCGTTGTTGTGAGAATGAGTAGGGGTAAATGAATTGAACTTACTAGCGAAAAAGTTAATGAACAAGATTGAATTGATTGTATTTATGTTTTGGAAATTTAGTTTATATTTTAGAGATGACAGGAGCTATCTCCTTGACTAAAAATGTGCTCATGAGGCGGTTATAGAAAATAAATGACTAATGTTATTTGATGTTAAGAAAACATTCTATGATTAATAAAGATGTGATTTAATGAGAAGATTTGATAGTTCTGTAGAATTCATATGAGTTATTAAGAAAGTGAAACTTAAATATGTTATGCTGATGTTTATGTATAACTTAAGGATAAGTTAGAATCCAAATTGAAAATCAATGAATTAATTCGATGAAAGAATGAGTTTTATCAAAGTTTGACATGTTTTAACAAATTAAAATTTGAAGTTGAATACTTGAAATATATTTAATAGTTTAGGTATATGATACCATGAGTATAAGAAAGCTATTTTATTATTAAATTGGGCAATAATATTATTTAAATTACTTGATATTCTGGTAATATAATAACGTGATAAGATGAATAGGTGAATACCAATTTAATAATATAGTGTAAATTGTTTTAATTTGCTCGTGATAACCGAGTCTTCATGAATGAAGGATTTGTATCCGATTAAGAGAATATAAATGTTTTTGAGTGCATAAATAGATCGAATCAATAGATCTTGATTCAAAAGTGATTTAGTAAGTAAGTAACTGACTAATTTAATAATAGAATAATCAAATAATTGAATAATTAAATCAAATCATAAATCGTTTCATATAAAATCAAATAAATAAACAAATAACTAATGTTCTTCGATGTGTTGGGTTTCCCATGAGCTTTCCATGGCATTTTGTTTCCCCAACTTATTAGCATACCAAAACGAAAACAAATGTATGAGTTGGCCTCCCATGAGCATTGCATGGCAACTTGAATGGTCCAACTTAATTAACGAATCAACGAATCAATTGAGTTTGTCGGCCCATGAGCGTTACATGGCGATTTAACCGACCAAACTAAGTAAGGAATAAACGAACTCAAGGATAAGTAGTTGAAACATCTCTCAAGCATAAGTAGTTGAAACATCTCGTGTATCACCACAAATGATTATGTTCCAGCAAAATATCGCAAATATAACAAATTGTGCAAATGTACAGTGGGCGTGTCCAACGCGTCCCATGGGTTTTACACCCGACTAGATATTTAAAAAAAATAAAACACAATAAAGGGTGTAATCGTTTAACCGATTATGTTAAATGCTTAAAGTGTCGGTCGCATGACAATTTCCACTATGGCGGGGAGTCTTGTCACACTCCCTAGTTTTAACTGAAAACAGCAAAAACAAAGCTAGGAAATTCCAAGAAAATTTCCAACAATAAAAGGCAATCTAATAAATTAAATAGAAATATTTTAAGATTGAGGCGTAGCCTCAAAGTTATAAAAATATTTTGAGAATGAGACATAGTCTCGGAGCAATAAAATATTTTGAGAGTGAAGCATAGCTTCGGAGTTGTGTGTGTGTGTGAATGACAAATAAAATAAACAATTAATTAAACAGTTAAATAAGTTATTAATCTAGTAAGTAATTGCGTAAGCTGTAATCAATCAAATAGAAAACATCAGGTAAACAAATAAGCACGAATGGGGCTCCTGAGCATGTTACTAGAGCACCACTAACGACCTATCTTAAACCCTCGGCAATTATACCAATCTGTCACACCCCAACCTACGGCGGAAATGCCGGGGCATGAGCTGATTGCTCACAGCTCTTAAGGTACTATCGAGCAAATTGATAAATGACAATATCTATTTAATTTATTTAAATAAAACAATTACATTTAAGTACATCAAGTATAAAGAAATTACAACAATGATCAATTAAGTTTGTATCCTAAAAGGGCATCTCTACGTGATCATCATCTTGCAAAACAACCAAGCTGATAACCGGAAAATGCGTATAAAATATATTTTTGTCAACAACACATGTTGAGTGAGTAAAACACAAGTTTAAGACACAACAGTAATAATATATAAAAAATAAAGAAAGATGCAAGTTGTTCCTAAGAGGATAAACAGTTAAACCATAGCATATAAAAATTCAATCAAACCATAAAGAAAGGGCTAAATCGTTACCAGCGAATGGGCATTGGTTATCAAGAATGAGATGTCGGTAAAACCATTGTCAATGCGTCGGACGCCGGCCACTACGACGATCTTATGATCATACTAGACTGAGAATATGTTGGACCTCTCCGAAATGTATTCAAATAAGCAAGTAAGCAAATAACAACTTAGGCATAAAATGATATACACACAAGGATTAAAACAGTTGCTGTTTTAAATACTAGATAATAGATAAATACTGTAAATACGCATATGTCGCCAAAAGGATTTAAAATAAGTAAAAAGGGGAGTGATTACTCACCTGATTAGAGGAACCAAGTTACAATGATGATGGTGTGAGAAAGATGAACCATTCGGGATATACCGTCAATGATTCCTAGTTAAATAATATTAATATAAATTATTTAATAATAAGACAACGAGTATAATGAATTAAAGTGTCGATGTGATTTGAGTTATGTTTGGGATTAGAATGTTTATTAATTGATCGATTGATTTCCATTATGATGGATATAGCGAAAACGTTATTATAACTTATGTAAATAAATATGGGATAAATATAATACGATTATACAATTACATAAATAATATTTAAATAAATATAAAGAAATCATAAATGAGTACATATATAAATATAACTTGTACTAATTTAATCCAAATGTTAAAATATATATTTATCATACCAATTATATATTGGAATACGTAATGGAAAACTAATTTTATAATTATAATTAATACGTTTAAAATATGATTGTTACAACTTTTTAGGAACGATACATATATATAATATATATTTTTTATGTATAAATTTAATATAAGCAAAAATAATAAAAAAATGTTCAACGACGAGGAACGTAAATTAAAGTGTCGGGTTTTAAATAAAAAGAATAAGGTTTACTATTATTAAAATATACTTATAATGCATACATGTTTATATATATATATATATATATATATATATATACACACGTAAACGAATAAAATAATGTTTTTATAATAATAAATATTAACTACATTTAATTGATAAAAACTCTTGAATTCATTAAATCAAACAAAAAATAAATAAAAACAAAAACTACCATCGCCGGGACTCGAACCCGAGCTAATGGCCGGCATCAGGAGGAGCACAGACACACGCCGAGCCAACTGAGATGGGTGTGTCAGTTGCTTTGAACCAAAAACAGTTTAATATATCTAACCAGACAAAAATGCCCAAACTAATTACAAACCCTAGGATCGACAATCGATTGATCCAGTTGTTGTTTAGTTAATTAATCATAGGGTTTTTGTTTTATGATCGGAGACGAATTTAATACGCATATAAATTACCTATGATTATCTTTAATCTGCTGTTAATTAACTCGATATGTAGACGGTAACTAACTGACATTGCAAGGCTGATATATTGCAATTAAGTTTAGGGCAATTGTTGGCGATGGGGAGAGGGTATTATCTGCAGGATTAATTGAATTTTGAAGCTCGTTAACAAGGATATCCATATACGGGTAAACGAAGGTTTTGAGATTATGCTAATACCTATATTTTTTATCATGTTTCCTAATTCACATTGTCGGTAGGTCGTTTAGATGTAAAGAAATAAAAGCTTAGATCAAATCCAATAATAAACAAGGATTAGGCTACAAGAAACGTAAACGAGTTGTGGGTTTGGGTTTGGATACGGGTTTGGGTAATGGGTTGAAAAGGTTTGGATAAAAGATTAAAATAATAATTTAACATATTTGCTATTTAGTCCCTGCACAATTGAGATGGATACAAACGGAGATTAAAGTTTAGCTTAGGGTAAAAGTTGAACATATTTCAAAGTTAATTATATATTTATAAAATAAATATAATAAAAAAATAAAAATTATAAAATGATTACTCGATAAACGCGATATTATATATTTATTTATTTACTTTTATTGTTAAATTTCCCCAACATAAAACGGGACAGATAACGATTAATAAAATAATAACTTAATAATCCGAGTTGTTACTGCCCTACATTTTTATAGAAATCAAATTTGTATTAGGGTGGAAGAAATAATATTCGCTTTAGTTATAGTATCCAACAAAAACAACTTTTACGCCGTGAGGATCGAGTTTGCATCATAATCACTGGTGACATATGCATCACATTCCCATACTCTAAGGAAAGACAAATTGGGTTTACTCCCATGCCATATCTCATATAGGGTTTTGCTTACCTTTTTAGTTGGAGACAGATTAACAATTCGGGCGGCGGTCATAAGGGCAAAGCTCCAAAAGGAGTTAGGCAAGTTAGTTCTACACATCATCGATTGGACCATGTTTAGCAAGGTTCGATTTCTCCTATCGCTCACGCCATTATGTTGGGGTGTGTTGGGTGGAGTGAGTTGTGTAAAAATTTCATGCTCTTTTAGATGATTGATGAACTTTGAGCTAAGATACTCTCCACCTCGATCTGATCAACGCATTTTAATTGTTTTTACAAATTAGTTTTCCAATTCGCTTTGAAACTCTTTGAATTTTTCATAATTTCATGCTTGTGTTTCATAAGATACACATAAGCATATTAACTGTAATCGTCAATAAAAGAAACAAAGTATCTTTCATGATTTACATACATAGTTCGGAAAACGCAAACATCCATATGTATGAGTCTAAATATATCCTTTGCTCGTTCACTTTTATGAGTGAAGGACTCCTTGGTGAGTTTGCCAGCTATACAAGACTCATAGTCGTCAAAAAAGTCTGGTCCTGTAGATTCAAGAATCCCTTAAGATTGGAGTCTTTTAACTTGTGCCTTGCATATTTGACCAAGTCGGCAATGCAATAGAAACATATCATTGATGCCATATATGATATGTTTAGAAAGATTAAATGCATTATTGTTAATTTGAACATCAATCTCATAAATACCATTTCGAGGTTTAGCCTCAAAATAAAAGGCATCATTCACTAAGCAGAAATAGCAATATCATTAAAAGCGTATTTAAATCATTGTTTAAAAAGTAAAGAAACTGAAATAATGTTTCTGGTCAAACCAGGTGCAAACAAACAGTTGTTCAAAGTAACTACAAGGCCAAACGGACAAAAAAAAAACGATATATGCCGGTTGCAACAAGGACTCTCTTCCCATCACCAATGATAAGTTCCATGCTGCCTTGTTTCAGATTCTTCCAGTTTATCAGGATCCCGCAAGACATTTACTATGTGGTAACCACATCCGGTGTTAAATACACATGTGTTGCTAGAAACAGCTAAAAGTTCAATAACATATATGGAAATTCCTTTTGAGGAGCTTTCACCATTGGTCATCTATTTTTTCAGCTTAACAACATAGTTGGGATAATTACATTTCCAGTGACCCATTTTGTTGCATTTGTAGCACCGGTGTTCCTCAGTAGGCGATAATGGTACCTTTGCAACACCCTTGTTAGTTTTGGTGGCATGCTTGACAACAACAATAACCATATTCTAGCCTTTACCGTTATAACCCCGGTTCTTGGGATTAGGCTTCTTGACACCAGCAAATCGAAGCATCAGAACTTGATTATTTTAGTTGGAATAATCATCTCAGCCATTTTGAGCACACCATGATGCTCCGACACTGTCTATACCCAGACATTCATATTAAAATTCATTACAAACCGGTCGTAAGAGCAGGGGAGAGAGTTTAAGATTAAATCTGATGCCATTTCATCCGAAAAGGGATAATCATGTTTAATAAACTGGTCGATGTACCCTTTCATCTTGATGACATGCCCACTAACTAAGGATCCATCTTCCATTTCGCAGCTAATCGGGTGCTTCATGGTGTCAAAGCATTTTTAACGGACTTGTTTCTGAAACATTCCCTTGAGTTGCTCAATCATCTCATAGGCACCATTATCTTCCAAGCCCTTAGCAAGCGACTTCAGTAGAGTCGTCCTTATGCTTTTCAAAAAATTTTCCGGTAGCAGCATTATCGTTTTCAGGCTCGGTTGGAACTGGTCCATCGAGAACATAGTGCATCTTTTACAACAAGTCTCAAATTGCGGTGTCATTCAAGAAAGTTGGTGTTATTCAGTTTTTCTTTCTCAAGTATAGTTTTAAGGGTGAATGAGGAGTTATTATCAGTTGACATATGTTAAATAAGAAAAAGTAATTTAATTAGTATTTTCGATGTTATAATCCTATTATCAATGACCCAATAACATTAATAAATAGAAACTTGAGAACCTGGCTTCCAGTTAGTAATGACAGCTGTAGCACACAACATTAGTAAGTGATTAGGTAGACTGACAATAATTGCCAATTTTGGATAAAGCACAACTCTCGTTTATGAGGCCTATTAGGACAACACTTGCCCAAGTAGATATGTTTAGCCTCATCTATGCCCACCTTAGTCTTCAGACAGCTGTAGCACATAACAGAAGAGTAAAGTAATAGTCGCCCTAATACAATCACTTGTGAAAGGGCCGGATGTGTCAACGAAACCCTTTCGCCTTGAAGGGATATGCTAGAAATCAAGTGCGGTGTTGTAGCTCCAAACACTTGAAATTTCGCGGTATACCTCAAGTGTGGCTTTTAGTAGGATGGCATAGACTATTGATTTTAAAATTGTGGTTAATTTTAGAATTTACCGAATTTAAGATGAAATCCGATGTCATTTCATCCGAAAGGGGATAATCATGTTTTTTCAACTGGTCGATGTACCCTTTCATCTTGATGACATGCCCACTAACAGAGGATCCCTCTTCCATTTTGCAGCTAATCGGGGGCTTCATGGTGTCAAAGCGTTTTAGATGAGCTTGTTTCTGAAACATGCCCTTGAGTTGCTCAAGCATCTCATAGGCACCATTATCGTCCAAGCCCTTAGCAAGCTTGGAGGACATGGTGGCTAACATAATGCACACGACTTCAGTTGAGTCGTCCTTATTCTTTTCAAATATTTCTGGTAGTAGAAGTATTGTTTTCAGGCTCGGTTGGAACTGGTCAATCGAGAACATAGTGCATCTTTGCCATTATGAGAACAAGTCTCAAATTACGGTGTCATTCACGAAAGTTGGTGCCATTCATTTTTCTTTCTCAAGTATACTTTTGAGAGTGAATGGGGAGTTATTGTCTTTTGACAAATGTTAAATAAGAAAAAGTAATTTAATTATTATTTTTGATGTTATAATCCTATAATCAATGACCCGATAACATTAATAAATTGGAACTTGAGAACCTGGCTTCCAGTTAGTAATGGCAGCTGTAGCACACAACATTAGTAAGTGGTTAGGCAGACTGACAACGATTGCCAATTGTGGATAGAGCACAACTCTCATTTATGAGGTCTATTAGGACAACACTTGCCCAAGTAGATACGTTTAGCCTCATCTATGCCCACCTTAGTCTTCAGGCAGCTGTAGCACGTAACAAAAGAGTAAAGTAATAGTCGCCCTAAAACAGTCACTTGTGAATTGGCCGGATGTGTCAACGAAACCCTTTTTCCATGAAGGGATAGGCTAGAAATCATGTGCGGTGTTGTAGCTCCAAACACTTGAAATTTCGCAGTATGCCTCAAGTGTGGCTTATAGTATGTAACACCCCGCAACCGCAGCGGAAACGTAAACGGGATGCGACAGACACCTCTGATATCAACCACATTGTTTATAAAGAAAACTGAATGCATTAACATACTTCAAAATTACATTATCTCATCTTTCATTACCGTCTAGGGGATACACACATCATACAATACGATTCATAATTCTGTCTGTTATAATGTATCCTAACATCCCGCACACAAATCTTACACACATCAAGCACTTAGCACGTAAGCAATCACTTCATCTAAATTGTACCTGAAAAGCATGTGAGAAAACGGGTCAACTACGAATAGTTGGTGAGTTTCACAATTTTAGTAAACCATGATAAATCCATATCATAATATAATATTATCTGGGGACACTGTTAACCCAGTACTGTACTCACTCCGGGGACACTGTTAACCCAGAAACACATCCAATAACCTCTGGGGACACTGTTAACCCAGAGACACATCAAATAACCTCTGGGGACACTGTTAACCCAGAACACTGTTTCGGACCTTACAATATTAGCAACTCAGACAATTACCATCTTAATACATTACCGTACGATTCCCGTACAATAAACATTATATAAAATACATTCATCTCCATGCGATCAGCATGTACTTAAACATTTTGATAGAAACATGCTTTCCGCCCTGGGAAAATATTTAAAACAGTTCAGTAAAAAGGGGCTCGTGAAACTCACCTTAGCACATGCAAGCAGGTAACAACAATCATTATCAGTTAACACGTCCAATCTGTAATATGATCCCTACGATCGTTACTATACGCTTATTATTAATATAACTTTAATCGTATCAACCGGTACATCTGGGGACACTGTTAACCCAGTCCTGTACTCATCCGGGGGCAATGTTAACCCAGAAACACTTTTCTGGACTCAGATTGTGATATCGTTTAGAGTTCCATGGTCACAATTGCTATTAGTCGTTTTTCTCGTTTTGCGTGCCTAACACGATTATCCGTTTTTATGTTTCAAAAATGAGTTTGGTCACACACGACCCGAAAATAGACGTTGACTGATAGTTTAAGTAAAGTTGTGAAATTTGAGCTCGGTTTAGACGCCCCGTTTGGCCGCGGGACCCGTTTCCGTCTTTAGCGTACCGGAAACTGTTAAAATAGGTTAAAATTACTCAAATCATCCGAATTATTTTCGGATGATTCATTTTTACTTGTTTAACTCAATTATATGAAAATAGTTCATTTTTAGGGTTTTTATACACCAGTCAGCTCGCTTAAGCGAACTTCACCGGCTTACTCGTTTTAAGCTTTAAAAGTTTGTTTTTGCACAAATAATTATCCGTTTAATCTCGGATCTTGAAATTTTGCACAAATGACCTTTTGACAGTGGGTAATTTTATAAAAATATTTCCAGAATTAATTTTTATATTTAAAATTTATTTATCTATTTTTAAACACCATTTAATCACTAAATATGTCGTAAATAACAACGATCTTAGAAAAATCCCAAATTTCTCCTGGATGTCCCCTGCCATCCACATAGTCCCCTGTAATTTTTCCAGAACCAAAATCTTCTTTTACATGCCATTTTCACCAAAACCGAGCTAGAAATCCCTAGAACTCGTTTAACCGAAAAGCCTACTTAGACTTCTCCAACTGACCTCAAATTTTGTGTGTGACTTATACATGATATATAAAGCTTATCTGCAATTTTCCAGAATTTTTCATGATATTTAACTATTTTTCACCATTTTTGGCCAAAACCGAGCATTAAATTCACCAAATATTCATCCTTTATCCAAAAATTCACAGAACTCATATTTTCATGTGTTTAACACCTCTGTAAAATTTCATGACCTAACTCTAAACGACCAATAATCTGTCCAAAAACACATACACCGACATAAACCGAATAAACCTTTCGTTTTCCGCCACTACAAGCTACAAACACGTCTTTCCGCCTTATCTACCACTAAACACAGAGCCTACAAACAACATACCACAATACCAAGCAAGTTACACTCACGATCAAGCCATTTCTTTCATGGTTACGGTTATGATACAAAAACAAAGATTTAAACCGTAAAAATTCGTTCTTGGTTCGTTTAACCCCTTTCTTGGACCAAGATCCCTTGTATAACCCGTATACATCACTTGATAATGCAAGAATCGGTTTTCATCTTTGAAACCTCATTTTCTTGCAAATAAACTCAAGAAACGAAGATGGAAACGTGATTAACTCGCTTATTTACCTTGTTTTCTTGCTAAAAACTCTCGGTTTTGGATCATGATCTTGAGAGGATTGGAGATTGTTGGATGAGTTTGTGTGAAAAAAGAAAAATGAAGTGGGTTTGTGGGGGTGGTGGTCCGATCGGTCTCTTGGAAGGGTGGGGTGGGACCCACCTCTTCATTTTAGGCCACATGTTTGGATTCTCTTAATCCGGATAATGTTTTGGATAATCTGGTTCAGTTCGTTTTTCGGTTAAATGTTTATTTCGGCTTAAAACGAGGCTAAAACGGTCGTTTTTCGGCTAAAAAATGAAATTTATATAAAACAGACTTAAGAACTTTAAAAACTCAAACCATAACTTTCGTTAACTTAAAACATCATATTATTAATAATTTCGCATCTTTTTCGGCTTTATCGATTGTCTCTTGCTTGGTTTGGTATTAAAGGTTTCGTTTAATGTATCGACGTACCATTAAATCGAAATTCTTTTTATGTGCCTTAATTCACTTATCCCGAAGCTTTAATACTTCGTAAACATCACTAAATATCATATATCTCGTCTATAATTGAACCCTCGGTTCGTTCGGGTTTCAATAACTATCGATCGATTAATCGCGTATTCAATACGATGAATTATATATTCACGTACAATCAATACAGTGAACCATGTATTCTCGTATAATTACTATGGTAATTCATGTACTAGACATTAAGTATGACGTAACTATTGTCTACCGGTTAGGGTATACCGGGTTTCGTCGGAATCGTTACATTCTCCCCCCGTTAAGAAATTTCGTCCTCGAAATTTTACACGCTCACTATCCCTTTCCGAGAGAAAGGTGGGGGTTTTTCCTTCAGAATACACCCTCGCGTTACCAGGTATAATCTGGTCCTCGCTGTGAATTCCACTTAATCTTAATCAATAAAGCTTGGTGTGCCCAAACTGTTTAGTTTTCCCGTCTACTATCTCTACGGAATTATTTATGATATCAAGTATGACTTCTATGAGTACCTCCATTACTAGTACTTTCGTTGCCTCATCGCTTAAGTACTTTTCAATCCGTATACATGGCAAAACATCATGTATAGTACTTAGCCCCTGGAATACTTTAATCAATAAACTAAGTGACCAATCATGGAGATAGTCTCATGAGGCCCAATATATTAAGGAGCTATTTTCGGTTTTGGCAAACCTCATATCACCTCTCTAAGGTGATGCCTTAAAAATGCCTTGTCACCTCTTTCCAATGACAATGGTTTCCTATGAATGTTGGCATAAATCCTTTGCCAATCTCGCGATGCTTTCAGCTTATTTCAAATATTATAAATCCGATTGGTTGTTTCTCGAATCAACTCAAATCTTATGGCTTGATTGACGCCCATTTTCAATTTAACAACTTGGTGATAATCACTTCACCCATAGAAAGCTTCAAGCTCTCGATGTTCCCTTCCCCGCCTTCCAATATTGGAAGTAGGATGACTATTTCGATCTGAGATAATTGAAAATGGTACTCCACGACGAGATACCATTTCACCATCATGAATTTGGGCGAGAATTTATCGTGGTAATCGTCATGGATTGGAATGAAATGCGAGGATTGGTTAATTGATCCGCGATTACCCAATTTACCTCATGCCTTTGATATATCTTGGGAATTTGCGTCCCGAAATCCATTGTAATTTATTCCCACTATCATTGGCGATTGTTCTGTCGTTGTGGCATTCCCTAGGGTTTTCGGTATGCAGCCCTATCTCTTGCATAACTTAAATTTTCACCAACATACGTAGCCATATCTCTCTCCACACTCGGTCATTGATAGAATCCTTTCAGATATTCATATCATCAATAGTCTAATCCGATCCCGGATGTATGGAATATTTCGATCTATGCGCTTCGTCCATGTTTAATTCCCGAAGGTCATGGAGGGTCGGGATCCAAACCCGATTGTTTCGAAGTAGAGAATTTCGTCCATGCGCTGTTCGAAATTCTTCACATTGCCGTAAAGTCCTTCCTTTTCCAAATGTTCCTCTTTCTACGCCTCACGTTGAGCGACTCGAATCAGGTCCGAAAGGTTCGACTGGACTATCATCCCCAGCACTCGCACTCGCAATGGCTTAACCCGATCTTTCTTACTCAAGGCATCGGCTACGACGTTAGCCTTGCCAGGGTGATAACGGATGTCACAGTCATAATCGCTTAACAACTCGACCCATCTTCGTTGCCTCATATTCCGTTCTTTCTGATCGAATATGTGCTGCAAACTTTTATGATCGGTGAAAATGGTGCACTTCGTATCGTAGAGATAATGTCTCCACATTTTAAGTGCGAAGATAACCGCTCCCAGTTCTAAGTCGTGAGTAGTGTAATTTTTCTCGTGTACTTTTAACTATCGGGAAGCATGGGTTATAACCTTATTATACTGCGTCAACACGCATCCTAACCCTTTACGCGATGCGTCACAATACGCAACAAAACCATCGTCTCCATCGGGGAGACTTAAAATCGGCGCTTGGCACAATTTTAATTGTTTCCATCTTATTTGGATCTATGTGAAATCCTTGTTGCTTTACAACATGACCAAGGAATTATGCCTTCTTTATTCAAAATCACATTTCGAAAACTTCGCGTACAACTCCTTTTGCTTTAACACTTCCACAATTTTCCTTAACCGTCGTTCGTGCTCTTCTTTACGTTGCGAATATATCAAAATATCATTAATGAATTTTATGAAAAATTTGTCAAAATAAAGTTTACAGACTCGGTTCATGAGTTCCATGAATGCTGCCGGCGCATTTGTTAGCCCGAAAGGCATAACCAAAAATTCATAATGGCCGTAGCGAGTCCGAAACACTGTTGTTGCAACGTCCTCCTCTTGGATTTCTCATTTGATGATAACTATATCTAAGATCAATTTTCTAAAAATAAATCGCCCATTGCAGTTGATTAAACAGATCATTCACTTCGAAGAAGTGAGTACCTACTCTTGATCGTCACTTTATTCAATTCTCCCTAATCAATACATATCCTAACACTTCCGTCCTTCATTTCCCAAATAACCCTGGTGCACCCCATGGTGACTAACTAGGTCGTATAAAACCTTATCCAATAAATCTTGCATTTCAGTTGGTGTAAGTCGGTAAGATGCTTTAGCAACAGGGCCAGCTTGAGGTATTAAATTGATTCCGAATTTGACATGTCGGGTTGGCGGTAATCCAGGAAGTTCTTCTGGGAAAACTTGTGGAAATTCGCGTACCACCGGGATATCTTCTGTATGTTTTCTTTTAAATACTTTGGCAAACGCGTTTGTTAAACACACCACGTCTTCTTGTCGTAAATACTATAACATCTCCAAATGAGATTAGAGTGGTAACATAATACCGTACACTTTTCTCTGTATCTAATCGCTTCATCGTCCGAAGGAGAGCTTCTAATCATCTTCTTTTCATAATTGATTTCAGCTTCATGTCGAGTTAGCCAGTCCATGTTAACTATTACGTCAAACTTCTTAACTTTACTAGTCGTAGGTCAATAAGGAAAGGTTAATCGTTCAGAATAATAGGACAATTCCGAACAATTTAGTTAACCATTAGGGGTTTACCGTTAGCGATTCTACAGTATAGGGTTCTATAGTTTCACTAATCGGTATCTTTCCAAATGATAGGAGGTTAACAAGAGCTAACTTCTATCGACGACCGTAAAAATATCGCTGAAGTCTATTGATTTAAAACTACAGCGTACTTAATACCACTTTTGGATCATGACTTGCTTTATTTGAATTACTCCCAAAAGCACGGCTCCTTGCTTGATCAGAGGTTGATGCTTGTCATGAGGTTCATCTTCCAACAACACCTTGGTTCAACTTTGGGCAATTTCTCTTGAAACGTTCTGTACTGCCACATTCCTAACAAGTACAACTGTTTGGCATAATTTGATTTCTTTGGATGGATTGTTATTGAAGTTGTTGGGTTCGGAGTGGTTGTACACGAATGGGTTGGGGTTGTCGGTTCACATGGCTTCACTTGGTTCTACAATTGTGGCATTACGTCCATCTTTACTACACCTGTGGCCTACTATCACTCGACATTCTTCTTCCTGCCGATAACCATATTTTCCACATTTAGGGAAGGACCCTGTATGCGGTTCATGTTTTCACACCAGAACTAGTCTTAGTATAATTCTGGGTTGTAGGACTTACCTACTTATTCAAAGGCCTATCTTGCACTATGCCTTTATCACTTCTCTTCTTTAACACCCGACGTCTCACCTAACGTCCTTCCAGTCAGCTTCCCATAGAGTTAAATATATCGATGCTGGCTTGTGACACAACCCTTCCAAAGGTTGTATATTTTACCGGATTGACTATACTCCTTATCGATGGAGTTAGTCCCCAATATAGCGCTCACTCCGCTTAGTTTCAGGGGTAATTAGCCATGTTACCAGACATGACAATTCCTTCAAACTATTAGCGTGTTCTAAGTAATCAGCACGAAACATTTCTATTTTTTTTACAGCTCAGTTCCCAATCCCTGAACTTAATTACTCGAATAAAAGTGCTCTAGCACAAGAATTTTAAATTCCGACCATGTCCTCTGAGCAATAATTTTCTAACAATAATTTTGTACAATCGTGTTCCATCACGATACAACATAATCTACCAACATATCTGTAGCATATTTCACTACACAATGTTCTAGTCTCTTACCAATATCCTTAACCATTTAGATCTTTTCTATCTACTCGTTAATCTATTCCTCCCTTTACCATCAGTACCCTATTAATAATTTCCTTTCCACAAACAACAACATATCCTTCATACCGGATCTAATTCATTACGACTACTATTCATGTTTAGTTTATAACTAATACTTGTAGTCACATAGTATCTGGTGGGACATTATCACTCTTAGTAATAACACTAAGAATTGAAATATTCATAATCATGTGATTGCTCGATCTATAAGTCTGCGATCACATTTGCATCAACACTAGCAGTGATCTGTGATACAACATTCGGTATCATCATTTGCTATCTTTGAGCAATCAACTGAATCATATCAATCTCCATCATTGGAGTTACTCTTTTTATGTCATTCTGCCATACTCATCCCGTACGCAGTAATCATTACTAATCTCACCATATAACTCGTTACCAGCTCAATCATAACAACAGGTACACATACACACCAAATATTATCATATATATTATACATACCGGCATCTAGTATATATGTCCCACAAATATAATAACATACAGACTTAACCTGACGTCGGTTAACGTCTAAATATGGTTCATAACCCTTGTCACCATCTGACATATATATCTTTCTCAACAAAAATCAATGTTTAATATTCATGATTTCAATATCCTTCTGCATGTCAGCATAACCGATACATGCTCACCGTGAGCACCAAATGATTACGTACCACGGAGTTATAATATCCGTGTCTATTTGTATATCTGGCATACACGGTATACCATCTACGAACGAACAGCCAACTATGCTATAATGACTCCAACACCTCTTTGTGTATGGGTAATCATTCTATTCGAGCATACATGGGCGTAGGCATCTAACGGATATAAGGATAACATAGGGAGTTGCAAGGTTCAAGGTAATCGCGCAACATGGGTTGCCTTCAAGTATTATTAATTACTATTATGGGAAATTCTATCACTTACTCAGTCAATGTCCTCAGGCGTTCTAGGTTCGTTGAAATCGGTAATTCTCGATTTGGAGGTGGTATGACTCATATGTTTGAGAGTGAGAAATACATATATATATTTCTATACATTATTTTTTTTATCTGTTGATTTACTATCAAATTTATTATTATTATTATTTTATTTATTTATTTACCTTAATGGAATAAGAATGGGTTCAGGTACGGATCCGTCCGTACGTGAGGGTCGACGGTTCGGGTGAACATCTGGGGTTATTAGGATATACGGTACCGGTGTTGGTAGGGTAAGGAACTTATCAATTTTGGTTGGGAGTGACGGTTACTAGATATTTCTGGTTAATGTCAAACGGGAGATCTAACTTGGTACTATCATAACTATGACCCGATAAGTCAGACTCATCATCAACCGATGCTCTTAGAAATTTCAGCATCCTCGGTACTTTTATTATTTCATCCCCCGGTTCCTTATCCGGGTCCCATTTCTCAATACATCTACCCACAAGATATGTACATATATATATATATATATACATTAGCACGTATAAATAATATTATATACTTTACACATATGTTGCCATTTTTACCTATTAATGTACCCCGTGACTTCCCCTGAATTCCCTCGTGCGGACAAGTCTGTTATTATGTTCCGGACCATAACAACTCACTTGTCCATCCAAGTTCATCCAGACCTCGTCACTATAAATTATTAGTTGATATTCAGATCCAATAATACTTGAGCTACTGGTTATATTTTAGGTATCTTTTAAAGACATCCTAATTCTTTTATAACCAATGGCTCTGATACCAAGTTCTGTAACACCCCGCAACCGCAGCGGAAACGTAAACGGGATGCGACAGACACCTCTGATATCAACCACATTGTTTATAAAGAAAACTGAATGCATTAATATACTTCAAAATTACATTATCTCATCTTTCATTACCGTCTAGGTGATACACACATCATACAATACGATTCATAATTCTATCTGTTATAATGTATCCTAACATCCCGCACACAAATCTTACACACATCAAGCACTTAGCACGTAAGCAATCACTTCATCTACATTGTACCTGAAAAGCATGTGAGAAAACGGGTCAACTACGAATAGTTGGTGAGTTTCAAAATTTTAGTAAACCATGATAAATCCATATCATAATATAATATTATCTGGGGACACTGTTAACCCAGTACTGTACTCACTCCGGGGACACTGTTAACCCAGAAACACATCCAATAACCTCTGGGGACACTGTTAACCCAGAGACACATCAAATAACCTCTGGGGACACTGTTAACCCAGAACACTGTTTCGGACCTTACAATATTAGCAACTCAGACAATTACCATCTTAATACATTATCGTACGATTCCCGTACAATAAACATTGTATAAAATACATTCATCTCCATGCGATCAGTATGTACTTAAACATTTTGATAGAAACATGCTTTCCGCCCTAGGAAAATATTTAAAACAGTTCAGTAAAAAGGGGCTCGTGAAACTCACCTTAGCACATGCAAGCAGGTAACAACAATCATTATCAGTTAACACGTCCAATCTGTAATATGATCCCTACGATCATTACTATACGCTTATTATTAATATAACTTTAATCGTATCAACCGGTACATCTGGGGACACTGTTAACCCAGTCCTGTACTCATCCGGGGGCAATGTTAACCCAGAAACACTTTTCCGGACTCAGATTGTGATATCGTTTAGAGTTCCATGGTCACAATTGCTATTAGTCGTTTTTCTCGTTTTGCGTGCCTAGCACGATTATCCGTTTTTATGTTTCAAAAATGAGTTTGGTCACACACGACCCGAAAATAGTCGTTGACTGATAGTTTAAGTAAAGTTGTGAAATTTGAGCTCGGTTTAGACGCCCCGTTTGGCCGCGGGACCCGTTTCCGTCTTTAGTGTACCGGAAACTGTTAAATCAAATACAAATTACTCAAATCATCCGAATTATTTTCGGATGATTCATTTTTACTTGTTTAACTCAATTATATGAAAATAGTTCATTTTTAGGGTTTTTATACACCAGTCAGCTCGCTTATGCGAACTTTACCGGTTTACGCGTTTTAAGCTTTAAAAGTTTATTTCTGCACCAATAATTATCCGTTTAATCCCGGATCTTGAAATTTTGCACAAATCACTTTTTGACAGTGCGGAATTTTATAAAAATATTACCAGAATTAATTTTTATATTTAAAATTTATTTATCTATTTTTAAACACCATTAAAACACTAAATATGTCGTAAATACCAAACGACCTTAGAACAATCCCAATTTTTTCCTGGATGACCCCTGCCATCCACCTAGTCCCCTGTAATATTTCCAGAACCAAATTCCCTTTTTAAATGCCAATTTCACTAAAACCGATCTAGAAAACCCTAGAACTCGTTTAACCGAAAAGCCTACTTAGACTTCTCCAACTAACCTCAAATTTTGTGTGTGACTTATACTTGATATATAAAGCTTATCTGCAATTTTCCAGAATTTTTCATGATATTTAACTATTTTTCACCATTTTTGGCCAAAACCGAGCATTAAATTCACCAAATATTCATCCTTTATTCAAAAATTACCAAAAATTCACAGAACTCATATTTTCATGTGTTTAATACCTCTGTAAATTTTCATGACCTAACTCTAAACGACCAACAAACTGTCCAAAAACACATACACCGACATAAACCGAATATACCTTTCGTTTTCCGCCACTACAAGCTACAAACTCGTCTTTCCGCCTTATCTACCACTAAACACAGAGCCTACAAACAACATACCACAATACCAAGCAAGTTACACTCACGATCAAGCCATTTCTTTCATGGTTACGGTTATGATACAAAAACAAAGATTTAAACCGTAAAAATTCGTTCTTGGTTCGTTTAACCCCTTTCTTGGACCAAGATCCCTTGTATAACCCGTATACATCACTTGATCATGCAAGAATCGGTTTTCATCTTTGAAACCTCATTTTCTTGCAAATAAACTCAAGAAACGAAGATGGAAACGTGATTAACTCGCTTATTTACCTTGTTTTCTTGCTAAAAACTCTCGGTTTTGGATCATGATCTTGAGAGGATTGGAGATTGTTGGATGAGTTTGTGTGAAAAAAGAAAAATGAAGTGGGTTTGTGGGGGTGGTGGTCCGATCGGTCTCTTGGAGGGGTGGGGTGGGATCCACCTCTTCATTTTAGGCCACATGTTTGGATTCTCGTAATCCGGATAATGTTTTGGATAATCTGGTTCAGTTCGTTTTTCGGTTAAATGTTTAATTCGGCTTAAAACGAGGCTAAAACGGTCGTTTTTCGGCTAAAAAATGAAATTTATATAAAACCGACTTAAGAACTTTAAAAACTCAAACCATGACTTTCGTTAACTTAAAACATCATATTATTAATAATTTCGCATCTTTTTCGGCTTGATCGATTGTCTCTTGATTGGTTTGGTATTAATGGTTTCGTTTAATGTACCGACGTACCATTAAATCGAAATTCTTTTTCTGTGCCTTAATTCACTTATCCCGAAGCTTTAATACTTCGTAAACATCACTAAATATCATATATCTCGTCTATAATTGAACCCTCGGTTCGTTCGGGTTTCAATAACTATCGATCGATTAATCGCGTATTCAATACGATGAATTATATATTCACGTACAATCAATACAGTGAACCATGTATTCTCGTATAATTACTATGGTAATTCATGTACCAGACATTAAGTATGACGTAACTATTGTCTACCGGTTAGGGTATACCGGGTTTCGTCGGAATCGTTACATAGTAGGATGACATAGACTATTGATTTTAAAATTGTGGTTAATTTTAGAATTTACCGGATAGAGTAAAAGTCCAGTTTTATTGTATTAATCGTGACAACTTGATGAACCCTTTCATCTCTAATGACACTTAGTTTTAGATAACCTGTAAAAACTAAGTTTGTCGCGATATAAATAACCAATTCTAACTTAATAGTTAAAACAAAGTTATAAGTTTTTGGAAAATCAAATTTAGTTTTATTTTGCAAAAACATAATTGATTAATAAGTTTATTTTCAAATATTTGGTATTAGGTTGGTGGTGATATAACTAGTTGTAAAAAGCAAGAAACCACAATAGCAAATAAGATTATATAAATCTTAAATGGCCAAGAATAGTGATTGATCTTTCTAGAGCCTATTAGCAAGATCAATCGAGTCAAGGGGTCACAACATAAAACAACCACAAAGATGGGATCTTAGTGCATCCCATCATCTTTAGTATATCCTACTGATTTCAAGAACTCCATGTGTAACATCCTACTTTTGATAACAATAAATAAAATAATTTTGTTTACTTAATAATGTGTTATTATTTTGTTAAGTTAAATAAAAATAGTAGAATGTGGGCTTGGACAATAAACAGTGGAATAAGGGATGGTGATAGTGTAACGATTCCGGCAAATTCAGGTATACCCTAGCCGGTATATACTAATTACGTGTTATTTAATACCGAATATATGAATTATAATGTGTTTGTACGAGTATATAAGATTCACAGTACGAATTATACTCGAATGTACAGCTAGTCGTATTGGAATTACGATTAACCGATGAACGGTTATTGAAACCCGAACGAATCGGGGATTACATTATAGACGAAATATATGATGTTTAGTAAGGTTTACGAAGTATTAAGGCTTCGGGATAAGTGAATTATAGCACAGAAAAAGGATTTCGATTTATTGGTACGTCGGTACGTTAAACGAAACCTTTAACATCAAACCAAGCAAGAGACGATCGATCAAGCCGAAAAAGATGCACAACTATCGACAATATGATGTGTTAAGTCAATAAATGTCATGGTTTAAGTTTTTAAAGTTTTTAAATCGGTTTTATATAAATTTCATTTTTAAGCCGAAAAACGACCGTTTTAGCCTCGTTTTAAGCCAAATTAAACGTTTAACCGAAAAACGAACTGAACCAGATTATCCACAACATTATCCGGATTACACAATCCGAATGTGTGGCCAAGATTTGAGGTGTGGGCCCCACCCCACACCAATACTAGGACCGATCGGTCCCCTTCACACACATTAACATTCCATTTTTCTTTTTTTTTATCACCACACTCCCAAAATCCTCTCAACCCTTTACACATTCAACCAAAAACCTTTGATTTTTAAGAAGATCCACAAGGTATAAACATGTTGTTATGGTTTAATCTTGGTTTTTAATTCCAAAATCTTGAGAAAATGAGGTTTCAAGTGAAAAATGGGTGAAAACCCGAGATGAAACCGATTCTTGCATGATCAAGTGATGTATACAAGTTATACAAGGGATCTTGGTCCAAGAAAGGAGTTAAAAGAGTCAAAAACGAATTTTTACGGTTAAAATCTTTGTTTTGATGTCTTAACCGAAACCATGAAAGAAATGGCTTGATTGTGGGTATAACTTGCTTGGTGTGGTGTTGTTGTGCTTGTAGGTGTTGTATCTAGTTGCTAGCAAAGGCTAGAAAGCAAGATCTTTGCGATCTAAAGCTAGAAACACAAGGTAGTTCGGTTTTTCGTATGATTTGTATGATTTGGACAGATTGTGGTAGACTTAGAGTTGGGTCATGAAATTTCACAGAGATGATCTACACATGAAAATATGAGATCTGTGAAAATTTGGTAATTTTTGGATAAAGGATGAATATTTGGTGAATTTAATGCTCGGTTTTGGCTAAAAATGGTGAAAAATAGCTAAACATCATGCAAAATTCTGTATAAATTCAGATAAGCTTTTTATAACATATAAAAGTCACACACAAAATTTCAGGTCCATTGGAGAAGTCTGAGTAGGCTTTTCGGTAAAACGAGTTCTAGGGTTTTCTAGCTCGGTTTTGGTGAAAATGGCATGAAAAATGAGATTTTGGTTCTGGAAAAAAATTACAGGGAACTATGTGGATGGCAGGGGTCATCCCAGAAAAATTTGGGATTTTTCTAAGGTCGTTTGGTATTTTCGACATATTTGGTGTTTAAATGACGTTTAAAAATAGATAAATAAATGTTAAATATAGAAATTAATTCTGGAAATATTTTTATAAAATTCCTTACTGTCAAAAACTGATTTGTGCAAAATTTCAAGATCCGAGACTAAGTGGATATTTATTTGTGCTAAAAAGAACATAAAAATAAACTTTTAAAGCTTAAAACGCGTAAACCGGTAAAGTTCGCCTAAGCGAGCTGACCGGTGTATAAAAACCTTAAAAATGGACTATTTTCATGAAACTAAGTTAATCAAGTAAAAATAAATCATCCGAAAATAATTCGGACGATTTGGGTAGTTTTACCCGATTTAACAGTTTCCGGTGTATTAAAAACGGAAACGGGCCCCGCAGCCAAACGGGGTGTCTAAACCGAGCTCTAATTTCACCACTTTAATTAAAATATCAGTAACAACTATTTCCGGGTCGTATGTGACCAAACTCATTTTTGAAAACATAAAGACGGATAACCGTGCTAGGCACGCAAAACGAGAAAACAAACTAATGGTAGTTTTGACTAAAGAACTCTAAGTGATATCACAATCTAAGTCCTGAGAAGTGTTTCGGGGTTAACATTGTCCCCGGATCGTGTACGGTACTGGGTTAACAGTGTCCCCAGACGTACCGGTTAACACGAATTTAAGTTATATTAATAGAAATTGTGTAGTAACGACTTAGGGATCGTATTACAGATCCGGACCGGTAGCCGCGCACAGTATTACATCCTTACTCACGAAAAGGTGAGTTTCACGAGCCCCATTTTACTGAACTGTTTTAAATATTTTCCCGGGGCGGAAAGCATGTTTTTATCAAAGTGTTTAAGTACATGCCGATCGCATGGAAATGAATGTATTTATATAATGTTTATTGTACGGGAATCATACGGTAATGTATTAAGATGGTAATTGTCTGAGTTGCTAATATTGTAAGGCCCGAAACAGTGTTCTGGGTTAACAGTGTCCCCAGAGGTTATTAAATGTATTTCTGGGTTAACAGTGTCCCCAGAGGTTATTAAATGTGTTTCTGGGTTAACAGTGTCCCCAGAGGTTATTAAATGTGTTTCTGGGTTAACAGTGTCCCCAGAGGTTATTAAATGTGTATCTGGGTTAACAGTGTCCCCAGAGGTTATTAGATGTGTTTCTGGGTTAACAGAGGTTTCACTTGTAGGCTCAGCATAATTACATCGCTAATTTATGATTATTATAATGATTTGTCATGATTTATTTAAATTAGTGAAACTCACCAACTATTCGTAGTTGACCCGTTTTCTTTACATGCTTTCTAGGTACACCCAAATTGGAATGAGTGATACGTGCTTGATGATGTGTGCTATTTTGTGGAAGCTTAAGGGTCTATATTTTGTGTTAAACATGTTAACGTACTATCGGTAAAACTTATGTGATAACGCCTAGACGGTAACGAAACTCGGAACAATGTAATACGTTTAAATTAATATAGTGGTGTTTTCTTTATAAGCAATGCTGTTGATATCAGATGTGTCTGTTGCATCCCGTTTACGTTTCCGCTGCGGTTACGGGGTGTTACAGATAGGCTTTAGGTCCATGGGCTTAGGAGTATATAAACACCCTAAACCCTCCCTGAAACCCTAAAACTCTCATTTCTACCTCAAGCCTCCATAACACACTCAAAAACACACAAAAACATTCCTCTTCCTCTTCAGATCAAATGTAAATCCGAACCAACAAGAGTTTGTTTTAGATCTTCGTCATACAAACAAGAAACACGTCTAGATTCAGGTGTTGAATCAGACCCGAAGCAAAAGGTGACCCAAAAAAGGTATGTTTTAGGTTAAAGGTTAAGTTTTTTACGGCATTTTGCCCTAAGATTTGATAATAAGGAAAATCGGGCTTTATTAGGTAATAAAAATGTAAACTTGAACGTAAACAAGTTGTTTGGAATGAAACAGGACAAACGAGCGACGCTTGGACAGTGTTAGAATTAGTAAACTAAGATGTTATGGCCCGGAACTTTTTTTAGTAATTAAACGGGCATGGCTGGATGTAAGGAAGTGATTAGAATGGAAATACACCAAAAACCCATCTTTGAATCGAATTCTAGAAGAAACTCTATTCGTTTGGAAAAAGAATCAAATCAAACTGGGAAAACGATTCGAATCGAACTAGAAGAACAAATCGAACTGGGAAAATGATTCAAATCGAAATGGAAGAATGAATCGAATCGAACAGGAAAATGAACTGAGTCGAACTGGAAAATGAATCGAATCGAATTAAGACTCGATTATATTGGTTTGAAAATTCGATTCGATTGGTTTGAAAACTCGATTCGATTGGTTTGAAAACTCAATTCGATTGGTTTGAACTTCAGTTTTATGATGTGATTTTTAGTACAAACTTATTAATGAAAATAAAAAATTCACATAAACTACACTTAATCCAGTCATGGGCTCTACCCCTTGGACCCTGTTAGGGGCTGCCGCCCCTAAATACCCGATGCCAGGGGCACTGTCCCCGGACCCCCGTTAGCTAGGGGTTTCACTAACTTAGAAGTATGATATAGTAGAATTAATGAATTGATACATATGATTATTACACAGTTAGTCGGGCACAGCTAAGTAGGGGTATTACCATTAACTCAGAAAGGAACAGGACACGGGTGAGCTTCTAGCCCCATTTTCTTTTTATGTTTTCGGGGCTATGTGCATACTCGATGTGATTAGTAAATGCACTTACCGTATGTAAGGCCCCGTTCCCGATAGCCCTACTTTAGCATCGGATTTACTCATAAACACAGTTCTACAAATCAGAGTTTATTAAAACTTTCGCGGAATATAAAACTGTAACCGTTTATTACAAAACATTTATTCTTTTCTTTAAAACCAACTTAAAACATCATATTTTAAACATCGTTTCTTCCATCTTCGGATGCCAGCCGTTCAATCCATGCCATGTGTCCTCCTCATGCTCTCTCAATAAACATGTACCTGCATGCATACTAAAAGTCAGCTACGCTGAGTGAGTTCTAGTTAATCAGGCGACATATAATACCTACACATATCTTACATACTTACGTATCTTAACCTTGTATAAATATCCATAAGAGGACATCACATAATATCTATTAAAAGAATTATTACTATTACCCTAATACTTATATTCTCCATAGAAGGACACTCTATGTATATATTCTCCATAGAAGGAACATCCTATATACTTCCATAGAAGGAACACTAGGCTTTCCATTAAAGGAACACTATGCTTTCCATCAAAGGAACACTGGGCTTTCCATTTAAGGAACACTATGCTTTCCATTTAAGGAACACTCTATATATTATCCGTAGAGGGAACTCTATATATAAGTTATCATTTAATATCCATATAAGGAGACAATCATCGCTATTCTTGGCAATACATGCAATATCCGAAGATCGTTCACGTATCGACTAGTAATCATCCCTGCATTACACACAATATACATATCTTTATTTATAATCTAACGGTACCTGCAATATCCGAATATCGTTCACGTACCGACAAGCAATCAATCGTATCTAACACATATATCATACATGGCATACACTTACCATTTAAGTTAAGTGTATTAACTGTCACATCGAGTATACACACAGCCCCGAAACATAACAAGGAAATGGGGCTAGAAACTCACCTGAACTCGGTTACTTCTTCCGTTAATGGTTACTCCTTTCTTGAATGCACGGCTAGCTGTATAACAATTATGCGTATTGATTACTATCGCCTTCCATAAACCGTTTCTAGTTTCATTATTACCCTCAACGAACCCGGGTCCGGGGGCAGCGCCCCTGGCAGCGGGGTCCAGGGGCGGCAGACCCTAGCAGGGTCCAAGGGGCAGAGCCCCTGGCTGGGGTCGAGCTCATTTTCCATTAGGATTTTTAATTATTATCTAACTCGTTAACTCATTTTCTATAACGAATTAAGCCTAATTCGTTGGCTAATTCGTTATCAAATCACTGTCTAATTCGTTACCAAATCCTCCTTCATTCGCTATAACGAAAGGCCTAGTTCGTTATCTCAATTATAACGAATTGAGCCTGATTCGCTAATTGATTCGTTACCTTATCTTCATCTGATTCGTTACCCAGACACAACTCAATTCGTTATCTGAATTATGACAAACGGTGAGTAACGAATCGCCTGATTCGTTATTTGAATCATAACGAACTGGGTAGCTGGTTCGTTACCTTGACAGAACGAATGGGCGAGTAACGAACTACCTGATTCGTTATCTTAATTATAACGAATCATCAAGTTCTTATAACGAATCATCGAGTTCTTATCCAGGCTTTGACTCAAGGGTCAAAGTCAAAATCGTCAAGAACAATAACAGTCAACATATCTAAGATCTGCAATTAAACCTTCATTTCTTAACGAAAAATCATGATTTAGGTATCATTGGAATCGTCTAAGCAGCGCCTACAAACCCTAACCATTCAATCGTTCAAATAGTCGTGTTTATAGGGTGCGATTTAAACATATATATACGGGTTCTTCATACCAACAATTAGCCTATCAAACTGTAATGGATTTCAGTGAGGTTTGCTTTGTTAGGCTCGTTTTTATCATATATATATATACATATCTATGACTACCTAAAAGAATCCGGATCTAAAGGAACGATTTCTAGTTACAAACGTACCTTAAACGAGTCGGTTTACGAACACGGTTAAGCCTCGATGTTGTTTTGGTTCTTCACGACGATCTAGCACCGACGGGTTCGGGTTTCCACCTTCGAATCTTGGCTCGGGTTAAAGGATGGTGTTTGTGTGTGTTATCAAGGTGTAGGCTATGGTGTAGATTTGGATAAAAATGGAAAGGATTAGGGTTTAAGGGGTATTTATACTCCCTTAAGCCCATGGACCTAAGGCCCATCTTTCCCTTTTGGTCCATAATTAGTTCCATCTAAAATCCTACTTATCCTATCACATTTTATTATTATTATTATTAACCGAACGAAAAAATTGGGTTGTTACACCGTAAGTGGTAAGTGATTGTTTGATGAATGACATGGAAAAGGTTAAGAGTATGTATGTATGTATGTATGTATGTATGTATGTATGTATGTATGTATGTATGTATGTATGTATGTATGTAATGAAATGTATGCATTGGTTTGTTGAAAGAATGGACCACACCCTAATAATATTTGAGATAGAGGGGACCAGACCCTACTAATATCTATGATAGAAGGGAGCATACTTTACAAATATCTGAGATGGTAAAGATAGTTATGCATGTAGTATGAAAGTATGAATGTATGAAAGAATGTGTGCACGTAAGAAGGAGTGTATGAATGTATGTAAGTACGGGAGAAATGTAAACAGGTTAAGTATATAATTTGTGTCCTCTGATGCGTATATGTAAGTAAGTGTATGAATGTATGTAGCATGATTATCTAGAACTCACTCAATGTAGCTGACTTTTAGTATGCACGCATGTAAGTAAAATGAGACTGCTGGCTTGAGGAGGGACACGTGGTAGGAGAATAAAGAAGCTGGCATTAGAAGAAAGGGAACCATGATATTTTGTTATCTTTGAACTTAAATACATGTTGAGTGTTTGTTAAAATTCTAAGACTTATGTATGAATGGTTGACTTTTATTTATTACGTGAAACGTTTTAATTCACTCTTATATTTAGAACTGTGTTTATGAGTAAATCCAAAGCTAATGTGGTTAGCAAGTTCTTCCACCGCCTCTTGAATCAGGAACGTCAAGTTATCAAAAGCTTTCGTCTTTTCGGCGTAGCGTTCCACGGTATCCTGGACGTGCAAGTCAAACTCCTCGAGAGGAAGTTTTTCTTCCGTGAATTTTAGGCCTTCTTGAAATCCAGCTTGACGTCCAGCTTGGGATGATGCGACAAGCAACTCTGCAACGTAGTCCCCAAGTTCAGCACCATCTCGAATGTTCTCAATGAACTATATACATTGAATATAAGAAAACAATTCGAATGGATAGTGTTTAATATGAAATGTCAAAGAAAAGAAAGTATTACATGGGGTATCCCTTCAGACATTAACCATTTTTTGTCTGCCAGAGCTCGGGCAGCAGTCATTGTGTTCCGCACAATCCAAGGCATGTTGCCTATTGTTCTCAGCAAGCTTTGCAATGCGTTCCTCCTTCTTGGATGCCTCAACCTTCAAAGACTTTTATCTTCCAGGTAGGAAGTGATAAGATCGTTCTGGTCATCCACTTGTCTTTGCAAGGCCGCCTGTGCTTCTTCAACCTGCACTAATTCACTTTCTTTAGCGCGAGTTTTCTCACGGGAAGCTTCCAGGATAGCATTTTGATTCTTGTAGGCTTCTTCCCAGCCATTGGCAGCAATAGCTTGCTTGGTTTTCTCAGCCTCCAATGCCTTCTCAGCATCTTTTAACTTCCACTTAGCAATATTAGCGGCTATGTGATAGTCATCTGCTTCCTTTTCCACCGCCGCGACACTGCTCTCCAGCTCATCCCATGTGTCACTTATGGCTAACCAATCTCGACAAATTTCTTGACTGGTATAAACTGCATTATCCATGTTGTATGAGAAAGACTTTGCCAACTCATAACGAGGACGCCCGCATTGGCGTTGCCTCTCAGCAGGTGGAATCCCTTGTTGAAGGAACTCATGAAAAACATCGTTGTTAGTAAAGAGCGAACCCTGGCGCATAGACCAATGCGGGTGGTGGATCAATGGATCCTCATGGGGATTTGTTTGACCATAATGCCCCGCAGGTCCCTTGTCTTCATG
Organism: Bidens hawaiensis; assembly: GCF_021521415.1. Classification (NCBI taxonomy): domain Eukaryota; kingdom Viridiplantae; phylum Streptophyta; class Magnoliopsida; order Asterales; family Asteraceae; genus Bidens; species Bidens hawaiensis. The sequence continues at coordinate 3,158,336 of NW_027504842.1, read as the reverse complement.
AAATTGAGAAGAAGACGCTGGGGACTAGTGGAAAGAATGTACCGATCTCCTTGATCCGTGAAGCGATGGGGAGTAGTGGGAGGTGAAATAATTAAAGACTCCTTAACAAGAGGTGAAGTATCACCTTGCACATTGCCACCCGAGGGCGCAACCCCCAAAATAATCGTATCGCTAACATATTCCTGTGGAGGTTTTGGTGGAGAGTTTGGAGGCGATTCAAACGTGGTTTTTGGTGGCGATGTGGGTGGAGAAGCAGAGGAGATACTTTTCCTTGTTTCAATGGATCCTTGGAGTGCTCTTTAGCGGAATCTGCAAAGTACATTCCATTACAAGTCATGTTATTCCAAAACATAATAAAAGTATATAGACTATAGAATATATTACCTTGGACAATTCCGGCGAAGGCAACAAGATTGTTGCGATCTCCAAGTCGCACTTCTTTGGTCTTTTAGGGACCGGAGGTTTTGACAAGCGGGGCTTTCCTTTCCCATATGGCTTTGGAGCATTAACATCAATAACATTCTGATCAAAAACGGGGTGTTCTTCCTTGCATGTCATAGCCTCAGTGGTGCTCTTGGTCTTATTCGCAACTTTTCTGGAGGAAGGATGTGGTTTCCTCTTTTGGCTCAAACCTACAATAGCGTTCATGATACTCTCAGCATCAGTAGTATCAACGGATGACTCTTCTCCTTCATAGGGAGATGACTCATCACTAGAAATCAGAAGCACGATCACACCGCTAGAATTAAGCCCGATAAAGGATGAGGATTTAAAACTCCTTCACCTTTGGCGAACATGGCCTCGGATACCACAGGCTCCGTGCGTAAAAAAGTAGAAAATAAAAAATGGTCTCGGGTGCGGTCAAGAAATGACAACGCCTTGGGATCACGAGGGCGGCGTGCCATAAGTCCCGGAAAGCGATCCAGCAACACGCATAGGATCAATCCTTCACCTGTATAATTAAGTCGTTAGCACACAAACAAAGTTCACAAGAAATAAGGACAAACATACTCTCATCGGGTTTCTGGTAGTAAGGTTCTTCATCAGGAAACGGCCACAAGCGACTCATGCCGGAACGCACCAAGGCACCCTCGTTGATGGCCCGGATAGGTGTAGGCGTGTGGGTCATGGTAACAGCCCATGGCAGATTCGCGTATGAGGCAGTTTGTAGTTTCGGCAACCTCTCATTTGAGGTACGACAAGTCATCTAGAGAGGAACGACATCTTCCTGAATCAAGAAAAACTTCGTACGCCGTTCATATGTGCAGCTTGGTGGTTCAGTTCCAAAAATTTATTTCCCGGTAGTCGACAAGTTAAACCACCCGCCACGACTAGCCATCTTGTAAAACACAGCGAACTTGTCAACATAAGGGACCAAATTGTTGGCACGACGACAAAATTCAAAGTGACTGATCCTCATTAAACCAAACGGGTGTATTTGGGACAAATGGACACCGTGGCTTCTTAATATGTTTCCAAGAAACTTTGTTATGGGAAATCGAAGATTCCCGGTGGTGAAGTCTTCAGTATACAAGGCCATTTTGCCCTTCGGTGGTTTGTCGGCAATAGAACTAGGGGCCGGAAACTCTGGTTCCCATTCAGAGGCCAACCCGTAAACATTCACAATATCTTCGTAATCTCTTTCTTTCCAACTGACGACGATTTTACCTACTGACGAACTGCGTTTCGTCTCTCCAGCCATTATTTCAGTTGGTAACGGAAGGCTGCGAGCTATGGTGGGAGATTTAATAATTCAGATCGGCTGTAAAGAGAAAAGAAGGAGATGAAAGTGATGAAAGGATAAAATGAAGGTGGAATTGCCCTATTTATACTCATCGCAATAAATGCGATGGGAGTTTGACAGTGGAGAGAGAAAAAGAGGGTCCAATTGGATTGCGCCACATCACACGGGAAAACTGAAAAAGCAAGAAAGTGTACAGTCATGCACAGTTTACAGCCGGCATAAACGTCACATTAACTGTGCAGCTTCTGCAAGCTGTCACATTGTCCTTTCTCATGATTATCCTCACATAAATAAATATCTCCACCAAACGCAAATAATTCAAAAAATCCCCAAAAAATATCTTAAGTCCAAAATTTCACCAGCATAAAACATCACGCGAAAGAAGCAATGGACTGGGGGGACTTATAGAGGTAGGGTAGCAAAAAGACCCAAACACCCCTAAAGATCACCCGCGGGTGGAAGGGGACTCCCTCAAAAGTCACCCGCGGAACATATTAATCACCCGTACAACTCAAGTCAGAGAAAAAATAATAATAAGATCCAGAGACTATCTGCGGGATAATTCAGGCGCCCACAAAAGGCATCCGCAGGGTACTAATCCTACCCGCAAAGATGACCAGAAGGTGACGTCAGAGGGACATCTATAATTAACTAACTTCCTTCTAGAATATTTACTAAGATCTTTCCTTGGAAAGCACGTGATGTAACAACCAATGAGAAAAGGACATGTGGCGAGTTTGTTATAACCGTGCACATGGCATTTAAGCTCGTCCTGTCATATGCAGACATGTGTCCAGGTTGTTACAAAGACATATCCTGAAAAAGGACAGCTGGACCAATAATATTCCCTAAACCCTTCGGCTATAAATATCTTCATCATCTCCATGAGATATTCATTCACACTTCACTCTCACTCTAAATACTTAGTACTTTTCTCTCCTTAAGATCAGTACTTATTCTTACGGAGGAGGGTGGTTACGGGAAGACCCCCCCCCCCTCTTGTCATTCCCGTAACGAGCTCACGATGGTTGTTTTGCATGTTTTCATCATTGGATTTGGGAGATTGAGCTTGTATCGTTGATTTGGTAATTGTTTGACCCAAATCCTGTGTACTCATTGATCTAACTCCTTAGGGATTAAATCCGTATTTCTTCAGGTCTGTTTCTAAATTCCAAATAATATTTAAAATTACAATACTTTTAATATGAATATCGTAAAGTACATGAATACATACCTCATGAGCCATTGACTTAATAAAGGAATCACTTTTCGTTTAGGTGTCACTATCACATTCACTTTCACAAATTTTTAAATATTTATTTATTCATTTATTAAATTTAGTTAAGATAATTTTTAAAGAAAAATCTTAAATTAATTTTAAAAAGTCAAGTATATCACAAAGTTTAGAAGTTTAAAAATCCCAGTAATTTGGGATTTTTTTTGTTATTTTAAAATTTTAACATTATCTGTTCAATTGACATTATATATAACCTTTTTTTAGATGTTACGTTTTCTAGAAAACTCATGTAGTTTCAAAAAAACATAACTACTAGCAATGTTAGTTAACCAGTTATTGATTATTTTTAGATTGTTGTAGTTTATGCTAAACAATGACTTTGTATTAACAATGTATACTATTATTTTTAAGTCTATTCTTGTTATTTATTAAATATTTTATTTAAATTAACTGTTCTTGTAAAACACAAGTCAAGCTAGTATTAAATAGACCAATACTTCAAATATGTTTCAGATAATGTAATAATGTTAATGGAAAAGGTTGTATTTATATTATTTAGTAATTTGTAAATTGTACAATGTTATAGTGATATCTAATTTCTAAAAAAAAAAAAACTAAAGAGACAAAAGAAAAGGTTAGAAAGAGAAAAGACAAAGTGTTGTTCTCTCTTTTTCATGCAAATTATTCTATTTTTCTAAAGATTGTTAAAATTTTAGAAACAAACTTTAAAATAGGGTTTCTTTTATGCATGATGAAAAAAAGGGGTCATACAAACCCAAAGTCTAAACCTACATCCATCCCTATCTTGGATTTATAGAAATCTACTTTTTGAGATCCATTTGATAATAGAATTTTAGTCTTCTTATTTTTTTGTTCTATTAAAGGAGCTTTTCCACATATTAATCCATCTTCCATTATTAATCCATAAAGCTACCCCTTTCATTGGCCCCCTAATTTTGTTTTTTTTGTTTGGATCTTCTTCATTCGAATTTATTTTTCTCTTTTAATCATGTTTATATTATATGATTCTAAGAAACCGAATTGAACTATGGCTTTATAGGGCCCTTATATACAAATCATATCAACATAAGATTTGTAATTATGATTATATTATTTGTGCTATTGAACAAAAATTAACAAAGGGAAAATTCTTAAAATAGCCCATTTATAGTTATTGTTTCCAACTTTATCTCCCATAATTCAAGTTTTCAATTTTAGCCCTTTGCTATCTCGTCGCCGACGACATGATGGCGAACACCGACGATGTGTTACCAAAACAAATAAGATAACGACACGTGTTCAACGACTCACATGTGTTCTTGTTATCTCGTCGACGCGATGTGTTCTTCGGCCCATACGATGTGTTCTTGTTAACGAAGTCAACGACTCACATCGCCGGCGACTTGTTAGGTATAAAATAGGGTTGACGATGCGTTATGTTGCTAACGTAGGGTAGCAGCGATGCGTTATCACTAACGCATCGCGGAACCTCTGCTTTAAACATTAACGTGTCGTAGAACCCTTATGATATCCACTAATGCATCGCCTAACCCCTTTGTTGTCCACTAATGCATCGCTCTTCACCACAAAATATCGTTAAGCACCTACATCGCGGCGACGAGATAACAAGCACACATGTGAGTCGTTGAACACGTGTCGTTATCTTACTTGTTTCGGTAACGCATCGTCGGTGTTCGCTATCATGTCGTCGGCGACGAGATAGCAAAGGGCTAAAATTGGAAACTTGAATTATGGGGATAAACTTGAAAACACTAACTATAAATGGGATATTTTAGGAATTTTCCCGTTAACAAATCTGAATAGATGTTTTAGAACAAAGAGTTTCCTTTTTAAACCGTTATTTGGATTATTGTTACGTCACTGATATGATGGACCTAAGATTTTTTCTCAGCTGGTGCACCTATTTTCGGTGGTCAAAATTTTCACAACCACGTGTTAAAATTTTCAGGTCGGCTCAGGTGGAGTACATATTAAAATACAAAACTATTAAATAAACGATAATTAGAAAACATACAATCAAATTAATGAACACGGGTTTTACGGTTTTACCACTACACCAAGTACATTTGCGTGAACAAAAATCAATTCGTCCTATATTACTACTTCTCAAGCATTCTAAATACCAAGTACTAAATTATCAAACAGACATATTTCCCATCCTATAAGAATACCATGATTAAGAATAAGATGACGAGCAAGGAATTAACCCAGGTTTTATGACCAATGTAGAAAAAGGAAAAGTAATATAAATGAAAGAAGAGAAATTTAATTCGATTGTAACATTGACAAGATAAAATGGCAGTTGTTGCCTTAAAAACACACAAAAGGACGGATCAAGAAAAACACGTTTATAAATTTAAAGCAGTAAAAACTCATAGGGGTGTTATGGTATATATAAATCATGGACGATTATAGTAAGTGAATAGGTTGGTTTATTTCAATTTGGTATATGTTTGAAACTAGGGGTGTTCAAGAAACCTGAAATTCGAAAAAAAAAAACTGAAATCCGAGCCGAAACCGACACCCGAATAATCTAATCCTAATTCTTATTCGGATTCAGCTCGGATTTGGATAGCGATTTCAAAAATATTCAGATAGTTCGGATTATTCTGATACTTGAATAAACCGAATAAATAACATGTGTTTTAATTATTAGAAGTTTGGCTTTATTCGTGTATTATTTTAATTTTTAGTATTATGATGGATCATGGATTTAATTAGACTTTTGTTGTGTATTTTTTATTTTTAATTTTTCAGTTTTATGTTTCTATATATTTAGACGTCTGTTTGAAAGTTTGTTATATGGTTTATTTCTGTTTTTCGGATTATCCGAATCTGATCAAAATCCATCCGAAATCAATTCGGATCAGAAAGGATAGGAACACCCCTAATTCGGATCGGATCGGATATCATATATGGTCCTAAAAATTTCGAATCTAACAACCCGTACCAAATAAACCTAATAATTTGATATCTGATCCGATGGACACACCTATTTAAAACTATCACCGTTATGTCCTACACATGAATATATAACTTCATATTGATCCCGCAAACAACGAATAATTTAATGTGAGAGACATCTACCTATACTAATAAAAAAGAAAATAATTCTAAACACATGACATTATAAGATTAATTATCATTATCAAATTCCCGTCCTAATCACTTCTCTTCTATTGATGGAAAATGAAAAAAAAAATATCTTTTAATATATAGTATTGATTATAAATTCAACATACCGTATTAATTGATAAATCTCAATTATTAATGCCATAATTTATATTGTAAACATAGTTAATATAAAAAATAATAATATAATAATTACGTGTCATAAAGATGTTTCCTTTAAAATTAAAACGTATATACAAGATTTTATATTTAAAGGGTACACTAACATTCAACTTTTGAGACATCTAAGAAAACTATAATATATATATTTTTTTTACAAATATTCAATGTTTGATAAGTCTTAAAAATAATAAGTTTTAAAAATTAAATAATATAAAGAGACTTAATTATCTTTTTTTATTTGTATTAAGTTATTCATTTTTATACATTAACTTATCCCGTGTAATACACTGTTTTTAAAGCTAGTTAATAATATGTAAAAAAAAATAAAGAAGCCTAAACTGAGTCGAAATAGGGACCCTTCAATACAAAATACAAAGTGATTAATGAACATGGGTTTTATCACTAAACCATCTTAGAACTTGTTAGAATGAGTGTACCTATAAAATTCTTATGAGCTATCTAATATTTTTTCTATATTGTTCATAGAAGATTTCAAAAATCAGTGGGCTCACGTACACCAATGAGCTCCTACGTGGGTCCGTCAATGGCCACTAACTCACCTAATTATTTTCATTCCACCTTCAAAAGGTAGCACACCATAAGCGAGATAACGTCTTAACCTGACCCGATTCCTTGTATTTTTTGTCATGAGCGTGACTTGAACCCAAAATCTTCCCATTTTTAAATTAAAGACTTTGAATGTCTCACATTAACTACTTGGTCTAGTGATCATGACTCAACAAATAGATAAGTTCAAGAATTTAGTTTAAAAAAGAACAAATAGTTATATGTTAACAAATGGTAATCCTAAATTTCATTTTTGTTGACAATAACAATCCATGTGGCATATTCATCATAGACTAAACGTAGTAGCTTACAGTAACAAATCGGGAATTCTATATTATATTTTTGTTTTTTTATAATGTATAATTGCTGATTGTTTTGTTTTTTTCATGTATCGATTATCTAATAATAAGTTTATCTACTGTAACTAATAAAAAGCTTCAAAATATATCATCTATCAGCCTTGATATATAATAACCCGCAAATAGTGAACTTTGAGAGGGAAATACATGCCTTTGTACATGATGGCTTATTGGTCCCAACCCGGATTAGTCCCATTCAAATCGTTATGGTGTGCCCAGTTAGTTATGAGAACCGTTCCAATAAACGATGACCTGCGTCATTTCATTTAGTTGCAACCAGCCCTAACCGAATCTGAAACTTTTTCAATTGGTTTGGATCTGTTACATTTGGACATGTTCCTTGCTTGTTTCTATTGATGTGGTTAAAACGTAGCGTTTTAAGGTGTTTACCCCTTCAACTAATTAGTACTATACTCTCAAAATTATACCATAACTAGTTTTCGTCGAATCTGTTTATGAACCAGTTGCGTAACGATAGTATGTCGACGTGAATACGGCCAGTATCAATTACGCTCATTACGGTATAAGCAATGTTAGTAAAACCCAAGTGTTAAAACCTAACAAAAAGTTTTTCAAATTAATAAACAAATGTTATTATTAAATATTTTACTATGTATATTGTTAAAGATTATAAAGAAAAACAAAACTCGAACATGCTTTATTTTACAAAGTAAATTTTTTTAATTATTAAATCATAAATCTATGCTTAAATGCTTAAATGTTGATCCATTTTTTTTTAAATAAATTTCTTTATCTATTGTTATTATTATTATTATTATTATTGTTGTTGTTGTTGTAAATTTTCATATAAATTTATAAAATTTAAATATATGCTTTATATCTATCAATATATTTTTTTTTTGGTTAATTTAGTAACTATATATTTTTTTGGTTAATTTAGTATATATATATATACCAATCACTTTCATATATAAAAAAGTTGAACATATTTAATTTCTTGGTTTTTTTATCAATGAGTGTTTCGGGTTTTGTGGAACCTAAATTTGGTTTTTACAGTAAAAAAATGATAAATGGATTGTTTGGAACATGTTAACTACATCTGGGTTAAAATTTGTTATTGGTCAAAAAATGATAAATCTAAGTATTTTTAAAGTTTGAGAATACAAATAGATTTATCATCAAATTTGTTACGGGCTAAAAGTTTTGACTTCAAATGTCAAACGAAAGAAAATTAAAATTTAAAACATGACTTGGGTTTCAAATTTATTTTCAAGAACATTTTTGGAAAAAATCAAAAAGTTCGGGATTTGGTAAATTGACTACTTTTCCCTCGACTATTATAAATTAAGAATAGATTGTGAACATTTACGACATGCCACTCTCGGGTTTATAAATGCTTGTAACTTGTATCAAATTTGAAGCTTTTGTGTCTGCATTAATTTTTCCTTCAATGGTGATCAGAACATTGTATGGGAAGTATGTCATGCAACACTATGCTCAAATGAAAAAAAATAATCACAAAATTAAATGGGTTAACTTGTTTTTTATGTTGCCAAATTTATCAGAATTTTATTTCATGGTTTATCTCAGAGAAATATAGTTCTTGAAGAACAACCGTCGTTATAATTTAATGTTCTCATTTCCTTCTATGGGCTGCAAATTCATAAATATATCAATAAAAGTAACGTTCATTCAGTATTTAGCCCGAATGGTCAGAACTACTATTGTATGAGAAGTCTTTTTCCTGCAATATTTCAGTTATACATATATGATACTTACAATGAAAGTTTCAATAAAAGGATTGTTCGCAGATACGTTTTTGAACGTGCATTTTTTATTAAGTTTATTTAAAAAAATCATTTTATGATATAAATAAAATCAATTTATATACACATAATATTGACACAAGTATAGATGTAATACATTTTTTCATATACGTTATGTAATTATTTTTTTTACTTGTAATTTTATAATTTAGATAATCTCGTATGTTACATGAACTTTAAAACTAGTTTATTATATGTAATGTTACCTTTCAGTTTTTACCTATTAGCTAACAACCGATGGACTGCTTAGCTTATAAAAGGTCTACAACAAATCACTAAAAAGAATGAAAACTCTAATATGAAACCTTCGTATCCAATTCTTTATCTATTTGCGAAATCGTTTGCTACAACATCCCCTTTCATAAATCACTTCACGTGCTAATTCTTAATCTATGACATCCTATGTTTTGTGATTTTATTTGAAAAATATTGATATACATCTATTTTTACATCTTGAATCCCTTGTAAAGTTGTGTTTATTTAATGTTTGAATTTCGTTTTAGTTCGAGTTTTGTTCATCTTTTATTATTTAAGGTTTTGAGTCAAAGTTTTATATGTTTATTGTGTTTTAAATCGCTTGGTGTCTTGAACGTTAAATCTAATTCTTTCTATCATCTCTTAAGAAGTTTAAGTTCATTTTGCTCGTTAATGATTACATGATTATTCCACTTAGTGTTTTGATTTGTTTGCATGTAGATGGTGGTTTGAAAGTCAAGGAAAAGAAGGTCTAGAAGGTTCTAAGCGTTACTTGGAGTTCAAGGAAGAAGATTTATCAAGATTTTACAAGATATTTAATAAAATAAAAAAAAAAGAAAAATCTCCTCCTAAAGGGCGCCGCGCCGCGCGACGGGGAAGGCTAGGCCGGTCGCGGGGCGCCTAGGCATCCTGATCAGCCATATTTTGCAATTTAAGGCCCAGCTCGTTTATATATAAAGAGGGTTATAAACCTAAACGAAAAAACAACAATTCCCAGCCGATTTTCCAAGGTTTTGAGCTAAGATTGAAGGTGTTTTGGAGGATAGGAAGAAGGAGGATCATAGAGTTTCCGTACAAGTGTTCAAGGATCAATTGCAAAGGGTTTTATCGCTCTAACTTTCGTTCCTTGTTCATTATTTGTCATGTCTTTCCTCTTTGTTTTTAAGACTTGTTTAGGATTATTTTTAATAATGATTCTAGGCTAGACTTCATGTCTACCTAGGTTTGATGAACATGTTTTTGACTTGATTCTTGCTTTGGACTAATGTTTTGATTATAGTTTCGTTTTATTAATAGTAAAAGACTTGATTTTGCTTTCATGATGCATATGAGTATTTGTTATCTTGATTGATTATTAACTATTGCTTCACATAGATCTTTAATCTTTTGATTATGTTCTTTAGATTTAGGGTTTATGTTTAATCATTACTTGGTGTTTTGATTATTATGGTTGAATAGGCCTATTAGATCATAAAAGCTAGTTGATAGTTGGTTAGGGTTTTAAATGTTCTGCTAAATTCCAATAGCTGTAAGGTGAGGAGTTATTCATGTGTCCTGGTCAATCGCATGCTAGGAAATATTAGTGACAATATGTGTTGATCCTTGTTCATGATGTCGTGTTTAGCTTATCAAGTTATCTAGGGCTTAGTGTTTCGTAAGATTGCGTGCTTTAGATACTATTAACTAACCCTATTTGATAGCCGTGAGGAAATCAATATTACTGATTGCTTAATAATCTAATAATTATTATTTGGGATGTCGTTTGATTCGGTCAAGGGTTCTTTAGGTTTTGTTAGATGAATATATTTAGAAATCAATTTGCATATCATGTTATTTTTCCATTGCTTGATGATTGTTGATGCATGGGATTCTTACCTAGGTAGATTCCTTCTCTGATTGGTTTCGATCTCGTGATTAATTTCTTGTTTTCTAGTTTGTTTGTTTATTTACTTTCTTAGTTTAATCTTAGTTTAAAAAACCCCTTTAAACATTAATAATAAATAGTCGTGTCGTAAGTCGAGTCTAATTAGTTAATTAACGTAATTTATAGAGTCTTGTGGGTTCGATATTCTGGACTTACTTAGCTTTAGTACAATTGACCGGTTCACTTGCCTGTGTTTGTGTAGTTGAGTCTTAAGTCTAGTTTTTATTACTTGTTTAGTTTAGTTAATATTTAATTGACTTTTTCTAGCACATCAAGTTTTTGGCGCCGTTGCCGGGGACTCTTGGCAATTGAGTTTTTATTAATTGGACTTATTTGCTACATTCGTGCTATTTGTTTATTTTCATTTGAGTCGTAGGAGTTTAATTTAAGTTTTAGTTTATTTTTATTTTTAAGTATTCGAGTCTACTCACTTGGTCTGTTGCGTCTTTAAGGTTTATGCCACATCTTCGTTCGCAAGGACCACCATTAGATAATATGGATTTTTCACCGTTTAAGACCGAGGCTAGCTCGTCAGCAGAGAAAAAACCGTCAGAACCCGCGTCTACACCAAATTCGTCACCATCCAGTTCGCCACCAGAAAGTCTGAGAAGTCAACCAGACGTTCAGATGGCCGACAATAGAATAATCGTTGCTCAAGCCTTCGATGGCTTAACCGGAAACCAGTCATGCATCGTCGTTCCCCAGATCGACAACCCCAACTCGTGGCAAATTCCGTCATACGTCATGAACAACATCGTTCAAACCAATCAGTTTCATGGGATTGATGACGAGGATGCACTGGCTCATATTAACCGACTTTACCGCGTTTTGAAAACTTTCAATTTACAAGGTGCTACTGAAGATGCTCTATTCCTACATCTATTTCCGTTTTCACTTGCGGGTAAAGCTGATATTTGGCTTGACACTCAACCACCTGGCACGTTTACTACTTGGGAGGCGTTACGTTCAGCGTTTATCAAGAAGTACTTCTCACCTGCTAAAGCGGTTGTTCTTCGCGATCAAATTCATTCTTTTCACATGGAACCGGGGGAGAAATATTGTCATGTTTGGGAGCGTTTTCAGAACATGCTAGCCTGTTGCTCCCAAAATGGTCTCACACCATGGGCTCTCGTGGAAAAGTTTTACAATGGGTTGAACTACGAAACCAAAGTTCGGTTCGACACGGCCGCAGGAGGAAGTTTACTGGCGAGGAAAAATGTTACCAAATGTAACGAGATGTTTGAGAGCTTTGCTCAATCCGATTATGCCAAAGAGCCACATCGTGGGAATTCCACTCCCGTCACTAGTACATCATCGCCCGCTCGAGGTGTACACCAGGTTAATCTGGATACTAGTGTGGCTGCTGCTTTGGAATCACTAACCCGAGAGGTGAAGGAACTTAAGGCCAAAGTGGATAGGTGTGAGTTTTGTAGGGGTGGACATGGTACATTGGAGTGCCCGGTGATGAATCAACAGGTCGATTTTGTTGCTGGTCAGACTAGGTTTCCCAACAATTATAATAACAACAGTCAGAATTGGTACACCTACAAGAAACCAAATCAGAATAATGCTAATTGGCGTCCGTCGGGTGCACCACCCAGATTTCAATACTCTTATAATCAAGATCAAGGTCAGTATTTCAATAATAATAACACCGATGGTATTAATGTTCAAAATAATGTGCAGGATTCGAACGGTGGAATTGGGCGTTTGGAAGAGATGATGAAGCTAATCTTGGAAAGAGATCAATTTACACAGAAAAAGTTTGCCGAACACGATTTCTCTTCAAGAATCAACAATCTTCTATTCTCGATATTAGAAGGACTGTTGATGATATTGCTCGTCGTTTAGAAGAAAGGCCCCTAGGTCAGTTTTCGGGTATTCCTCAAACTAATCCGGCTGCTCAATTGAAAGCCATCTCCACTCGTAATGGTAGGGTTTTTGGTCCGAAGGTAGTTAGTATAGAGATTTGGAAAGATGGGGATGATGAGTTGACAGATGAGATAGAGGTAGAGGCTCCAGGTAAGTCACAAAATACAACACCAATCATAGAGCCGCAAGTTAAGAAAAACACCGAGAAGAAGCCGGTTGGAGTCCGGCCGCCACCACACACCATTGACATAGCCTATGTCCCGTATCCCGCTCATCTAAAGAATCAAAAGTATATGAAAGATTACGGACATTTTCTTAATATATTTAGCCAAATGAATGTCAACCTTCCATTCATAGAAGTCCTTCAGCATATGCCTAAATACAGCAAATTTTTTAAAGACCTTCTTAAAAGAAAAGATAAGTTGGAGGAGCTGTCGACTGTACCGCTAAATGGAGATTGTTCCGCAGTAGTTCTTAATAAAGTACTAGAGAAATTACCCGACCCCGGTGTTTTTACCATTCCATGCCTTTTCGGAAGTGATACGACATGTCAAGCATTAGCCGATTTAGGAGCTAGTATAAACCTTATGGCATATTCTTTATATGAAAAGTTAGATCTAGGAGAGCTCACCCCTACTCGTATGACGTTGTCTTTAGCTGATCGTTCCATTAAGTATCCGAGGGGTGTCGTAGAGAATTTGCTCATTAAGGTAGATAATTTGGTTTCCCCGCATATTTCGTTGTTTTAGATATGTAGTCCGACGAGAGAGTTCCTATTATTTTAGGTCATCCATTCTTACGTACTGCTAGGGCGGTCATTGACGTGTTTGAAGGTAAGATCACTCTTAGAGCCGGTGATGATAGTGCCACTTATTTGGCTAAGTCCATGAGACATCCGAGTGGTCAAGACAGTCTCATTGATCCATGTCACCCAGCTTACTCGATTGAATCATTTATCTCGGGCATGGGCCCTAGTCTTGACGATTCCCGTTCGGTGAGTACGAGTGTGAAAAAGGAGCGAGCGGTTTCTAGTTTTCAGGTACTGGTTAAGTTTGTTGGAGAAAGAGGTGGTGGTAAGCGTAAGTTTGAGAAGGTTGTGGTGTTAGAAAGAAGAAGACCAAGATTGATGAATGGTCGGATCGTGATTCGATATCTTCGAGGGCATTGGAGTTCTACCGAGGTGGAGGAAGCTCAACTCGGTCCGCCACGTGATTTGCATAGCATGGGTTCTTAAGTGAAAACTCAAGTGTAGAGTTTGTATAATTTCTTTCATTTTATTTTTATTTTCTTTGAGTCACAAACGTAGTTTTTTGTAGTTCTTCTTTGTTTTGTGTTTTTCTAGGTAAAAGAGAGATTGTATGATCTAGAGAGACGATCCCCCAAGGAAGAATTTAATGAAAAAGACAAGTGTGGGGATGGAGTTGTAGTGGAGTCGTATACTTCATGCTTATTTCTTTGCTCCTGATTATTATATTTTATATATTTATTGGTAAAATACTTTATTGCTTAATATCTATCGTTATGATAAGATACATTTTTAGATATGTTTGTTTGTTTTGTTTTGCCGCTTACGTTCGTGTGTGAGAGAAGGAGTTACCATTTGCTGAGCACGTTCGTAGTTGGAGGGCATTCATGGAAGAAGACTCTAGCAACATGTTTCATGCGCATATTACCAGCTAAGTCTTTTCCATTATCTAGTATATTAACTTTTTATTTTGTTTTTATAATTTTTAGAGTTTTAGTTTTTGTAGTCCGACTTTATTTTATTTTTGTTTTAAGTCGTCCTTATCCTTGCATTGAGGACAATGCAAAATTTAAGTGTGGGGATAGAATATTTGAGTCGTAGTTTAAATCGAGTTTAAATTAAAAAAAAATAATTAATTAAAAAATTTTAAAAATTTGAAAAAAAAAAGTAATAATTTGAAAAATGTTTTAAAATGTCCCTTGAATCTAGTTTTTTGCGTTAAAGTAGGAGATGATGATGCTTATCGGAAACCGGTTTTTCAAACTACTAATAATATGAGATAAATAAAAGAAAACGCACTTAACTTGGGATGTTTCGGTAGGCTCAGCCTTGAGAATGAAAAGGAAATTTGATAAAATGGTTAAAACGGAAATCTTTTGTGGGTAAAGCATTTTGTCCGTGGAAGATAAGTAATGAAAGGTAGGGCCATACTCAAGCCTCAAATTTTGGTCTGAAAAAGTTGAAATATTATGAATTTTTAAATCTGAATACGTTATCATATGATGCTTGGGTAGGTTTAACGTTAGAGTATGCCGTGTAGCCTGTGATATAAACTTAAACTGCTAGTTTAGTGTTTTACACCTCATTGGCGTATGGTTTTATAACCTTAAATCTTGTATTGATGGGATGCTTCGAGTCCGGAGACCATGAGTCTGTATGCATTCTTTTCATCTGGGTATTCACAATTTCTAAGTGGGTTTGTGGATATTTAAAATAAAGCCAAAAAGAGCAAACCCTTGAAAAATCGTAAACAAACTTAAATGAACGATCATAAACGAGTGTTCACGAACATAAATGAACGAGTGAAACATTTGTTCATGTTCATGCGTTTATTTTAAAAGAATTTCCAGTCCAACGGTTCACTAACAAGCAAAATAATTAACTCCTCTATAAAACTTTCAGTATTGTCTTTTCAGTGCTAATTTCACATTTTCAATATTATATTTGAAGTAAAGTATCATCACTAATCGGGTTATTCGTGTTAACCCGAAACCCGTTTTTTTTTTAAAAAATGAACCTGAACCCGACCCTATTAACAATTCGGGTTATTCGGGTCCACCCGAATAACCCGATTGATACTTTTTTACCATAATTAACCCGACCCTAATTAGCTTATTCGGGTTCGGGTCGGGTATTTTGGACACCCCTAAGTATAATTGTGGAAGTTGGTGCCGCAAAAGAATTTTTATAGTTTTTCGGTGGTTTGTATATGTTATTATGGGTTTGTCTTTGAACAATAACTTGTGACTTGGCTGAATGGTTGTGAAGATAGGTGTAAAAGCTTGTTGGTGCTGGTTTGTTGGACGAGAGTTCGAGTCTCATGATTCAAAGTCCACTTTTTTTTCTATTTTTTAAAGTTTTTTATTTTTATTTTTGTATATTTGAAAATGCTTTTGCCGTTCAACAATAGCGTTGGTGTGGGTGGATGGTTGTGTTGTTAGGTTGTATCAATGTTACCGCAACTCATCACGTGTCTACTATTCACTGAATCACCACCAGAAATCAACATTCTCAGTAGGAAATCAACATCGAATGCCTAGGTGATAGTAGGCCGACTACCCTTTGCCACTATGTGAATTCGTAGAGACACAGTCGCTAGAGAACTCGTGACAATGACAAAGGTTCCATTGTCTCTGCCGAAAAACAAATTCACCACTAGTATTTATAGAAAAAATGGATTGAGAAAGCATGAAGAAAGGTCAAACACGAATGACTCCAATTGAAGCTTCAATAATTAGCACATGAGAGGTTATAAGATTTTATTGACTCTAAGTGTAGGAAATCAAACTAGCGGGACTTGCTAACCTACAAAACAAACATTGTTTAGGCTCTCTAGTGAAAGTGTGTCTCTACGTAGACCATTCTTCGGCTTAAGAATAAGCGACTGGTTTTGAGCGAGTAAAATGAACGCGAAAGATGTAGAGTACAGATTGTGATCACCTCATTAAAGTTGTCATGCATGAATATTTATACCCTTTATGCTAAAATGGACCATTTGTGGTCCCATTCTGGCACTATCATAGTTGGTTACGAGGGACCTATTAGAGAATATTTCCTTACACATGTTGTTAGCATAGAGGACCCATTTAGTTATCACATCCGTTTTATTGATAGCTTCTTATTCATGAGATCAAGCCTTTCATGAACTTTGTGGTGCGAGGTGCGTCGAACCGTGGCATAACGTGTGTCCTTATATATATATATATATATATATATATATATATATAGAGGGGTGGCACCTGGTACAAATAAAATTAGCATACAAAACATACAAATAACAAGAGTAATTATAGTTTTGCATTAGAGTAATTATCTTATAAAACAAATAACATAGCGTAATAATAATTGCAATACATCAAAGGCTATAGGGTAATAATAATTATTCAAGTGTTAACATAATTACTCTAGGTATTTTTACGCTTCTCATGATAAAAGTCATTTGTATTTCATCCAACCCCTCTATACATATGTGTGTGTGTATACTAGCTTTAGAGCCCGTGTAACACACGGGATGATCTAAATATCTAAGTTAAAAATAACGAAATACATAATGTATATAGAAATATGTATTACATCTATGCTTGTGTCATTATACATAAATTGATTTTATTTATATAATAAAATTATTTTTTCCAAAAAAAATGAACTTAATAAAAAAAATAATGCACGTGTAAAAACATACCTAAGAACACTCCATCTAAATTTTTCTCAGTAACATATATGTATAATTGAAAGAAATTTGGTTATGAACTAATCTCGGAGAATACTTCTCATATAATAATAGTTTTGAGCTACACCATGAAAAATATTTTGATAAGTTTGAGGGGCTTCTCGACTTTGTCAATTGAAAAAAAAATAACAACATGTTAATCCGTTCAGTTTTGTGAATATTTGTTTCACTTGAGCATAATTTTGTTTGAAATATTTCACATAGAACATTTTGATCACTATTAAAGGAAAAATCAATGTTGACACTCATATTTTAATTTGATAGACTTGGAGGTGGTATGTCGGAAGTTTTTATCATTTTTAGATTTAATAGTCATGAGAAAAATACTCAATGTGCAAAATCCCAAATCGTTTGACTATTTCCAAAAATGTTCTTAAAAATAAATTCGAAACCTAATCACATTTAAATTTTAACTTTCATTTGCTTTACATTTCAAGTCAAAACTTTGAACCCGTAACAAGTTAGACGATAAATCTATTTGCATTATCAAATTTAAAAAAAAAAATAAATTAACCCTATTTTACCCGTAACAAATTTGAGTCAAATGTAGTTAATTTGTACCAAGCGATCTATTTACCAACTTTTAACCCGTCACAATCAAATTTAAGTTTAACAAAAAAACCCGAAACAATACTTAATAAAAAAAACACTTGAAACTAAATATGATAAACTTTATTATATTTGAAAGTGATTGGCATATATTATCCTTACAATTTAACACTTATGTGTATAGTTTCTTAAATTAACCGAAAAATAAATAGATAGATTTAAATCATATATTTATAATTTATTAATTTATATGACAATCTATAAAAAATCAATAGATAAATGCATTTATTTAAAACAGAATGGATCAACTTTTAAGCATATGTTTATAATTTAATGATTAAAAAATTACTTCGTAAATTGAAAGTATATTAGGGTTTTTTTTGTTTTTTTTTAATTTACAATCTTTAACAATATACATAGTATAATATGTTAATGATAACATTTAAAATTATATTCTTTTTAATATTTAACAAAGATGGTTTGTTGTTGATTTTTGGATTTGACCAAGTATGTTGTGAAATATATTCTAACAATGTATAGTAGTATAATATGTAAATTTATTTTTAAAAAAGTGTATAGATATAATATAAATAGAGTTTAAAGAAAAGTAAATAATTTAATCATGTTATAGATATAATATATATAGAGTGTAATAGGAAAGTGAATAATTTTTTTATCTATGACATATATTAGTTTTGGAGGGAAAAGAATTGTGAGGATTAACCAAAAACCGACATGTGTTTACAATTATTTTACTTTATTAGTAAAGATAGATTAGTATAGGTATATATATATATATATATATATATATATATATATATGGGAGGGTTATCCTAAAAACAAGTAGTTTACTAGGAAGCCTAAAAATAAATCATAGCCAATAGATCATTTTAATAAGAGGTTTTTATGTGGCTCAAAATGGTTTTAAAGTTCTCAATTTCAAAAGGTTCTCTTAGGAACCTCACCGTGTGTGTATATATATATTTGGTTTAGATCAAATATAAATGAAATTAACTTGCTAATTATGAGAATCAAATAGAGTAATTATATATACAAGTAAAGTAATTATGTAATTACATCATATAGTAATATGTAATATTTTATGATGTAATTACATAATTATTGTACATGATTCTCACACTTAGCGAGTTAGTTAATTTTTATCTTAATTTTGCCCATATATATGTGTATGTATATATGTGTGTATATATATATATATATATATATATATATATATATAACTTCATCAGTGGTTCTTTGAAAAATTTCCAGTCCTGACAACTGACTATCACCTGTTTCAGACCAACATACAGGTGTTCTACATTTACGCCCATACAATGCTTCAAATGGTGCCACTTGGATACTCGTATGATAACTGTTGTTGTACGAGAATTCCATTAGAGCAAGATGGGTATCCCAACTTTCACCTAAATCAATAACACATGCACGAAGCATGTCCTCTAAGGTTTGAATTGTACGTTCAATTTGGCCATCATTTTGGGGATGGTATGTGGTACTTAAGTTTAATCGAGTCCCCATTGCCTATTGAAAGCTTGACCAAAAATTTGAAGTAAAACGACTATCTCTATCTGAAATTATTGATAGTGGCACACCATGTAAAGATGCTATGTTTTCGACATATAAGTGTGCTAACTTATCCATACTAAACGTTTCTTGTATTGGAATAAAATGGGCAGACTTAGTAAGTCTATCTACAATAACCCAGATCGCATCATTTTGGCGAGAAGTTTTAGGTAACTTCATGATGAAATCCATAGTTATCATATCCCATTTTCATATTGGGATTTCTAGTTGTTGTAGTAATCCTAGCGGCTTTTGATGTTCAGCTTTCACTTTAGAACACGTCAGGCATTTAGCTACATACAAAGCAATATCTTTCTTCATACCGATCTACTAGTAATCATCTTTTAGATTGTGATACATCTTGTCACTTCCCGGATGCATTATATACTTCAACTTGTGTGCTTCTTCTAGAATCTTATCTCTTAAACACCCGACCATCGGTACCCAAGTCCTTGTACTAAGTCTTAATATATCATCACTACCTTTCACTAATTGATCGATTATACCGTTCTCTTTTTCGGCTTTAATGTTTCCTTCATCCAGTGCCAATTTCTGAGCTTCTTTGATCTGATTAGCTAAATCAACTTTGAGTTCCAATCTAAGAGCTCGGACTCTCTTGGGTTTCTCATGTACTTTTCTACTTAAGGCGACAGCCACAACGTTGGCTTTCCCTTCATGATATATTATTTCACAATCGTAGTCATTAAGCATTTCCATCCAACGCCTTTGCCTCATATTCAATTCCTTTTGATCGAATATATGCTTCAAACTTTTGTGATCAGTGTATACAATGAACTTAACACCATACAAGTAATGTCGTCATAATTTCAACACGAAAGTTATAGCACCTAATTCAAGGTCATGTGTGGTGTAATTCTTTTCATGAACTATTAACTATCTCGAAGCATAAGCAATTACTTTCTTCCCTTGCATCAAAACACATCCCATTCCCGTGTGCGAAGCATCACAGACAATGATAAAGTTTTCTAGTCCTTCTGGCAAGGCCAGGATAGGTGCATTGGTTAACATTTGTTTGAGTGTTTCAAATGCTTCCTCTTGTTTCGGTCCCCATTCAAATTTAATTGCCTTTCTTGTGAGTGAAGCTAATGGAACAGCTATTCGAGAGAATTTTTGAATAAACATTCGTTAATAACTGGCTAAGCCTAGGAAACTTCTGACTTGAGTCGGTGTCTTGGGTTTCTCCCATTTGGTAATGGCTTCTATCTTTGCTGGGTCTACTTGAATACCCTTTTCATTTATAACATGACCAAAAAACTGAACTTCGGACAACCAGAATTCACATTTGGAGAATTTGGCGTACAATTTCTCGTTTCTTAAGGTTTCAAGTATGATTTTGAGATGAACTTGATGGTCGTCATTGGATTTAGAGTAAACGATAATGTCATCAATGAAGACGATAACAAACTTGTCTAGGTATGGTTTGCAAATTCGATTCATCATGTACATGAAAGATACCGGAGCATTAGTAAGTCCGAAAGGCATTACAGTGAACTCATAATGTCTGTATCGGGTTCTGAATGCTGTTTTTGGTATATCTTCTTCTTGTACTTTCAACTAATGGTAACCCGATCTAAGATCAATCTTTGAAAAACAACTTGCTCCTTGAAGCTGATCGAACAAATCATCGAGTCTTGGAAGTGGATACTTGTTTTTGATCGTTACTTTGTTCAGTTCTCTATAATCTATACACATCCTCATTGATCCGTCTTTCTTCTTTACAAACAAAATTGGAGCTCCCCATGGTGAAGAACTCGGTCGTATAAACCCTTTTTCCAAAAGCTCATTCAATTGCTTCTTTAAGTCTTCATTTCTGTGGGTGCTAGTCTATAAGGAGACTTAGCTATTGGTGACTTTCCCGGTATAAGGTCGATTCTAAACTCTACTTCTCTATCTGGCGGGGCTCATGGTAATTCGTCAGGAAACACATCTTGAAATTCGGACACGATTGGCACCTCCTCTATCTTCTTGGGTTCAGGTTCTTTAGTTACATAGGCCATGAATGCAAGACATCTCTTACCTAAGAAACTACTTTCTTTTATCTTAGAAATGATTCCTACTCTTCCCGCTTCTTTGTCTCCGGTAATACGAATGGTTTTATTGTTAGACGTTCTAATGTCAATTGCCTAACATAAGATATGGGCTTGATTAGATGATAACCAGTATACCTAACACTACATCAAAACCTGCCAATGTCATGGGTAACAATCGTATAGGCATGATGTGATCGGCTAATGAAAATGTCGCATTATTTAACACCTCGGTTATTTGACTTATACTTCCATCAGCAGTTTCAACCTCATAATGTTTATCTAGTTTAACTAAGGGCTCAATTAATAGACTACAAAATTTATAATCTATAAAAATTTGGTTTGCACCTGAGTCAAATAAAACTCTAGCATAAACATTATTAATAGGAAACGTACCGGTGATCACGTCCGGTATATCAGCTGCCTTTTGAGTGTCTAGCATAAAGACATGAGCGTTTCTTTTCTTGGCATCGGTCTTGGCACCGCTGCCACTTGCACCAGCCGCCACTGTCATCGGCTTCTTCTTTGGACACTCATTGCTAAAATGCCCCCTTTCCTTACAATCAAAACATACCACTGCCTTCCTCGTGCAGTCTGCTTCCACATGACCCGGTTTGTTGCAAAAATTACATGTAACCATGTTGTTTGGTCGAAGACATCTTCTAAAGTGTCTCCTACCACATGACTTACATATAGGGCGACTATACACAAACGCCCCTTCCCTTTTCTTCTCATTTTTCCTAACTTTTCCTCCAACGGGCATCTTACCTTCATCCTTCTTCTTCTCATCCCGATTCCTTATCATTCCATTCATCAAAAACCCGGCCAACTCCATTGCATATTCCCTCGAAGACGGAATATGTGAACAGATTAAGTAACGGATTTCTAGTGGTAACCCGTAGATATAAAGCGTCACTTTGTTGATTTCAGGAGTGACCAAGTGAGGTACAATTCTGCAGTACTCAAGAAATTTAGTGTTATATTCCTTGAGGTTGGTTCCCACAACCTTATGGTTCCACAACTTGGTTTGTATTTGATCTATTTCATTGATCGGGCAAAACTTCTTTAGTATCATGGCTTTAAACGTTTCCTAGTCCAGATTGTATAAACTTCTCTACCCTTGATTCCAATCAGGGTATTCCACCATTCTAATGTCTCCCCCTTGAACATCTGGGAGGTATATTGCACCTTCTCACTTTCCGTACACTTGCTTATTAGTACAATTGATTCCATTTCCTCCAACCATCGGAGGGTAACTATTGCTCCCTTGTCCCCATGGAACTCTTTGGGGTTATAAACCTTAAACACTTTGAAATCACAACCCTCGTGTATTTTAACTTCTTGGTTTTATCACTGAGGTCGTTTTCAACGTTGGAGCTTTCATCGCTTGCTTCTTTCTTTTTCTTACTTTCTTTCTTTTCAGTTTCTCTTTTTGATTCTCTTTTAGAGTTAGCAGTTTCACTTTTACTTCGACTCACCCTTTTATTAGAATGAGAGGCGGTTCGGCTTGGACCATTTTTCATAAGTCATAGAGCGGAGTTACAGCTTCTTTAATTAAATCGCGAACTCCGAGCACATAGTATTTCGGTATCGAATTCTTGACGATATCGAGCTGGAACAACCTGTTCTTCCTGAATACCCTGATTCAAGGCCAAAGAATTTCCTGCCACTACCATATAGTATTCATCTCTACCCGGTGATAAATAAAGCATCTGTGCCCCTTTTGATCTCTCAGAAATTTTATAAAACGGACTTTCTAGAGACCCCCAACGGCCAATCCTCGCATGAATTGCTAAGGATCCAATAAGTCCAACATTTATTCCTTCAGATGTGTCAATTGGGCAAATACGCCCATAGTGACTAGGATGAATATCTCGTATTGGAAAAGTAGCAGTTCGCGCAGTCAATCCCCCGGGGCCAAATAACTCAATTTTCTCCCATGAACTATCTGTGTCAATGGATTAGTTCGATCCAAAACTTGAGATAATGGGTGTAAACGGAAAAAAACTTTATAAGTATCTGTTAATGGAGTTGAATTGGCGCTTGAATGTTTTCTGCTACTGTCTTTTCTTTATCGTTGTTTATGTTTTCTGCTACGGTCTTTTCTTTATTATTTATTTGCATTTCTTGATTACTGTTGGCTTTAGACATGCTGTTACATGAATAAAACAAGATTCAGAGAAAAGACAGACTTTCTTTATAATACATTATTTATCTTACAAAGAGAACATAACAGTTAACAGTAGTACGTAACAACGATTCCTAATCCCTAATCCACTTTTTAACAAGATTCTTCACGATCTCTTTAGCTTGTTGTGATATGGAAGGTATGTATTCATTTCCTCATCGGGGATATTAGTTGTATAAAATTCCTCGATCAGGTTTGCCTCTTCACGGATCTCTTTAGCTTGTTTTCATATGGAAGGTCTTAGTCCAACATACGGAGGAAAACAAGGATTTTCTTTCTCCTCATTTTCTTCCTCGGGATCCTCTTCTTCCTCGGGTTCTTCCTCCGATTCATAAGGGTTGTTGATTGGTGATTGAACTAATCTCTTTTTGTATGGCAAGATGACTCTCATCCTTGGTTTACGGCTTGGTTCTGCACGGTCGGTGGGATTTGGTATTGATAGTTCAATGGTGGTGATCCGAATTGCCGTCTCCTTTTATCAGAGTGACAATTCATCCAGCTAGATGATTCTGATTCAGTCTCCTGTTTGATCTTACTCTGCACTTCCTGTTCCTCGATAGGATGGTAAGTGGGATTTTCAGATGCGTAGTACTAAGGAATGTTGTCAGCAGTGTTGTCGAAGATTTGATTGGGCATTGTTGACTTCCTGGGACATACACGGGTTGGCTCCGATATGGTAACATCGGAATGATCGGTTGATTATGATTGAAAATAATAATTGCTTATGGAATGGGATGTGTTTTGATGTAAGGGAAGAAAGTAATTGCTTATGCTTCGAGACAGTTAAAAGTTCATGAAAAGAATTACACCACACACGACGTTGAATTAGGTGCTATAATTTTCGCGTTGAAATTATGGCAACATTACTTGTATGGTTTAAAGTTCATTGTATAAACTGATCACAAAAGTTTGAAGCATATATTCGATCAAAAGGAATTGAATATGAGGTAAAGGCGTCGGATGCAAACGCTTAATGACTACGACTGTGAAATCGTATATCATGAAGGGAAAGCCAACGTTGTAGCTGACGCCTTAAGTAGAAAAGAGCATGAGAAACCAAAGAGAGTCCGAGCTCCTAGATTGGAACTCAAAGTTGATTTAGCTAATCAGATCAAAGAATCTCAAAAATTGGCACTGGATGAAGGAAACATTAAAGCCGAAAAAGAGAACAGTACAATCGATCAATTAGTGAAAGGTAGTGACGATATATTAAGACTTGGTACAAGGACTTGGGTACCGATGGTCGGGAGTTTAAGAGATAAGATTCTAGAAGAAGCACACAAGTCGAAGTATATGATGCATCCGGGAAGTGACAAGATGTATCACAATCTAAAAGATGATTACTGGTGGATCGGTATGAAGAAAGATATTGCTTTGTATGTAGCTAAATGTCTGATGTGTTCTAAAGTGAAAGCTGAGCATCAAAAGCCGCTAGGATTACTAGAACAACTGGAAATCCCGATATGAAAATAGGATATGATAACTATGGATTTCATCATGAAGTTACCAAACACTTCTCGCCAAAATAATGTGATCTTGGTTATTGTAGATAAACTTACTAAGTCTGCCCATATTATTCCAATACAAGAAACGTTTAGTATGGATAAGTTAGCACACTTATATGTCGAAAACATAGTATCTTTACATGGCGTGCCACTATCCATCATTTCAGATAGAGATAGTTGTTTTACTTCAAATTTTTGGTCAAGCTTTCAAAAGGAAATGGGGACTCGATTAAACTTAAGTACCACATACCATCCCCAAACTGATGGCCAAAGTGAAAGTACAATTCAAACCTTAGAGGACATGCTTCGTGCCTGTGTTAATGATTTAGAAGAAAGTTGGGATACCCATCTTGCTCTAATGGAATTCTCGTACAACAACAGTTATCATACGAGTATCCAAGTGGCACCATTTGAAGCATTGTATGGGCGTAAGTGTAGAACACTTGTACGTTGGTCTGAAACAGGTGATAGTCAGTTGTCAGGACCGGAATTGTTCAAAGAACCACTGATCAAGTTATACAAATCCGTGAACGATTGAAAGCAGCAAGGGATAGACAAAAGAGATATGCCGACGTTCGTCGCAAGCCATTGGAGTTTAAACAAGGCGATAGAGTATTATTGAAAGTATCGCCTTGGAAAGGTGTAGTACGATTCGGGAAGAAAGGGAAATTAAGTCCACGCTTTGTAGGACCATTTAAAATACTTGATAAAATCAGACCAGTTGCTTACCGATGAGAGTTACCCGATGAAATGAAAGGCATTCACGACGTATTTCACGTATCCAATCTACGCAAGTGTTTAGCCGACGAAACTCTTGCCATGTTATTAAAAGATGTTAAAATCAACAAGAAGCTTAAGTTTGTGGAACAACCGATTCAAATAGAAGATAGCATGATCAAGTTTCTCAAGCACAAACGACTAAAGCTCGTGAAAGTCAAATGGGATTCAAGACGAGGACCCGAGTATACGTGGGAGGAGCTTGAGTTAGAAATGAAAAAGAAGTATCCCTATATATTCCAATAAATCTCGAGGACGAGATTATTCAAAAGGTGGGGAGGATGTAACACCGCGTCTCTTACCCTATAAAATTTGAGCCTAACATACTAACTTAGAAAATATAAGGACTAAAAATGAAAAATCAAAAAACTTTACCCATCGCGATACGCGACGGGGCAAACATAAGCCCATCACGTAGCGCGATGGACTTGCACGCAGACCCAGAAATGGGCGGCGTAGCGTTACGCTACCGCCCAATCACAATGATCATCGCGTATCGCGATGACCATCCTGAGTCATTGGACACGTGTCCAACCACGTGTCAACATGTGGCACGATATGACAGGCCACGTGTCACGTGCTGGTAAGGCGGCGTCATGTTGCAGCGCCGCGATACGCGACGGGCCACAAGGGTCTCTTCGCGTATCGCGAAGGGGTCCAAAAACGGCTCTAAAAGGGGAGGACGGGTATGACCTCCATTCATCCCAAACTCACCTCCAATTTCACATAGTTAGCATAGGGAAGCGTGCCCAATAGCCGTGACGAGCCGACGTGCCATTTTCTCGTAGTTCGTGCAAGAAACGAAGTTATAATCAAGCTAGCAATCATACAATCGAATAGATCAAGATCCTGCCTTTTTTTATTATCATTCTAAGTATCCGACATAAGGTAGGAGTTATGTTTAAGTTATTTGAATTATAGCTTAGACAATCAATCAAGGCTATGGCCTTTAACCTTGATCGTGTTTTACAAACATTCACATTCATAAACGAGTTTTCATAAACGTTACTTCATAGTTAAATAATGTTAAAGATATATTTTGACGGGCATGTAGTAACGGTAAGGGTGATATCATTATTAGTAAGTTTATTGCCTAAGGAAAAGTAATTCGTACAAAAACCAATCAACCGAGGGACCCGTTTACTTACCTGGAGAAACTTTCCAACGTGTTATAACCTATTAAGCCAAAGCATGCTACATCAATCGTCACATAAAAGCTAAGTGTTTTCATTCACAATCAAAGATAAATGATTTCAAGGTTAAGCTTAGCAATCATAGCTTAATCAAAACATCATTCAGGTATTTATACAAACCTATTTATGTATAGGTTGAATATCATTCTCAATCAATCAATCAGTCAAGGTTTTCCAACACCAACGGTACAGTTGAATACGTTAACCTTTTCAAATCAGACAAAACATATTTATACTCGATAAGATGAATGGGTGTTTGTCTTAACGAGTCAGTCAATATTTACATGAGATTATGTGATCTCTAAAACGTTATAATACAAAGTAGAGAATAAAATCAACTCAGACCGAATACACATGTGTCTGGATCCAAACATAACCGTTCAGCCTAATCATTCAAAGGCTACGTGGCCGCGGGCTAATGGTCATAACTAGTTTCCCATTAAGGGCTACGTGGCTCGGGAATTAATGTGTGTGTAGAGCAGTGGTACATAGACCAGAAGTAGAAATGCTTCCGCTGAGCTTGTAAAGAAAACTATATTTGTATTGTAATGACATTCAAATGTTTTATAGAGTCATACGTGTTCACCAGCATATAGCTGACATATTTTTCCAACCCATTGCAGGTAATTAAGCATAAGTAGCATTAACAAGGATTGGAGTCTTAATGAAGATAGAAGCGCGTACAAGATGGCTCCGTTTTTTGATACACTAAAATCCTTGTAATATGAAACATATCTTTTGTAAACTAATACTCGGGTATTTAATTCCCGATTAAATTTTCAATGTAAATTAATATTATATTCAAACCTAAAGTGTTCCGCTAAAATTAACCCATAACTCTGATATATTTACAAAACGTGTACCAACTTGTGATCACACGCCTAGACCATAAGTTGGGGTGTGATAGGTTGGTATCAGAGCCATCAGTTTAAGCGAATTAGGTATTTGACTAAAGGACCTAGGCTTTAACTAGTTTAGAATTTGACAAGTAAGGATAAGATAAGATAAGATAAACAATTTTGTTTTTCTTTTTAATATAATAATAACAATTAAATTTCGATCAATCTACGCGAAGAATATCAATCTACGCGAAGATGACTCCACGATCACCAAGCAATTGGCTGTATAAGTCAAATTTGAGCATATAACGATAAAAGAGTCAATATTCTGTGGTTGAGTCCATTAGAAGAGAAATTAAAAAGTGAAAGCAGGGGGGTAAGCTAAAAAGAAAAAAAAATCAATAGACTCAGGTTTAGGAATTGGCGCTTCGGCATGCCGCATATACAAATGGAATCCAACATGATATTTAACTAAAGGTGGACCTTGTCGATTTAGAAAGTCTAGAGTATGAGTGTACATTTAAGAAACGATGATTATCTAAGAAATAATATGCACTTACACCAAGAGTAGACTCAGAATTTAAAAAAAAAAAAAAACGTCTGTAATCATTACAAAACATTTTTCTATCGACCATAACTGATCTCTTAGATAGAGGCAAGTAAAAAAAGATATTTAAGAATATAAAATTTATAATTATTAGTGTTTTTTTTACATTACACAGCAACATAAATTCCATGAAAATTATAGACAAGCATATAAATTTGAGACTTAAATTCAAGAAGCCACTTATGCGGGCAAAGTTAAGTTAGCCTAATAATGACTCTAAACCAATGAAGAAATCTAAAATTTGTGTAGTAAAAAAAATAATAAAAATAAAAATAAAAAATGTAATATCAGCCGTCAACAAAATAGACACTTAAAGAGAGAGAGAAAGAGTGAGAGAGATAAGATGCAATATTTAAACTTTGCTGAATCTTATTGATTAACCCAATTCAAATACAACAAGAATTATATAGTTTAAACTTTAAATCATACGTCCATAACAAAATGCATCGATTATATTTTGTAAAGGAACCGAATAAATTAGAAACTCAAAAGCTAAAAAAAAAAAAAGAAAGAAAAGAAACTAATGACAAAATTATGGCAATATTGAATTTTTTTTTAAAAAAAAAGAAAAGAATTTTTATATTAATAATTTCAAAAGATAAAGTCTCGATGAATTATAAATTATTCTTTCAAGAAAGAGATCATACAAATGTTAATGACCTTGAAAGAAATAGAAATAATTATTAAGAAATTATATACAGTTTAATTTCAATAGAATGTAGAAAATATTGAATAATAAGACAAAAAACGGTAACGGAAAATAGAATAAGAAAATTAAGTGGCTAGCTAAATGTTGCAGAAAAGAATTACTATTATAGAAAAAGATAATTGAAAAAAAAATCGTAGGTAAACTAAACGATTTTTACCGTACCTACCCAAATGAAGTAAATAGTTAATCACATAAGTAAATATATTAAACAATTATCTTATATAAAATATTGAATTATATTTTGTTATGTCATTTCAAATTAAGAATGAGAAAATCTAATGTGGATCTTACACTGAATATGTTAAGAGACATTATATAAAATAATATTATACTCAGATAAAATAAATTGATAATTACAATTGATATCATGTAATTATAAATTTATAATTATACATGTATAATAACAAAACTCATATTTCAATTAATATTTGGAATGTGCAACAAGGTATATGTATAGTTAAACATACCAAATTGAGAAAGTTTATTAAAAAGTCAAATCAGATAATATAAATTTGCTATCTAAAGAAAGAAATAATTTTCAAATTTAAACCCAAGTATGGGTTGAGTGCATTATAGTGGTGTGAAAACTAATAATCTAGAATGTTAAGGGCAAATGATTAAAAATGGCAAAAATAAAAATAAATAAATGACGTATTTAAAGGTTTTATACAATTACTAATTACTATTTTTTTAGAATGAGGGAATTCGGTGGTACCCCAGGCGGCAACCCACCAGTCTTACTTCACACCACTCCTACTCAAAGGGTATATTAACTGAAATACATTACATTGTAGGCACAAAATTTAAAACATCACTCAATCTCCGGTCCTGCTTCACACCATTACCTAAACGGGAATACATTTAAAACAAAGGAACGATGATGATGATGATGATGATGATGATGATGATAATAATAATAATAATAATAATAATAATAATAATAATAATAAAATAAATGTGTAGTATAATAAATCTTAAGGACGATATTTAAATAAAGGTGGGAAGAATGTAACACCTGTCAAAATTATGTTTCTAAATATCAACTTTGTAAATCAGCGGTGTAAACGTACGGTTTATGTATATAAATTAAATGTTTCATTTTATATTCAAATATTATTACTTAACGTTTAAAAGAATAAGTGATCATTTGAGTTGCAATATGTCAATAAAATCAGTGATCGTTTAAATTACAAAATATTTAAACAAATTTTTATTTTAATATTTAGAACAAACATAACTTCATACATGCCTTAAATAAAATATGAAAGAAAACTCTGTTGTGAGCCCACGTGATTTGTTTCTATACATCAATTCACAAAATTACATAAATAAACATCAATTCACAAAATCATGTTATAATTTCAAAATTTGCGAATTCTTCATGATGAAGAATAATACTACCCAACTTTATATCTATTAGTATTATAATCCATAATATATATAAACGAAGACATAAAAATCCTATGTGTCGTACTCCCTCTTTTTTTGGAGTCATCAGATTTGTTTGATTTTTAAATAGAGGCTACTCATGCATTGACCCGAATTCATGGGTATGTGTCTTATCAAACCCAGATATTCCTTAAACGGGTTATAATATCTCATTAAATTAAAAAATATTTTCACCAAATTTTTGATGCAAAAATCCTATAAAATAGGATATAATAAAATTAATATTCTATATATTTTAAAAAAAATATATATATATATATATATATATATATATATATATTATTTAAATTAAAAAACCAATTTGATAGTAAAAAAAAATAAACGGGTCTTGGGTCTCATCAAACCATAAATATATTATTAACATTCATAAATATTATTTATAATTAAAAAACCAATTTTATAGTAAAAAATATAAATGGGGGTCTTTGGTCTCATCAAAATCGTATAGCTTTTAAACCGAGTTATAACATCTCATATATATGTGAAACAATTTATCATCAAACCATAAGTATATTATTAACTTTCATACAATAAAAAAATATAAATTTAAAAAATAAAAAATAAATATTAGAACAAACAATATAAAACAACCCCGTAATACGGAGGATAAAAACTAGTAACTATATGTATAAGCATAATATTAATAAGGAAGTCTTAATAATGAAGTAAGTAAATATGATGAAGACACCATTCATTGTTTATATGCTAAGTCATCATTATTATCTACATATACACACATTCAAAATCCCTCACATACCAACAAAAACGATGAGGAAAGCTAAAACAAAGAAAAATAAATCAAACAGAAAGTAATAGGGCCGAGTGAGAAAGAAAGGTAGTCAGTTGTAACGATGGAGCTAGACGGTTTCGAACGGTCGTCCTCAAAGAGCGAGTCATTTCCCGGATTCCGATGAGCCGTTGTTGTGTCGCGAGTTTTGTCATACTCTGACGACATATCAACTCAAGACGAGTACCCCGTGCCTCGAACTTCGTGATATCCTGACGACACTCCGGAGTTCTGACGTTTCATACCCAGACATGCGGCGTGTAGTAGAAGGGATGCCTGTTCATTCTATACTTTATAACCAAATACCCATTTAAGGTAGGAATTATGCTTAAGTTATTTTATTATTATGGCTTAGACCCTAGTAAGGGGTATAGCCTAGACCTTGGTCAAAATAAATACAAAGGTTAAGATAAAATAATGTTTCCTTAAATTAAGAAATATAATATATATGAGGGTATAGTCAAAATAAGAAACATAAGATTTTATATATATCAAGGTTATAGACAAATAACGTTTCTTCTTGAAGAAGAAACAAATCATAGACTTTTCTTCTTGAAGAAGAAACATAGTACATGATTAGCAAATAAAGAGAAAGAATTCATGTCCAAAATGTTTTATTCAAACAAAAGATCAATCAAGGTTTAAAGCTATCAAAATCAGACTAAAGGTCTGTAGCCGGATTAAGAGACGATCCGGGTATTTATAAACCTATTTTATTATAGGTCAATCATTCATTCATTCACAAAGGTTTTCAAACAAGATTACCACACCATTCAGAACAGACAGTCACAGGTGAATATGTTAACCTTTTTAAATCAGTCAAAACATATTTATACTCGATAAGATGAACGGGTGTTTGTCTTAACGAGTCAGTCAATATTTACATTACATTATGTGATCTCTAAAACATTATAATACAAAGTAGAGAATAAAATCAACTCAGACCGAATACACATATGTCTGGATCCAAACATAACCGTTCAGCCTAATCATTCAAAGGCTACGTGGCCGCGGACTAATGGTCATAACTAGTTTCCATTTAAGGGCTACGTGGCTCGGAAATAATTGTGTGTGTAGGGCAGTGGTACATAGACCAGAAGTAGAAATGCTTCCGCTGAGCATGTAGAGAAAACTATATTTGTATTGTAATGTCATTCAAATGTTTATAGAGTCAGACGTGTTCACCAACATATAGCTGACGTATTATTTCCACCCATTACAGGTAATTAAGCATAAGTAGTATTAACAAGAATTGGAGTCTTAATGAAGATAGAAGCTCGTACAAGATGGCTCCGTTTTTGATACACTAAAATCCTTGTAATATGAAACATATCTTTTGTAAACTAATACGCGGGTATTTAATTCCCGAGTAAATATGTAAATTAATATTATATTCAAACCTAAAACCATACAACAACAGTTATCATACGAGTATCCAAGTGGCACCATTTGAAGCATTGTATGGGTGTAAGTGTAGAACACCTGTATGCTGGTCTGAAACAGGTGATAGTCAGTTGTCAGGACTGGAAATTGTTCAAAGAACCACTGATCAAGTTATACAAATCCGTGAACGATTAAAGGTAGCAAGGGATAGGCAAAAGAGCTATGCAGACGTTCGTCGCAAGCCATTGGAGTTTAAACAAGGCGATAGAGTATTATTGAAAGTATCGCCTTGGAAAGGTGTAGTACGATTCGGGAAGAAAGGGAAATTAAGTCCACGCTTTGTAAGACCATTTAAAATACTTGATAAAATCAGACCAGTTGCTTACCGATTAGAGTTACCCGATGAAATGAAAGGCATTCACGACGTATTTCACGTATCCAATCTACGCAAGTGTTTAGCCGACGAAACTCTTGCCATGCTATTAAAAGATGTTAAAATCAACGAAAAGCTTAAGTTTGTGGAACAACCATTCAAATAGAAGATAGCATGATCAAGTTTCTCAAACACAAATGACTAAAGCTCGTGAAAGTCAAATGGGATTCAAGACGAGGACCCGAGTATACGAGGGAGCTCGAGTCAGAAATGAAAATGAAGAATCCCTATCTATTCCAATAAATCTCGAGGACGAGATTATTCAAAAGGTGGGGAGGATGTAACACCGCGTTTTGTAAGGCCCCGTTACCGGTAACCCTACTTTCGTGTTGGATTTACTCATAAACACAGTTCTAAATATCAGAGTTAATTAAAACATTTACACGGAATATAAAACTTTCATAAAACATTACAATATTTCATAACTTGTCTCAAAACGTCCTTTGTCTTTCACATTAAAACATTAAAATTAAAACATCGTAAGTCTTCAGATGCCAGGCTCTTATTCTTCTGCCATGTGTCCCCGCTCAAGCCAGCTGTCTCATCCTACTCACCTGCGTGCATACTAAAAGTCAGCTACGCTGAATGAGTTCTAGTTAATCACATAATCATACAATACATTCTTTACACTTCATACTTAACCTCTTAACTTTCTTTCATACACACTTAAGTGCTTTTACTTTCATTTTTACCTTCATACTTTCTTTACATACATAATCATACGTTTTAAAGAGCCTTTCGCCCTATAACCTCACAGATATTATTAGGGTCTGGTCCCTAGTTTTCGAATATTAGAAGGGTTCGATTCCTTAACATCACAGATATTATAAGGGTCTGGTCCCTACCATCACAGATATTATAAGGGTCTGGTCCCTAGTTTCGAATATTAGAAGGGTTCGATTCCCTAACATCACAGATATTATAAGGGTCTGGTCCCTAACATCACAGATATTATAAGGGTCTGGTCCCTAGTTTTCGAATATTAGTAGGGTTCAATTCCCTCTTCGTTCCATACATTATACCCCGAGTATTTTTAGGGCTCGGTACCCTTTTCGTAACCATACAACCATACATCATACCTCGAGTATTATTAGGGCTCGGTACCCTTTTCGTAACCATACAACCATACATCATACCTCGAGTATTATTAGGGCTCGGTACCCCTTTTCGTAACCATACAACCATACATCATTATTTCCTTCTTTTATTATCTCTATCACGTTCATACGCATAAGCATTCATATTATACTTACCTTATACATAGCATTACAACCTGACAGTACGTGCAATATCCGAAGATCGTTCACGTACCATCAAGCAATCATTCTTACATAACACATATATCACATAGGGCATACACTTATCACTTAGGGTAAATGTATTAACAACACATCAAGTATGCACACAGCCCCGAAAACATAACAAGGAATGGAGCTAGAAACTCACCTGAACACGGTTACGTTCACCGTTAATCGTAATTCCTTTCTTCAGTTGTGCACGACTGACTGTATAACAAGTATACGTATCAATTAACTATCACTTCTCATAATGTATGTCTATCTTTATATGACCCACAACGAACGGGGGTCCGGGGGCAGCGCCCCTGGCAGCGGGGTCTAGGGGCGGCAGCCCCTAGCAGGGTCCAAGGGGCAGAGCCCCTGGCTGGGGTCGAGCTGCCAGGTCAGCTTGGAAAAATTTTATTTCCGTTAACTGTCTTAACACATTTTTCATTAGATTTTTAGTTTACTTCCTAATCGAACTTGGCTTTAGGCGAAGTTAAACCTTAGGCGAACTTAGCTTTAGGCGAAGTTAAACCTTAGGCGAACTTAGCTTTAGGCGAAGTTGTCATCAGGCGAACTTGGCCTCAGGCGAAGTTGTCATCAGGCGAACTTAGCTTGCAGGCGAACTTAGCTTGCAGGCGAAGTTCATCGCTTTGAAGGCGAAGTTCATCGCTTTGCAGGCGAAGTTGCCCAGACAGCCGCTGTTCGGTTTCTTTCCAGCATTTTGAGCGATTTTAACACCCTTGCTATGGCTCAATATCACCCACTACGCTTCCCGACCATTTTCGGTCGCTTATACACTAAAAAAGCTTGGATCTTTAAACTTCAAAGATCAAGAATCATACCTTTTTGGGCTTGTTTGGATCTCGTTTACTTGCTAGTACACTAATCGATCTCTCTCGGACCTGCCCGACTCTTCCCTTGGCTCGGCCGGCCGGCGGCGGTATGCGTGTGGTGTGTGTGTTTTTGGGGTGTTAGGGAGTTTGGTGAAAATGAAGATATTTTGGGATTTTGGGGGTATTTATATCCCTGAAATCCCATTCTCATTTAACCCATCTCAATTAATCCACGTCCAAGACCCGCTCCCTACCCGATATTAATTAATTACGCGAAATCACTAAACATAACTTCATTTATTCATCATTAAAATTTTTAGGATGTTACACGTTTTTGCCCTATAAAATTTGAGCCTAATATACTAACTTAATAAGTATAGGGACTAAAAATGAAAAATCTAAAAACTTCACCATCGCGATACCCGACGGGGCAAACATAAGCTCATCGCGTAGCGCGATGGACTTGCACGTTGATCCAAAATTAGGCGGCGTAGCGATATGCTACCGCCCAATAACAATGATCATCGCGTATCGCGATGACCATGATGAGTCATTGGACAGATGTCCAACCACGTGTTAACACGTGGCACGATATGACATGCCACGTGTCACGAGCTGGTAAGGCGGCGTCAAATTGCGGCGCTGCGATACACGACAGGCCACAAGGGACCCTTTGCGTATCACGAAGGGGTCCAAAAACGGCTGTAAAAGGGGAGGACGGGTATGAGCTCCATTCATCCCTAACTCACCTCCAATTTCACATATAGGGAAGCGTGCCCAATAGTTGTGACGCGCCGACGTGCCATTTTCTCGTAGTTCGTGCAAGAAACGAAGTTATAACCAAGCTAGCAATCATACAATCGAGTAGATCAAGATCCTGCCTTTTTCTTATTATCATTCTAAGTATCCGGCATAAGGTAGGAGTTATGTTTAAGTTATTTGAATTATAGCTTAGACAATCAATCAAGGCTATGGCCTTTAAACTTGATCGTGTTTTACAAACATTCACATTCATAAACGAGTTTTCATAAACGTTACTTCATAGTAAAATAATGTTAAAGATATATTTTGACGGGCATGTAGTAACTGTAAGGGTGATATCACTATTAGTAAGTTTCTTGCCTAAGGAAAAGTAATTCGTACAAATCCCATTCAACCTAGGGACCCGTTTACTTACCTGGAGAAACTTACCAATGTTATAACCTATTAAGCCAAAGCATGCTACATCAAACGTCATATAAAAACTAAGTGTTTTCATTCATAATCAAAGATAAATGATTTCAAGGTTAAGCTTAGCAATCATAGCTTAATCAAAACATCATTCAGGTATTTATACAAACCTATTTATGTATAGGTTGGATATCATTCTCAATCAGTCAATCAGCCAAGGTCTTCCAACACCGACGGTACAGGTGAATACGTTAACCTTTTCAAATCAGTCAAAACATATTTATACTCGATAAGATGAACGGGTGTTTGTCTTAACGAGTCAGTCAATATTTACATGAGATTATGTGATCTCTAAAACGTTATAATACAAAGTAGAGAATAAAATCAACTCAGACCGAATACACATGTGTCTGGATCCAAACATAACCGTTCAGCCTAATCATTCAAAGGCTATGTGGCCGCGGGCTAATGGTCATAACTAGTTTCCCATTAAGGGCTACGTGGCTCGGGAATTAATGTGTGTGTAGAGCAGTGGTATATAGACCAGAAGTAGAAATGCTTCCGCTGAGCTTGTAAAGAAAACTATATTTGTATTGTAATGACATTCAAATGTTTTATAGAGTCATACGTGTTCACCAGCATATAGCTGACGTATTTTTCCAACCCATTGCAGGTAATTAAGCATAAGTAGCATTAACTAGGATCAGAGTCTTAATGAAGATAGAAGCGCGTACAAGATGGCTCTGTTTATGATACACTAAAATCCTTGTAATATGAAACATATCTTTTGTAAACTAATACTCGGGTACTTAATTCCCGAGTAAATTTTCAATGTAAATTAATATTATATTCAAACCTAAAGTCTTCCGCTAAAATTAACCCATAACTCTGGTATATTTACAAAACATGTATGAACTTGTGGCCACATGCCTAGGCCCTAAGTTGGGGTGTGACAATAACATCACACCATCGCAACCGAAGACATCGCTCAAGTAATCACCAAATAGTTTTACATCACTAAAAGCAGCCATTTCTTCACTTCATCGCCTGAAAGGGTAACTCCAACCCAAATTGTTGATGCTGAAACTGGTGATACTAACACAAAGCTAGATGAGGAAAATATCCCTATCATCACAGATTTTTTGAATATGGGATTTGGAGCAACCATTACAACTACTGGAAAAAACTCTTTCACAGTTGGACAATAATTTTTGCATTAAAACTCCTATCCGGATAACAACTGATGATGCTTTTACATATTAACCAGGTTGAAGTCCCTAGTACCAAGAATAAGGGGAATTAGAACAATTTCATGATGCTAATCCTTATTTTGTTTCAGTTAAAACTGCTGATGTAGGTAAAACTATTGAAAGCATGTCAGTAGATGTGACTATTAAGTTAGTTAATGCAAATATCATTGAGGAATTGATGGATAAATTTATAAGTTTGAGCTCTGAGGCCTTGCAGCTCAAGAAGCTCATCACCAATGTGAATCAAAATCAATCCCAACAGTCCTTCGATCACACCCAACTATTGGCCTCTATCCAGAGTGAATTTCAATCTTGCATCCACTAGTTACTCACTCCAAAGCCCCAATCACTGATGTTGGCCCAATTGTAGAAGAGTGAGCCATGATGTTTCTGGAGGCCCAAGATCGCGTTTCAAAAGGGTCTGCACGAAAATGGGCTTAACATGGACACGGGCCTCCGTTTCAGGTGTGCTACTAGTCATAACAACCTTTGGAGCGTGGGCCACTATGTGGTAACCAGCCGTAGGTGGGTTATCCCGTTTATTTTTCTGAAATAAGGCTTCTAGATACACTTTTGGGCCACCTTTTTTTTCGTCTACTTTTTGTGTTTTGTTTTGGGCCGTTGTTGGGCCTTTGGTTGTTTGTGTAGGCCCAAACGTATATTGGATTCTCTATTAATATGTTATGATTGTAGTGTGACTGATTATTTGATCATAATTGAATAAAAAACTTTTGGCTTTTCAAATTTCTACCTTTTGGTTCGAATTTGGGGGTTTGGGGAAGGATCATCACAGGTATTCATAGAATCAACGTATTTAGCCTTCAATCTCTAATAGTACACTGCATCAATAACTCAAAGATTTAGCATTCCAGGGTGTATAACCAACCACCTCTTTTTTATAGTATTCTGAGCTAAAAAATCTTCCACACCAAATTAAACACTGACACCACTATGCTTAGAAACTCTTTGAACACTCTTGCTAATAAGTTAAGAAAATAGATGGTTGATCATAGGAATCAGCTGGCAGCACGTTCAGGTATTGCTTCTCCTGCAACATGGTTTAAAGAACAGGTTGATGCTACTACTGATACCAAAATGGGGGAGAATATCTTGGAAGCCTCACAAAAGGCTGAAGAAAAGAAACCCAGTGAATTTGCAAATAAAACTGTCGGGGAACAAGCCAGATTGAAGGAAATGTTGAAGAAGGAGAAAAAGGCAAAACACAAGGCCTTAGTCAGACAATAGAGATAAAAACTTGATGAAACAAGTTCATCAAGGTCAAAGAGACTAAAGGCTAAGTATCAAAAAGCTGGACGAAGAAAGAAAGGCTCAACAAGACTAGTTATTTCTCAAACAACTGATGAATCAGAATAAATACTAGCAGTTCCCAAACTGCTGATGAACAACTATCAGTTATTTCACCAACAACTGATACAAGACAAGCAGTTTCCCAAACTGTTGATGTTCAACAAAGACCAACATTTGTTAAAACTATTGAAGCTTCACAAAATACTGGTGCTCCACAAGAACCAACACTAGTTTCAGAGACTGTTGAAGCACCAAAGGTTCCACAAGAATCAACAGTTATTCCAAAGCTGTTGAATCCCTAAAGTCAAATTCTACTCAAAAGACTTATGACAATAGTTTAAGAATAAGGAAGTTAA
Source organism: Bidens hawaiensis (assembly GCF_021521415.1). Lineage (NCBI taxonomy): Eukaryota > Viridiplantae > Streptophyta > Magnoliopsida > Asterales > Asteraceae > Bidens > Bidens hawaiensis. Next base: position 3,118,829 of record NW_027504842.1, on the reverse strand, counting down.
TTCTGCCAAAGGGAGATGATTCACCACCAGCTTCTCCTACCATGAAATTTAAACCTAAGAATGTTGAAAACTTTATCTCTTTTAAAGAAAAAGAGGTTGCAAATTTATTGGCGGAAGCTACAAGAGTCATGTCTGACGCAGAAGCTTCAAGAGTTATCAACAAGAGCTCTTGAACAAGAAGCTTATGAAAGAATATTTGATGTTTCTGAAAGACCAATTGCTGATAGAAGTATACTGACAAAAGCAAAGAAATCAGTAATTATTTGGCTTTAGTAGCATGCTAAGTACAAGGTATCTCCCTACAAGTTTAAAGGATGGACACATGAAGAGCTACAGGCTGAATGTGGGAGGATAGAAAAGCTTCTTGGATAGACTTTAATCAGGATCATCTTGTACCTGATTGAGAAAGTGTAAAAGAAAGGTTGAATGAGTAAAAAGAAAGGTTGAAAACGGAACTAGCTGAAGCCAAGTTCCATTCCAGAAGAGAAACTGTTAAATGTGGAATTGATAAGCTAATGGTTTCTTATATGGATCGTGTGCATGCAAGAAAGAAAAATCCAAGTAACCTGAACTAAAAGCATTATCATTAATCAAAATCCCCAATAGGCAAAGGAAGACCCAAAGTGCTGCTCTGGTCACTTCAACAGCTGCTAAAGGGGTTAAGGCTAGACATTTGGCTTTACAAGCAAACAGAAGGAGACTGACGGAAGAGGAAGAGTTACACGCTATTAAGGATATTCACAGAGATGCCAAGATAGGTTTTGGTTTGACATCCATTATTGGCCCCTATTATCTTCTTTGATAATATCTTTTATTTTGTCAACTAAAGATCAAAGCTAGTCAAAGATCATCAAATGGAGTAAATTGAGAAACTGCTCCCTTGTGACTTTGGAATATGAGACTGTGTATCAAAAAGGGTAGATCTGCAAGATGTACCCATGGATGAAGAGGATCTGAAGATGTTCATAATAGATCTTCTATTGCATATGGAAGAAATGGCAGTCTATGTGCTGAATTTCTTAAGTTCATCAAAGATTCAGCCAGAAGAAGACTGTCAAGATAATACAATTGAGGAAAAATAATAAAGGGTTTTGGCATCATTAATTTTGTAGGAGATTGTTGGACCTTGCAAAGAACTGATGGCCAGAAACCAAACAACTGATGGATAAAACATCAATTATTCTCCATTATGGTTTTGTCAAATTGCTGCTCCCAAAACATCTGACCAAATAAAGCTGCTACTGTAAAGAATTGAAGACAAAACAGCTGTTTAGCAAATATTGAGGATCCAAAAGACAAGACAAACAATTTATGGTTCAAACACTACTTGTTTCATCAAGATCAATAGTTTTCATAGGATTCTTTAATAGACAATTATTTAGATTAGTTCATCAGTAGTTTGTAAAAGAACTGGTTAGGGATGTCTCTTTCACCTTTTGCTCATTAGTAGTTTAACACGGTGTATAAAATAAAGAAGGGAGTCTTTTCTTCATTAACACTTTTTACACATAACACTTTAATTCACCAGATCAGAGTACTATTGTACTGAAAAGCAGTGAATGATGAGCTAAAGTCGAGGGGGATCAATAGATTGTAATCTTTTAGTTATAATTATGGTGTGTTTGGGATTGAGTTTGAAAACACCTTATTGGCTTATTGGATTTTTTTAAAAAGCCAATAAGTTAAAAGGTGTTTGGCTATTACAAAAGTTCTTTTTATTGTAACTTTTTGAAATGGTCAAAAAGCAGTTTTTCAAAAACTCCAAATCTTGGTTTCTCAAAAGGGTTTTTTGAAAGATCCATTAAGAAAATTAGCTGTTTTCAAACTCAATCCCAAACATACTCTTAATACAAAACTGTTCTTCTATATGAAACCCTCAATAGCTAGTTAAATTTTGTTGACAATTTACTTAGATAATACTAATTGATTCATAATTCAATATGAAATCAATTAATGTGATACCAATTCATTCATAGGATTAGCTCAATTGTTTGTTGTTCTATTGGTGTATTCGTTATGTTCATTGTAGGAGCTTAGTTAAGATTTGATCCCAACAAAATATATGTTGGAAAAAAAAAATATAAAGAACTTTGCGAATTCAAGAAAAAAGCCATAACCATAACATGCAATTAAAACTAGTACTAGGAAATAAGTATTCGAATATTACGATCGGATGCAAGCATCCATTTTATATAAAGGTGATAAAGTAGGTAATGGTGCTTGAAATAATCAGGAAAAAAATAAACTTGTTATGTTCGTATTGAAACACTCGTATACCACTTGTATTCTGTGTTATAGTTGTCTTTTACAAAGGAATTGCATACTGGTGTTCAATTGGTCGTTTTGTTTTATTAAAATAAATATTATTAGAATTAACAAAATTAATAATTGAAAATTTATTAGAGCATACTAACGGTATATTCCTATACCTTCTAGCTCGTATAGTCCTACAAGGCTTGTATCAATAGCACGTATGTAACACGATTGTCTGAAAAAAGTGTAATTAACATGAGTTATATGAGATTATACGACTCGTAATCAGAATACCAACATTGTTAACTTTTACAATATTATAAACAAAAGCTAACAAAACTTTCCAGTTTCCATTTTAAGAAAATATGCACAAACTAGAGTTAAGAGTTCCGTTTTCATGAGAACACGTGGCCCTAACTGTTTGTGGACCATCAAATATGTTAACCCAACCTAATAGCCCCACTCGTGTGTGTTGAAAGTTGAAACCCTAAAGGTGATGGAACATTGATTATAGATGATGTCCCCGATATCTAAGGCTGAGGGGTGTGGGGGGCTTTAATGGGGGCTCCAACCAATAATATTATGACGTGTGGCAGAGAGAGAAACTGGATAAGGGGGTGTTGGAGCCCCCGTTTGAGCCCCTGGCCCTGGTGTGGAGGGGCTCCAGCAGGGGCTCCAGCGAATTTTTTTTTATTTTTTTATAAATATATTCAAACAACGTATTATTAATAAAACTCATAAATTATTAAAAAAACACACATTAATATCTAAAAATAAAATAAAAATTAAAGTACTAAAAAAAACATTATTCTTATTCTTCGGCTTGGTCTTCTTCGATCAACCTCTTTCGGATACGTTCCTTTTGCTTTTCCATTAGCATTTGATCGACCGTATTTAGGTTACTGAAGTCTCTAGTAAGAAAGTCCAAATCTCTCATTCGACTTTTTTCCTTTTTGTCATTAGAGACCACCTCCATGGTTTTGTTGAATTTATTGAGGGATTCAACAAGATTGGCGATGTTTACGGCTTCCCCCTCAGCCGGTTTTTTCCCCTTGGCGTCCCTTCCCAATGGCCGCCTCCTCGGCGGTGAAGACGTTTCCTCCTCCGCAATGTTTAGGTCGAATCCAACGCGGCAATCCGACCCGGTTGAAGTGCTATACGCTCCAGACGAACTAGTTTTAGTCCGTTTCGCCCTTACTTCCGCATCAAAGTCCGGCGCCACCAGCTCAACCCACTTGGAACACCTTTTCAACCTCTCCCACAACAATAAATCGTCCCACGTCTTCACCATCCCATACCTCCGCAAACACTCATGCTTCCACTCTTCGACCGTGAAATTGTAAACCGCCAAATCATCACTGCCACTTAGTCTCATACGACCGCTGTTCCTGTTGAAAAGATTAGTAAACAAGCCGACAAATTTTCTGATTTCGGACCACCGACCCGAAATCATATCGGCGTTCCGCTCTGTACTCACAACGAGCACGTAGAACGTCTCCCTAACCTTTGTCCAAAAAATCTTGCTCTTTTGGTAGTCGGCTGCAAAATGAATAAATAAATTAGATTTCCATTTAACTTTTATATTTAACTTTTTTATTAAAAATCATTTTTAAAAACGTTAAAACAATTACCGCAACGCCGATCCTCAGAAATGACTATCCAAGCCCGACACAAGGCTTCCTTCTCATCCGATGACCACGGAGTGGCTTTCCGTTTCATCCTCGGAGTCGAAGCCGGTCCCGACCCGTCCGTTGCAAGTTGTTTTTTCCGGTGGACGCGTCTTTTTGGTCCCGTAGCTTCACCGTGTGATTCTTGTGTCTCCGGAACAACAAAGTTAGGAGACGGTTGTGTGTTGGATGGTTGAAAGCCGGATGATTCTTGCGGCTTCAAATAAAACATCGGTTGGTGCGGTGACGACCATAAATCGTCGTCAATATAATCTGAATCAAGGTTTGGGTACCAATTTCCAACCATTTTTTTTAAAAAAAGTTGAGAAGATGAATTGATTTTGGGTGAAGACTTGAAGTTGTGGTATAAAAATGGGTGAAATGGGGTATTATATAGGAATTTTTTTTTAATTTAATAAGAGCCGAACGGCTCTTTTTCTAAAATTCAACAAGCTCCTCTCTCTCTTCTCCCGCTAACAGGCTCACGCCTGCATGGATTTTCGCGTTAGCGCCCCGTTAGCGCCCCCGTTAGCGCCCCGGTGGTGTGGTGTTAGCGCCTGGGGGCTCGAGCGGAGGGGCTCTAGCGCCCCCGTTGAAGCCCCACACCCCTCAGCCTAATTCTTCTATATCCGAAGTAAACACCACCATTTGACGTACTGCTTTTAGTATTTTACCAGCCATCAAGCATCATGACAGCCTGTAATGGCACCAAGAAACAGTCTTTTCAAGACTTTTGCCATAGTGGCAGTTAATCATTCCCCATTGATAATCTCGAAACACCATCATAGCATTTTGAAAACTTCAGCTTAGGCTGAGGGGTGTGGGGACTTTAATGGGGGCTTTAGTGGGGGCTCCAACCAATAATATTATGACGTGTGGCAGAGAGAGAAACTGGATAAGGGGGTTGTTGGAGCCCCGTTGGAGCCCTGGCCCCTGGTGTGGAGGGGCTCCAGCAGGGGCTCCAGCGAAAATTTTTTTTTTATTTTTTTATAAATATATTCAAACAACGACATTTTTTTTGTGTTAGTTTTGAGAGAATTTTAGGAGGAAAGGTGTATAATTGTGAAATGAAGTATATTTTATAAAGGTATATATTTATAGTTTAAGAAAATATTATTTTTTTTAATTTAATATGAGCTCAACGGCTCTTTTCCTATACCTTCTAGCTCGTATAGTCCTACAAGGCTTGTATCAATAGCACGTATGTAACACGATTGTCTGAAAAAAGTGTAATTAATATGAGTTATATGAGATTATACGACTCGTAATCAGAATACCAACATTGTTAACTTTTACAATATTATAAACAAAAGCTAACAAAACTTTCCAGTTTCCATTTTAAGAAAATATGCACAAACTAGAGTTAAGAGTTCCGTTTTCATGAGAACACGTGGCCCTAACTGTTTGTGGACCATCAAATATGTTAACCCAACCTAATAGCCCCACTCGTGTGTGTGTTGAGAGTTGAAACCCTAAAGGTGATGGAACATTGATTATAGATGATGTCCCCGATAAACAAAAAATGTAATTTCATAAAACTCTTAATTTAATTTAAGAGTTGTACAAGACTTAATGTATGTTGCGAATAAAGAAGGATTGGAAGGGAATCCAATTTGAAAGATGATTTTGAAATTCAAATGGACGGGGGCATTAATATTAATGCATGTTTCATGGAATTGAAATTTAGTTTCCCTACACCCACTTCTCTCTCACCTTGAAATTCTCGAAAGTTCTTCATCGGAAACCCCAAATCATAAAATTGGTTCGATCTTAAATCATTATTAGGGGGCTACGGATATCAGGCTTAGCTTAGGGTTTCTGGCGGCGCCGATGACGGTGGTGAAGAATTTCATGGTAGTACTCAACTCAGATCTGGCGGCGAGGTGGAGTGACTACATCTACTTTCACCAACTCTGTAAATAGCCCAATTTTTCATGATTCAAACATTTGTTTACCTGTTCTATTATTGTAGCTAATATGATGATTGGCGAATGTCTAAATTGTGCTTCATAGTTAGACAGCTATATCTTTTGTTTATATTTTTTTTGTTAGCTGCTGAAGCACTTCATGCATCTAGAGGATGAATATGAGCACAAATAAGTATATTTGATTGATTAATAATATAACTAATGCTCGAATTTTCTAAAACTTATTATTATTTTCAGGCATTACATGATTGTTGCAAGAGCAAACTTGTTTGCGAATCTCATTAGCATTTTTTTGAAGCTATGAACGAGTTAGTCTTGGTTTGTGTAGCTTAAGTGTATATTTTAATAAAAATGACCACCTAGACAAATCTGATTTTTTTTTTTAATATTTATTTTTCAGTTTGTAGAATTGTCGAAGGTATGAACCACCACTTGGTTTTTTTTCACATGTTTGCTGATGCCATCCTTAGGTATAATTATCTCTTTTAATCTTGATATATCATTATTCATAAATGAAAAATCTCATCTTAGAGCTTATTTTGTGTCTTTTTTTAGTTGGGTTAAATTTAGTTGCGAAATAAATTTGGTCACTGGTTGATAACGAGTCAATTTGAGTTAATTTTTATTTTTGGTTCAAAAGTAATGTGATAAGTTTCAAGTGTAAGGTTCGGGTTACAACAAATTTGATAGCTTATTTTGGATTAGATTTGGTATCAGTTTCATATTTGATGAAAAGCTCATTTTGGTCATAGAATTATTTATGTATAAAATTGACTTCAGGTTGCTCATACAAACTGGTTAAAAATACCATTTCGTCAACATATCATTTTGTTTCTTGATTTAGTTAAAGATTGTATTGGGTTAAAAATGTTTCACGGAGAGTTTGGGCATCTAAGTTATTTAAAGGTTTAGTTAAATATTGCATACACACATTTTAAAAAGAAATAATAGATTAGTTAACTGTATCCCATAAGTTTGACATGTGATTGTGTGCCCGTTATCCGGTGTATGCATTTGCAGAGATCTTACTGTGGAAGGACTTAGGGACGGGAAGAAATCATTTTTTTGGCTTTTGTGGAGTAGTTTATCTTTTTATAGGCTTTGTCTTTGTCAAAAAAAAAAAACAATCATCACTTCTACACGATCATTTCACACTCTCAGGTATGGATATTCTTGTAATAAATGACGTGCAAGTATTAATTTTTTAAAAACTTCATCTCATCACAAAAAGAATCTGAAACCTGTAAGCATTTAAACATGTTTGGTTGATACATGTTTGGCTTTTCACGAATTTAGTTCTCTGAAATGGTTATCATGAGTTATGTTGAAAGTACAATTAACATGTGGAATGGAGAAAGCGTTGTCATTAGATCATTGGCATGTGAAAGTGACTGGGGATAGTTTTTTTATGGTATACAATACTCATTTGATCCCTCCTTAACGAGTGTTCTTGTTGACTTATGAGAGTCAGACAAACTAATTGCAACCAACTAAGGGATTATTGTTTGCTATAATATGTATCTGGTATAAGTCACTATCATTGTTGCGGTGCATGAAGGGCTTTCCTTAGTTATTACATTAATATAAGTTCGTCTTTACATAGTTCTGTTTATTTATTTTAAATTAGATCAGTCATAACTTGGTTATGTATTTTATATCATATTACAGTCTTGTATACTCGACGCGTAAATTGATGGTGGACAAGGAACCGGTAAGTTTTAACACTTTCTTTGTTTCTCAAAACGTTTAGTATATCACATATATATTTTTTAAATTATGTTTATTGTTGGTAACTTTTGAAATGCAGGTTAGAAGACTTTTTTTCTTGTCAGACAATCGATTCTGCTATAAAATTTGCAGTTATAAAACTTGAATATTGACATTAAACATGGTAAGTCTCTTTGTTTTCTTGTACTATATTGTTATTTTTAAAACGGTATTGGTTTGGTTCGGGTCAAAATGAGCCATTTTATAAATACTTATGGATAATGTTTTTACTTGACAATATTATACCATTAGGAACTATAGTGTAAAAGATATAACTTGTAGTAGATTGAATAAAAAGAAAGGCAGGTATGATCTTACATAATCTTATTTTCTAATCGCTTACTTTTAATGCATGAACTGAAAAAACTAATCAAATAACTAAGCAGTTTGATAGCCCTTAAACCCAATTGAATAGATATCTAACCAAAAACCAAATTTTAGCATTATTTTACTGTTGGTCTATAAATTGTATGATTTAATGTAGGGGATGACGGTTCATCTTCTCCCTAACTGTTATTAAACGGCGACGAATTTCAATTCGTATCCACAAACACCATTAGTTTAGGTAATAACAACAACCTTTGTAGCATATTTACTCATTTAGACTTGATATTTGCTTCAACATCTATTGAAAGAATTTGTGTTCAACATCTAAAGTCACATAGTACTGCTCTAACTTATGGAAGTCAAATTTGACATTGGTACATGTAACAGGTTAATGATACTGGACATCTGGTTCTTGTGGATCAACTGAAGGAGGCTCTGGGCATGTTAAAAAGGTAGACAAGGAAATCACTTCTTGATAGTGCAGCTGAGGCTGAATTTGTTATTTCTTTTATGTCATATAATGCTAGCAGCCAGCTTAGTGTGTCTAATCGCTAGCATTTTTGTGATTTATATTAATTGAAACTTGGTATCTAAATCATTTGATATTTGTTGGGGAAATCACACCAAAATGTAATAATATATATATATATATATATATATATATATATATATATATATATATATTTGAATTGCAATAAAATTTTAAAAGTTAAAGGTTTTACACCTCTTAATTTTGTGACACAATTGTTCTTTATGAAGTTTATTTTATAGTTAAGCGCAATACAATATATCACAATAGTATTGATAAACTAACTAAAAACGAATACCGCGTTGTAACATGATGGCGTCGACGCATCGCGCGAGTTTTTACCATAGTCACATGGTTCGCGGTTCGCTCCGGTACGGGAGCGTGGAACGGGATCGCAATTCGCTAGGTCTCTAAATTTCGGTACGATGGAGGGGGGGGGGTAGGCTCATTTCGGATCGCTCCGGAACGATGTACCATATAATGTGATACAATGCATGTTATTTTTCAATATATATATATATAGATAATGTTGAATTTATACTTTCTATTTATTAATTTATAAGTTTGGAAACCAAATATAAACTTGTGAAGATGTAGAGAGTTAAATGATAATATACCAAAACTTAATTAAACCACCACGCTCATTATACACTTCCCCTTCTACTTCGTTCATCAAATAACGCAGCCATAAGTAAACCCTAGCATGAAATTGTTTCGATTTTTGTTCGATTTGGGTTCTAATCGAGGTAAGAACTCATTCCAATTGAGCGATTTGATCCAATTTTGACCCAGTCTCATCCAATTGACCTAATTTTCTGGAACGCCATTTTCATAACCGGAATCGCGATCCAAGGTGTTCCGGGATCGTGTTCGTACCGCGTTTTGGTATGGCCGATCCAGAACGAAAATCGTGGGCAGTTGAGCGATCCATGTGACTATGGTTTTTACTAGTATATTACACACACACATATATATATATATCGAACACATGTCTTCAAAGTGGATGGATGATTGGATGGTAGTAAAAGATTGACGATGCATTTTATTCGCTTTATCTTAATTAGAATAGCGGATATCGAATAGGATTTACAAACAACAACAAATTCAAATATAACGAACAAGAAAACAGGGCAAGTGGATTAATCATAGTATACTGATTGATCTTGGGGAAGAACACCGTATTGCATTATATATGTCTATATATAATTTTTTATGCCGTTGTGACGGTTTGGGCCGGCCAAGCTTAACTGTTTGTAATGGTGTAATCATACACAGCAGCCTTACATATTCTGATTATCCGAATGTTCAACATTTGCTAGCCTAATAATAATAATTATAACAATAATGTACATAACTTAGATTACAGTTAAAATAACAACCTAATAATGTTTATAATCTAATACATTCTGATTTCTGTAAATGTTAAACACTGAGTTTCTGTTTGAAGTTAGGGTGGGGTGGGGTGGGGTGGGGTGGGGTGACTAATAATCTCCAATGCATGACAGCATGCATATACCTTCCAATCTAACAGCAGGACCTACCAAAAAAGGAAGCAACTTTAATATCTTCTTTGTTTGCATGTTAAAATTCCGGAACAAAGATCCACATATGTACAACATACCTCTGGCGAAAAAAAGCAATACAAAGTGGAAGTTAGCCTTAAAAAAAGATTCAATGGGTTTTGACCCCATGCACAACACACTTGAAAAAAGAAGAAAAACAGCTTGTAATAGGAGAGGGTATTTTTTTAACATGTCAAAACACAGCTAATGTGCCATCCTGACCCACAAAAAACTGAAGTAATTATGGACATTGATCATTAAATTGTACCTATGTTTATATTTGGTAATGCATGTAACTGGCACGAAATATACTTTTTAGTAAGATTCTCACCACAAAACATGATTGCTTATTTATTTGAATTAAGGTGTGGTTACGAGATCGGATTAGGGTGGGTACGTTCGGGATTGAGTGGGAGCACTACCCCGGCAGGTTCAGTCCCCCAAAGAAAAAGCTCCCCGGTCGGCATGGCTACCCCCCGAAATATAGGAAGAACAAAAAACAATAGGGAAGGAATTTTAGGATGGGGATGAATTTTGGGAGGAGATGAATGACACCACCCTATTGCCTGCCGAAAAACCTACTAGAGAGAAACACCATTTAATAAATTGCAATATTTTATTAGCATGTAGGCCTGTTGGTTATCAGACTTTAAAACTCACACAACTGTCAAAGATTCTATGCTATTATTCAATACCCAAAGTGAGTTTAAATAGTACAAGGAAAAGTAAATAACTGCTGGATAACAAACTATCACTAACCCAGCTACTAACACGTACCACCTAAAGACCCGAACTTTAAACCCACGATACATTAAACAAAATAAAAATTAAATAAGCAAAGAGGACAGATTTGGGCACTCTTTTTCCCATAATGCACGACCCAAATGATGACTCAACTCCATAACTCCACTACTTGACTAAACATAAAAAAAACCACGTGCTTTGAATTTACTCCAACACTCCCCCTGAATTCAAAGCTCAACCACTCCAAGCCTTGACCTCATGTAGCTAAATTGTTCTTTTTCCAAAGCTTTAGTAAATATATCAGCAACCTGCTCATTAGTTGAACAAAACATGAGCTCCACTTTCTTCTCTTCAACCAAACATCGAATGTAGTGAAACTTAATATCAATATGCTTGGTCCTGCTGTGAAAGCCTTGACTTTTTGTTAGAAAAGCTGCTGACTTGTTATCACACCATATCACTGTTACATTTTCTTGCTCATAACCCAGCTCAGATAGCAGCTTCCTTAACCATACTACTTGGCTAGCTGCTGAGTTTGCTACAATATATTCCGCCTCACAACTAGAAAGTGCTACCACAGGTTGTTTTTTGGAACTCCATGTAATTGCCCCTCACCCAACAGAAAACATATTGCCAGACACACTTTACCGATCTTCAAAAGCACTCGCCCAATCACTATCAGTGAAAACCTCAAGCCGAACTCCTTGTGTTTTTTCATACAAAAGACCATAGTTAATAGTTCCCGCAACATACCTTAAGACTTTCTTCGCAGCTCTGAGATGATTGGATGTGGGCTTATGCATGAATCTGGAAATTAAGCCTACAAAAAAAAACAAGATCAGGCCTCGTGTGAGTAAGATAAATCAAACCACCCACAAGACTCCTGAACTGTTTTTCATTAACAAGTGCACTGCCATCATCCGTTTGTAATTTTTCATACACATTCATTGGAACTGGAACTGTCTTGCACTTATCCATGCCAAATCTTTTGACTAAATCTTGAGCATACTTGCGCTGAGTTATCAACAGCCCATCGTTTCTTGAAACAACTTCCAAACCCATAAAATACTTTAAAGTTACAACATCACTCATTTCGAATTCTTTAATCATATTAGTTTTAAACTCATTCACCAAATCTTGAGACGACCCAGTATAAACTATATCATCAACATAAAGACAGATGATAAGAATGTCATTACCTGGAGTCCTTTTTATGTACATAGTGGGTTCGTTTTTTGATCTTTCATACCCATGCTCTTGGAGATACGAGTCAATTCTGCTATACCAAGCCCGAGGGGTTTGTTTCAGCCCGTAAAAGGCCTTGTGAAGCTTGAACACTTTGTCTTCATCTCCTTTGATTTCAAAACCCAAGGGTTGTGTTACATAAACCTCTTTAACAAGTGGACCGTTCAAGAACGCAGACTTAACATCAAATTGGTGTAGTTCACACTTATTTTGAGCAGCAAGTGAGAGAACTAACCTGATTGTTTCGAAGCGAGGTGAGAAGGTCTCTTCAAAATCAATTTCGTACTGTTGTGTATACCCTTTAGCTACAAGCCTTGCATTGTACCTATTTATTTTGCCATCTAGACCAGTATTTGTTCTATAAACCCACTTAAGACCAATAACATTTTTGTCTTTTGAATGCTTAACCAATGACCACGTGTGGTGTGTTTCTAATGCATGCAATTCTTCTTTCATTGCTTGCATCCATTCTGCATGTTCTGCTGCCTCAACAAATGACTTAGGCTCAACCAGTGAAAAATCAAACTGACAACTTTCATTTACTTCATAAAGTATAGGAGATGTGCAATCATAAATGTCATCTGATCGTACCTTATTTGGGCTATCTTCTGACCCGCTTGATTCTGACCCGTCATTACCTTCACTACTTGACATTGGTTCTGTACCTTCTTCTATTTCATTCATCCTGGGAGTCGTACCACTGTTCTGCACCTGTTCTCTTGTTTCCTCAACTTCACGAGCTAAGTTCTCACCATCTTCATCAAACCATGCTGCTTGTTAATCAAATACAACATCACGAGAGGTAACAATAGCCTTTTTTGTTGGACTGTATGCTTTTGAGTGTGAACAATACCCAACAAAAATTCACTTATCAGCGTTAGAGTCTAGTTTCTTTCGTTGTTGAGATGGTTTTAACCCGTATGTAACAAACCTGAATACCCTCAAATGACTTATTGATGGTTTGTATTCGTACCACGCTTCAAATGGGGTTTTACCATCCACAGCTTTAGTTGGAGACATGTTAAGTAAATACAGAGTTGTTGATACAGCTTCACCCCATAACTGATTACACAACCCTTTTCCTTTTAGCATACATCTAGCCATTTCCACAACAATTCTATTTTTCTGTTCGGCCACCCCGTTCTGTTTCGGGGTGTAGGGGGCTGTGAGTTCCATATGTATTCCATTTTCTTCACAAAAAATATTGAATTCCCGAGAACAAAACTCTCCCTCACGATCAGTACGAAGAGTTTTTATAAACTTTCCCGATTCTTTTTCAACTTTGACTTTGAAAAGCTTAAATTTTGCAAGACTTTCAGATTTTTTGTGAAGAAAGAATACCCAACTCATTCTGGTGAAATCATCAGTCAACAAGAAAAAATAACGGTTACCTCCAAGAGATGGCGTGGGCATAGGACCATATAAATCTGCATGAACCAGATTTAGAGCTTGTGATAAGCGGTAAACATGACGAGGAAATGAACGCCTTGCTTGTTTTCCATAAATACAGCCTTCACATAGAGACAATGATTGGATTCGCGGTAACCCAGAGACCATATTCTTGTCACTTAACATTCGTAACCCATTCTCATGGAGGTGACCAAAGCGACAGTGCCATAACGAGGGATCTGTAGGAGTTGAGTCCACCGCAGCAAGAGCAGTAGCATGATGCTGACCCACAGGTAATGGAAATACATTGTTAGCTGCCATGTTGACTTTACATACCTGCTCTCCTTATCATTTTTTAGTAATCACACATGCTCCATCGTCAAACAAAAGAGCATAACTAGCCTTCATTAGTTGACCAATGCTTAGGAGATTATAACCTAAGGCTGGTGAGAATTGGACTTGCGAAATTGTCTTTGAATTACCAGGAGAGACATCAATCTTGATAGTACATAACCCCTCAACTTGAATGCCTTTCCCATTTCCCATTTTTACAGATGCTTTCTTGCTTTCATCCAGTTCCTTGAACAAAACACATTGCCCCGTCATGTGGTTTGAACAACTACTATCTAAAACCCATACTTTGCTTGCACTACTGCTTCTATTTTGAGCCACAAGTAATGGTTTATCTTTGGTGTTCTCCAAACCTTGAACTACATATCCTGAACCCATTTCCATAAAGTGTTCACCCTCATCTTCTTCAGTATTCTCATTGTTGACCGCTGCATTTTCTTGGGGTTCCGCCCAACAATCTGCTTTGACATGACCGTATCGATTACAATTATAGCACTGAATGCTACTTCTCCCCCTACCAAAGGATCTTCCAAGTCCTCGGCCTCTACCATGAGGTACTCCACATCCTCGTCCTCTATGTGTTGGTTGGTAACCATCAGCTTCAGCAGGAAAGGCTAGCTCTTTTGAATCGGTATCAACGCACCGGTCAACTCTAGCCTCACGAGACTGTAGAGATCCCATGAGTTGATCGAACGAAAGAGCCGTAAGATCCTTCGACTCCTCAATAGCAATAACAACATGATCCCACTTTGATGGCAAACTCCGCAACACTTTCTCCACAACAGTTTGATCGGACACATCTTCACCGTAAGCTCTTTTGTTATTGACAATATTCATAACCCACGAAAAAAAATCCGAGACAGCTTCATTGTCTTTCATTTGTAGGGTTTCAAAGTTTAACAACAAGTACGTTGGAGTCTCCCTGAAACTTGGTCTGGAGAAGAGTCCAGGCCTGTTTCGATGTTTTAGAAGCAGCAATACGGGAAAACACGTTATCATGTACCCCTTGTTGAACCAGTGCGAGAGCCCTTGAATCTTCCTTAGTGTTTTCTTAAATCAGTCAGCATCGGTGTCTGTTGTAGAAAACCTTTGATCTTCAAATTCCCATAACCCTTTCGACCTCAGCAACGTCTTCATGCGAATGTTCCAGAACTCATAGCCTTCACCCTTAAATACAGGAGTAAGAGGCTGGGAAACATCAGATGAAGCATTAGAAGCCATGGTGTTACAGCAAACAACTAAAAACACTCTTTTTAAGATGGCTCAGATACCACAATGTTGGTTATCAGACTTTAAAACTCACACAACTGTCAAAGATTCTATGCTATTATTCAATACCCAAAGTGAGTTTAAATAGTACAAGGAAAAGTAAATAACTGCTGGATAACAAACTACCACTAACCCAGCTACTAACACGTACCACCTAAAGACCCGAACTTTAAACCCACGATACATTAAACAAAATAAAAAATAAACAAGCAAAGAGGACAGGTTTTGGCAGACTCTTTTTCCCATAATGCACGACCCAAATGATGACTCAACTCCATAACTCCACTACTTGACTAAACATAAAAAAAACCACGTGCTTTTAATTTTTTATATTGTTTAATGTATCGTGGGTTTAAAGTTCGGGTCTTTAGGTGGTACGTGTTAGTACTCCAACAAGGCCGCCCATGAATATTTTTAGGGTTTGGTTATGTTTGATTAATAGTTCGTCAACCATCACATCTCAATCTTTTAGTTGAAATCGTATGATTTTATGTCTTTAAGAAATCGCATGCAAAAATTTGTGTAATATTGTCGTCACATGTTAAAATTTTAGCAAAAAAAAGATTATTTACTTTTACAAAATGAACATAAATTTTTATAAAGATTGGCAAACACTACAAGAAAGTAGCCGTATAGCGACCAATGCTATATCGAGGACAATAGTCGTCGCCATAACTATTGATCAAACTTTTCTACATTTTATATCCTATATCGACGACATATCTTCGATATAGGGTGGGCCAAACTTTTGTAGGGATTTGAAACCTTTGACCGCCAACTTGAAACTCATTTTCGACGACTTGTCGTCGCTATAGATTTAACTATTTTTTTTATTTTATTGGTTGATAAATTAATAAAAAGAAAAAAAACTAAGTTTTTTTATAATTTTATAAATCACTTTTGTCGGCAACTTGTCGTCGTTGTTACTTTATTAATTTTTTATATTTTTATTATTGGTTATTAAGTAAATAAAAAGAAAAAATCAAAATAAATAGTTCATAATGTGAGGACGAAATGCTCTTGCTAAAGGTTAAATTAATTTTATTTATTTTTTATTAATGATTGACAGATAAAAAATATATAATTTTAAAACTAGTTTTTTCCACTTTTCATGTATGTTTTATGCATGTGCTTACTAATTATTTTCTTTTTATTATAATATGGATCGATTGTTGTATGTATGGATGGATTGATCGTTGGATGGATGGATCGATGAACGAATTAAGGGATGGATGGGTGGATGGTCGATGAAGGGATGGATCAATGGTGGACGAATCGATGGACTGATCAATGAGGGACGGATTGATGGAAGGATGGATGGATTTATAGATGGTTGATGGATGGATGGATGAATGGTGATGAATGGATGAATCAGTGGATGGACAGATTAATGATGGATGGATCGATGGTTGATGGATAGATAGACTGATGGATGTATCAATGGAACGATTAATGAATTGATGGATGTGTATGTTTATGTGTTTATGGTTGTATGTGTATAGTGATGCATGTGAATAACTAATTATTTTCTTTTAGTATTGTATGTTAGTATTAGTATATATGTTGATTGATGGATGGATGTCCGTACGTATGTGGGTGTATGGTTAATTGTATGTATGTATATGTCCAACAAGTCGTCCTATTTAAAGGATATATTTGAGAGAAATGCAAATCATGTCTTTAATGCGTATAATTATTGCCAATTATGACAGAATAATTCACACAATTGATGAATCAAGCGCCTAAATATACGAATTAGAGTACATACAACGTCTGCTTAAAAGGCTATAGTGTGCTCCCCTTTATAATTACTTTATTACAAGACAAATTTCATTTTATTACAATCTTTAATAACCAAATTAATACCATGAACCCTATTTAACACTACCAAATAAGCTTATTTGGGTTTGGGTTTGGGTTTGGGTTTGGGTTTGGGTTCGTGTCCAGGTAAATCGGATTTGGGAATTTCATACAGCCCTTACGAATACGTTTTTGTGAGTGTATGTGTGTGTGTATATATATATGTACGTTTATACAATTCTAATTAAAATAATTATCATTATAATTAATATATTAACGAATATCATCAATAAAGAAAAAAAAAATTGTTTAAAAATAACTTATAACGACGACAGGTCCTCATTATAGGTTAAACTAAGTTTATTTATATTTTTATTTAAGCTTTTAGAGGGATTGGTGGAAAAATTTCCGCCAAGTAAAAACTTTGTATCAAGGACACGTCCTCAAAATAGGGATATTTAATTTCTTTTGTAATTTAATTTGATTCTTTGTGTTGAATCAGAAAAAACCCATCTTTGTTTTTTTACATCTCCAGACACATTTGGGTTCTTTTACATCTCCAGCCTCCCCAAAATAGTTCCAGACTTTCCCGCCTCCACTTTGTTCCGTTCGTTACGGAGTTTAATGCCTGCTCAATAGGTATATTTCCATAGAATTAAGGCATCTATAAAAAATGCAACTAGGTCTGGTCGTCACAATTTGTTTTATTCCGTTGGTTTTCTGGCAATGTAGGTCGATTTCGTTCATTTGTCAATGATTTAGGTCGATTCCGTTTGTTTTCCAGCGAGTTAGGTGGATTTCGTTTGTTTTCCGGTGAGTTAGCCAAGCTCGATTAGGCTCGAGCTTGGCTCGGTTAACTTATATGGAGCTCGAGCTCGACTCATTTACTATTTATTAACTAATAATAAATATATATTTATTCATTAGTATTATTAAATATATATATATATATATATATATATATATATATATAGGATTGAGTTCATTCGAGAAGTGTTTTTAGTGCGAGAAGTGCGAGAAGACATTTAAACCAATCAAAAAATTTCTTTTTATTTATTCTTTAAAATATGTACAAGGGTATATTGGTAACATCTCCAAGCATTTTATTTGGTAACTATTAAATGATGGAAGTTTCAAATCATATTATTTTTTCATTTGTTTATAATTCAATTAAATAAATGTTATTGTCAAGAATTTCTAATTCGGTTATCATTCAATTCAAACCAAGATCCCAATTATTTGAAAATTTATATTTCTTCTCCAAAATCAGGTTTATTTAATCGAGAAGGTTAAATTAAAACAACTCATTGTTCGTATTGCACTGACATGTGATGACTTTTATTATCAAGACATTTGATTTTAAAATATGTAAAACCATAAACACATACTCAACATATATGTATAAAATCAAGGAAGGATTATAAATAATAATGTTTAAACAATCGTTTAACCATCAAAATAATGCTATATGGATTTTATAATCATTAAATAAAAAATGAATAATATTAACAAAAAACTAAAACGATTGATAATTTTCACCGTGGAATGTGAATAACTATTAATCAATTTCATTGCCCTTCCATGTTCATATCTTTGCTTTTTTAACCAAAGCCAAGCCTCTACTTCCTTTGAAATCGTTTAACGCCAAATGTCTCGAACTCTATACAAAACAAAATTTAAAGAAATCAAAACATAATAAATAATAAAATTGAAAACATTCACATCTAAGTCATGTAGTATTAAAAATAATGTATACTTACCCAAGCCAAAGACACAATCAACAATAACATAACTAATATACACATTTCAATAATATAACCTTACATACAACAATTTCATACAGAGTAAAAATCAATCATATTGACACTATTATTATTATTATTAAATATTGCATTGGCATTAATTGTTGCTACCTACACACAATAGTATTTACCCTACAAAAACAACAATATTAAGTTACATAAATAGTTGCACTATATTTATTCATACACTACTTAATTTATACATCCTCTACAAAGTCTACATGATTAGTACATTATCCAATAACATGCCTACACAAATTGCAAATAAACCCTACACAGTCTACCTACACGACATAGACAACTTGCAAATGAACCTTACACAACCTACACAAAACATAAGTATACTCAAGTTAACACCTACACAATTTTAAGATAAACCATACATAGCATAGACAATTTGCAAATAAACCTTACACCACCTACACATAACATAATGTATACTCAAATTAACACCTACACAATTTGCAAATCAACCCTACACAACATACACAATTTGCAGATAAACTACACAACCTACAGATAACATAAAGTATACTCAAATTAACACCTATACAATTTGCAGATAAACCCTACACGGCTTACCTACACAATATACATAATTAGAAAACCTTACACAACCTACACATAACATAACGTATACTTAAGTTAACACCTACACAGTCTACACAATTTGCATATAAAACATACACAACCTACTTACGCAGCATGCACAATTTGTAGATAAACCTTACACAGCCTACATATAACAGAATGTATACTCAAATTAACACATACAAAACCTACACAATTTGTATATAAACCCTACACATATAAACATACGTACCATTACACTAACCAATAATTGTTTACTATTCAGATAATCTTACATGTTGAACATATACACAGTTGGTCATTACACTAACCGAATAGTAGTGTATAGCTTTATACTAAAAAATATCTTAAACAATTTTTCATAAAAATAATTATCAAAATTAAAATTAAAGAAATCAGTAAATGATTACATTTAGTAGTGTAGTTTTAGATGAAAAACTAGGAATTTTCCCCAACTATTTTTATTTATAAAAGCCGTAGTTTTCCCCTAACTCAATATATGTATTAACGAATTTCATGTTCAAATCACGAATATAGTATATTGATTCCTACCAACTGAGTTGTATTGTGTTAATACAAATAAATAAATAAATATATATACGATACTAACCTTAGTATATATAACCAACCAGAGTGTATTGAAGATAGAGATTATGAAAATCGATCGGTGGATTAGAGATTGAAGATTGTTGAATTTCACTTATATGGAAAATTATAACGACGGTGGGTGTAGATTATAATGATTAGGGCATGAGAAAGGGAAACTGATACTAGTAATGTACGTTAGAACTAATTAGCCCTACATTCAAAAGACTATTGTACCCTTTTTTCTCAAACAAGCATGTTATCATAGTCTTCTTAATTACAACTATGCCACTATTAATCCATACCATTGATTGCATATAATCAAAGGTCTAGATCTACTTCTCGCACTTCTCGCTGTAATATCACTTATCGCATGAACCATCCCCTATATATATATGTATATATATGGCAAGCTCGTTTAGGCTCACGAGCCGGCTCGAGCTCGATGAGTGAACCTCGGACTCGTTTATTAAATGGGCTTACTTTTAGGCTTGAGTTCGGCTTTAGCTCGATTAAGCTCGGCCCAATCGAGCTTTTTCACGAGCCGGTCTCAAGTAGCTCGCGAGTAGCTCGGCTCGTTTGCACCCTAGCATTGTGTTGTTTGGGTCGGGTTAATTGGCTTGGTTAATGTTTTTAGCTCTATTTTGCATATCAGTTTGATTTATGAATCTGCAATCCTTTTTTCCATGAGTTAAAGTTATAACATATATATTAGTTACTATTTATTTTCAAGTTTACGGATACTTAATAATAGTTAAAGTTATGAGTCTGCAATAATTTTTTTATAAGTTAAACATATGTTAACTAATAATATGCTAGATTAATATATACTTTTATGTTCTATTCCTTCACTATTTATATATGTATGTATATATACTATCTATACTTATATATAAACTTATGATTATAGTATATGAATAAGTATATATAAAAAGTGGATTAGGATCCACTGTATGAATTGCTAGCTAGACACAGAACCTAATTCATAATAAAGAAAAAAAGTAATGACAGCCGATAAAAGTTGGATTCAAATTCAAGATCGGACATCACAGAAGTTTTTAGAAGGTCTTTAAAACATTAATAATGTGGCCAAGAACCATATCGCAAGTGATGGAAAACATATTGCCCTTGTAAAAAATGTGGCAATGCATACCGGGAAACCTTGAAAACGATTCATGCCCACATACATGACCGTGGATTTCTACAAGCATCTCAGACATGGATTTATCATGGTGAGGAATATCCTGGTGCTTTGGATGTAGAGGAACTTTGGGCTTCAAAACCCCATACATCAGAACCAAATAACGAAATATTTGATGCAATTGATGATGTTGTGGATGAAGAAAATATAGTTGAAGATGAAATGGTTCTGACCTGGAATTTGATACATTATTTGAGGAGCTCAATACTGAATTATACCCTGGTTGTAGTCAAATGTCATCCTTAACCTTTCTAGCAAAGCTGATGCATATTAAAGTTATCAACAAGTGGACAAATAGTTCGTTTGACCAGATTTTAGAGCTTTTAAGAATTGTATTTCCGAAAGCACACGTTCCAACATGACACTATGAAGCTAAAAAGAAGCTGAGAGAGATGGATTTGGATATCAATCAATCCATGCTTGTATTAATGATTGTGCTATATTTTGGAAGGATAATGAATTGTTGCAAAACTGTCCGGTTTGTAGCGAGAGTAGATGGGCTGATTGTAACACCCCAAAAATATTAAATTTATATAATTACATATCTATAATATATATAAACGAAGACATAAAAATTCTACGTGTCACGATGTGGTCGTTCTCCCTTTTTTGGAGTCACCAGATTTGCTTGATTTTTAAATGGAGACTTCTCATGCATTTGATCCGAATTCATGAGTATGGGTCTTACCAAACCCAGATATTCCTTAAACGGGTTATAAAATCTCATTAAATTAGAAATTATTCTCACCAAATTATTGATGTAAAAATCATATAAAATAGGATATAATAAAAACTAATATCTTATTTATTTTAAAAAAAGATATATATATTATTTAAATTAAAAAACCAATTTGATTGTTAAAAAAATAAACGGGTCTTGGGTCTCATCAAACAATAAGTATGTTATTAACTATCATAAATATTATTTATAATTAAAAACTAATTTTATAGTAAAAAAAGTAAACGGGCCTTGGGTCTCATCAAAACCATATAGCTTTTAAACCGGGTTATAACATCTCATTTATATGTGAAACAATTTATCATCAAACCATAAGTATATTATTAACTTTTATACAATAAAAAAAATATAAATTCAAAAAATAAATAAATATCAGAACAAACAATATAAAACAACCCCAGTAATACGGGGGATAAAAACCTAGCCGGCTAGGTGTCACGGACCAAATATTTAAAGATCGAGATGCATGAATTGTGTTGAAAAGCTTGGGTTTGTTGGCTCGTCCCAGAATTCATTGGGCACGATCTCAGCGGGAAAGAAGGCGTACATGCCCAGTCGTGCTCGTCCAGTCGTTTAAAGAAAAAAAGTAAATAAAATAAAATAACAAAAAAATATATTTGTTCAAACGCTTTGATTTCTAATCGTTTGAATGAAATTGTATGATAGGTAATTATGCACTTTAGACCCCGGATGAAGATCGAGCCATGTCAAGAACCGAACACCTCCACGAAAGTTCTTTATCTTTTGTTGTTCTTTAAGTATTTTGTAGTTAAACTAGTGGGCTTGTATTTTGGATAAGGATTAATTCTACATTGTAGTAATTCACGTTTTTTTATATATTATCGTACGCTTAATCGTTTGTTAAATTCGCTCGTTAAAGACGTTATATTTATTTGTTTTTGAGACGAGCCTTACAAGTGGTATTCAGAGCTCAAGGTTTAGAGTGGAATGTGTCCGGTTCGAGGCTTGATCGCGAAATCCGGTAAGAAGCAATTATAAAACATTTACCAAGAAATGTATATGAAAAAGTAAAATGAGTGAAAATGCATGGGTGGAGTGTATTTATACGTTCGAACCTGGTAATGCAACAAGTATAAAAGGTTAAGGCAAGTTATAGACTTGGCCGAATTGAAGAAAGATACATCGTATATGTTAATATACGATGTAGATAAGTTCTCATATGACTATATAAGAACAATTAAATAAAATGTTGATTAACTTAGTATGGACATTTCAGTTAAACGATGTTGGGAAGAAGTGGCGATGATACGATATCCCTCATGTCCGAGGAGATACGAGAAAAGATTTCTAAAGAAGTCGGAAAAGCTCTAGAAGCTAGTCTACCCGGATTCATGGATAGGCTACAAACTACAATTCTAACAACGGTGGAAGAGAAGATAAATGAATTAAAAGAGAGCCTTACCCAAGAAAGGATAACGTAGTGGCGGATGCCCTTAGCCGAAAGGGAGGTTACGCTCCTATTTGGGTACGGTCGATGCAACGTGTGGTTACGTCATCCGGGTGGCACAAGTAGAAGAGGTAAAAGAGAAGAATTTGAGAAAAGAACGCGTGAAGGGCCTAGTGAAAGATATTGTAGATGGAAAAAATTGGATGAAATCCCGATTCGGTAAGATTTGGGTTCTGAACACTTGTGGTGTCAAGGACCTCCTACTTGACGAGGCTCATAAGTCGCGTTATTCGGTTCACCCGAGGGATACCGAAATGTACCGAGACTTAAAACAAAATTATTGGTGGCCCGGGATGAAAAGAGATGTGGCAAAGTATGTCTAAAAGTGCTTAACTTGTTTACAAGTCAAAGTAGAGCATCCAAACCTTATGGCAAACTCCAGCCATTGGATATACCTGTTTGGAAATGGGAACATATTACTATGGACCGATTATCCAAATAACCAAGGACGGCCCGGGGATTTGATGCCATTTGGGTAGTCGTTGATAGATTGACTAAAAGTGCTCATTTTATTCGTATACGTGAAACTTATACATCCGAAAAGATGTCAGAGGTATATGTGAACGAGATTGTGGCACGCCACCGGGTTCCGGTTTCAATCGTATCCAATAGAGACACCCGGTTCACTTCGAACTTTTGTTGAGAATTTCAAGAACAGGTGAGTACTAAGTTGTTGATTAGTACGGCTTACCACCCACAAACCGACGGAAAAAGTGAAAGAACGATTCAGACCTTAGAGGACATGCTTAAGGCATGTATAATAGTCTTTGGCGGTAGTTGGGACACTTACTTACCGCAATTTGAATTTTCGTACAACAATAGTTACCATTTAAGCATCGGTATGCCACCGTACGAAATGATTTATGGTCGAAAATGCCGAACCCCCGTATGTTGGGGTGAAGTCGGACCACGAGAACTAGCACACAAGGATGTGGTGAGAGCCACAAACGAAAAGATTGACGCGCTCTGGGCCCATTTAAAAGCGACTCAGGATCAACAAAAGTCCTACGCGGATAAAAGACGAAGGCCCATTGAATTTCAAATAGGGGATAAAGTAATGTTGAAGGTATCTCCATGGAAAGGGGTCATCCTTTTTATAAATAGGGGGGAAATTGAACCCGCGGTTCATTGGACCATTCAAGATTATTGGCCAGGTGGGCAAGGTGGCTTACCATCTTGAACTACCAGAAGAATTAAGCGGGATTAACAATACATTTCATGTTTCGCATCTTTGAAAGTGTTTAGCCTATGAGACGTCATATGTCCCACTCGATGACATAGAAGTTGACACAAAGCTCAACTATGTGGCACGACCTATTGCAATCCTTGAACGGAAGGTCAAAGGCCTACGAAACAAGAAAATTGATCAAGTCAAAGTGAGATGGGAGCACCGGAAGGGATCAGACATCACTTGGGAGTCCGAAGAAGAAATGAAGAGACTATACCCTTCTCTTTTCGGTATGTATTCGTGTTTCGGGGACGAAACTCTTTTAATGGGGGTGGACTTGTAACACCCCAAAAATATTAAATTTATATAATTACATACACACACACACACACGATTATCGGTTATTAACGATAATGTAACTAGGAGATCTTGAACCTAGTTAAATTCATGGGAAAAAATTCTAATAAAAGGATATGTTCTGTCCATTTAAAAGTAAAATGTTAAACTAGAAGGGCCAAGTGGTTAAAATGAAACCTAGAGTTATAAAAAGAAAAATTTAAATCAAACACAGACTTGTGTGTGTGCATAGAACGACCAGAGAGAGAAGAAGGATAACACCTTCTCAAATCCTAAAATCAACAAATTGAAAGGGTAATCGGGCTAAGAACCAATGCATGTATAGAGATAATCAATCATCCATACATATCTAACCTAAGGTATGTTGAAATTTTCGTTTTGGTTGATTAATTTAGTACACATGAACTTGAGAGATTGAGTTCTTGAGTAATTGATGTTAGTATGGCCTAAGAAGGGCGTTATAGAGACCCATGGCCTTAATCCTATCTGAAATTGTAAGTGAATTAGCAATAATCAAGTGTTAGAGTATCATCTTGGTGTAGGAGGAAATGGGTTCTATGAGAAACAAGAAATCCATGAAATTATTGTAGTTTAATTGGATTAGTTTCCATCTAATGGATTGAGAATCCAACACTAATGTGATTATACAGAACATGCCTACTAGTTGGGTCTAAATCACTTGGTTAGAAACCTCTAAATTGAACTATTATGGCTAGCCAAATGTTATGCCCACAAGGTGTGTGACAAAATGCCTAAGTGGGTTATTAGTTATGAATAATGAATGAGAGTTGTTAATAAAACAAATGGTAATGTGATTTGGCAAATTACTTGCTTTAGACACGAACCGGAATGGTTCTAATTATAATTGGGTTGTGCTCTTTAGGCAACTCGGGGGAAGCTTCGGGAGGTTAAGCCGGGACGGACGCACGCTTGATAGGAAAAGCTTATGATACGTGGCTATATGCTTCATTATTTATTTCAATTATCTAATCTTCTTAATTCAAAGGATTTGTCGTAAAAATGTTTATAAGTGTGAATGGTTTGCTCATAAATGATAGTATTCACAAAAGCAAACCAAAGAGGTCAAAGAGATGTACACGCAGACCGGATAACGGAAGCGTGATTAATAAGGACGATGATCCCGGATGATGGGTTGTAATTAATATAAACGCAAACCGGGTAACGGGAGCGTGGGTCATAAAATAATTAACCCGGATAATGGGTTATAGTTGGAAAAAACGAATAGTTTCTTGAAAAGAATATGAATGAATCAAGTTTAAGTACTTGAACATAAACCAGGTCAAATTAGTATAAACACAAACCGGGTAACGGAAGCGTGGAACACGAGATAAATAAGTCCGGGTAATGGGTTGTAAATGTAGAGAAATAAACCTATAAAAAGATTGTGGACGATTTAAGTTATAATGCTTAAATGTCAAAACGGTTTAAATAAACGCAAATGCAAACCGGGTAACGGGAGCGTAAAAACCTAAGAAATTTGAATCCAATTAACGGATTATGGTTTAGATATGTTAAACATGATTTTCTAGTTATTAAATTGAGTTTGGATGAGTTTTGGATGCAAATTGGGTGAAAAGAAAGCATGCCCAGGTGACCCGGCCGGGTTGAAAACTTACACGGCCGGGTAAAGGTTTTGAAAGAAAGCATGCCTAGGTGACCCCGCTTGGTTGAAAACTGACACGGCCGGGTAAAGGTTCTGAAAGAAAACATATCCTGGTGACCCGGGCGGGTTCAATTCTGACAAAGCCGGGTAAGGAAGAAAAAAAGTAAATAAAAAAATAAAATAACAAAAAAATATATTTGTTCAAACGCTTTGATTTCTAATCGTTTGAATGAAATTGTATGATAGGTAATTATGCACTTTAGACCCCGGATAAAGATCGAGCCATGTCAAGAACCGAACACCTCCACTAAAGTTCTTTAGCTTCCGTCGTTCTTTAAGTATTTTGTACTTAAACTAGTGGGCTTGTATTTTGGATATGGATTAATTCTACATTGTAGTAGTTCACATTTTTTATTTATTATCGTACGCTTAATCGTTTGTTAAATTCGCTCATTAAAGACGTTATATTTATTTGTTTTTAAGACGAGCCTTACACTGATAAAAACCCAAATAGGAAGAAAGTACCATGCAAAGTGTTGTGCTACTTTCCAATAACTTCCTAGCTTCGAAGATGGTATAGTTGTATATTCACGGTGAAAGATATGAAATGGCATAATAATGGACGCTCAATGGATGGTATGATTCGTCACCCGGTTGATGGAAAGGCTTAGAAAGATTTTGATAAGAGATATCCTGATTTTACCAAAGAACCCAGGAATGTTCTCTTGGGTTTGGCTGCTGATGGCGTTATTCTGTTCAGTAATATGAACTTGTCTTACAGTATGTGGCCGGTAGTGTTGACATCGTACAATACTCCACCGTTGTTATGTATGAAAGAGTCTTCTTTCTTGCTGACCTTGCTAATTCCTGGTCCTAAATCACCAGATAAGGACATTGATGTGTTCCTAAGGCCTGTAGTGGATGAATTGAAAACGTTGTGGACCGAAGGAGTCCAAACGAGGGATGTAGCAACCAATAGTGTATTCAAGATGCATGCAACACTATTATGGACTATCAACAATTATCCTGCTTGTAGTAGCTTGTCTGGATGGAGTGGTCAAGGTTATTTAGTATGCGCCACTTGTTACATCGACACACCTTCAGTCGTGCAACCAATAAGATAGCTTTTGTAGGTCACATACGGTTTTTGTCTTTGTAAAACAAATTGATGGAAGATTTAAAATTTAATGGAGAGAAGGAGACAAGAAAAACCCCTAAACATATTGATAATAAACAAATGTTAAAACAACTACAAAGACTCCCCGATCACGTCACTGGAAAACATCAAAGCCATGGAGGTGTAAAAAGAAAACGTGGTGCATCATATTTGAATTGGACCAAACAGAGTCCTTCTTCGAGCTAGATTATTTGTCTTCTCTCGAACTAAGACACAATCTTGATGTTATACAAATTGAGAAAAATGTTGGTGAAAGTTTGTTAGGTACTTTGTTAATGAATGATAAATCAAAAGACACAAAAAGTAAGACAAGACCTACAACGTATGAATATTCGACAGCATCTACGACAAAAAAGAAAAATAACAAGGTTATTCAACCCCAAGCTTCTTTTACTTTCATACCTGTTGTTCGAGAACGTTTTTGTAAGTTTATTAGAGGAGTGAAACTACCTAATGGTTTTGGATCAAATTTCCAAACAAAGTTGATTCCTAATGTTTCAAACATAATTGGGTTAAAGTCTCATGATTACAACATCCTCATGCAACGGTTGCTACCAATAGGGGTTCGAGCAGGGCTGCCTGAGAATGGTTCAAAATCAATCATTGACCTTTGCACATTTTTTAAAAAAATATGCGCACGATCAGTAAATGTAATCGACATGTATAAAGCACAATAGGAAGTGTTAAAGCTATTATGCAATTTAGAATTGATATATCCACTAGCATTTTTTGACATAATGGTTTATTTAGTTCTTCATTTACCTAAAAAATCTATTCTTCGTGGGCTCGTATATATGAGATGGATGTATCCTTTTGAAAGTTACATGAAAAAGTTGAAAACATATGTCAGAAACAAAGCAAGGCCTGAAGGCTCAGTAGCTGAAGGTGATGTTGTAGATGAGGCAATGACACTCTGCTTGATGTATCTTGAGGGTATGCAAATCAAATTTAATTTTCCTGGCCGAAATTCAGATGTTGGCATTCCAAAGAGGCAATATTCTGTGTTGTCATCACAATGTCGACCAATGTCTAAGAAGAAAATTTTAACATCTTATGATATTGACATGGATTCATTACAGTGGTTCATACTAAACAACTGTGAAGAAATGAAAGCCTACATATCATAAGTTTGGTTTATTTTATTTTTTTTATTTTACTTGTTTGGTGATTATGATAAACTAATTATAACATTTTGGTCCCTCATACAATGAATTTGAATATGAATTCCCTAAAAAGAATGTCAAAACAAATTTTTCCTCTTGGCTTAATTGTAAGGGAAATATATCTGACCATCATACCAACGAATAAAATGTATTGGCGCATGGTCCGTTAAACTCATATTCTTACACTTCTTGCATAGTAAATGGTGTTAGATTTGTGGTACACAATTGTGATATCAAACGCACTACTCAGAATAGTGGTGTTGTTACATTTAGAGAAAATGGTACACCAGATTATGGTCAACTAGTGGAGATCATTGAGCTAAACTATTTAAGTGGTTACTCAATTATACTATTTCTTTGTAAATGGTTCAACATGTCAGGTAAGGGAAAACTAATTAAGAAAATAACATTGTTGCTATCGATATCAGCCATGAATGGTTTGCTGATTATCAATACATTTTAGCCACACAAGCTCAGCAAGTGTTATATCTTCAAGATCCTTCTAAAATCTCCGACAATTGGAAGATTGTGGAACATGTTCACCATCGAAAACTTTGGGATCATCCAAGTATCGGTGCTGTTAATGATATTGTTGGATTTTATGGACGTTTCGGGTCAAGTCAACGTGACCGACCCGAACGTGACCCGGACAGAGTTACACCGGGGGTAACGAGATAAAGGCCTACTTAAAGGTTAATTAGGCCCGACACATAAAAGGCTAGATTTCATGATTTAAATTTTGAGTGTCATCCCACAATCTAATAATGTTTTTTTACCAACTCAAATATTTGCTTGACTTATCTGTCTCAAAAAAAAAAAAAAAAAAAAAAAAAACACCATCACCAACTGTTTTTCTTTCATCTATGTTTGCACTCAACCTCCCATCCATTCCTTGAATCACGGTCGTAGCTCACCTACCCTCATCATTTTGTGATTTGTTGAATATTACACTCCACCATCAAATTCCAATCCTTAGATATTGGAGATCTCATGCATGTCTTATTACTCTATATAATAATGCATGTAGTGCAAGAATAATCAGGTATCTAGAAGCCATTTTGGTGAAGTTTAGAGCTACTTTGGAAGCGTCGTTTCTTTTTAAACCTAGCATTTATCTGAGCATTATCACTTGCTTCCGCCGCCGCCGCCACTAGCCGCCGCCGCCGGAACTTCATTGCTCTTTGATTGTGTCGATCTAGCGTGACTCGTATACTCTCGGTGTCTTCCCGGTTCTCGTAACCGAGGTATATCGACAAACCTCCTATGGTTGATTATTATTTATCGTTTATTGTACTCGTACGCGTTTGTAATCGGATCCGGGTTCGGGTTTCGGTTCATGGTTCGATTTAAATATTTTATTCCGCTGCGTTTCTTTATTGCTTCGTAAATGAGGTTAATAATTAATATGGATTAATTATTATCGAAACCGAAATATTAAATAAAACGGGTCAAATAGTTTATCCGTTTTTTGTCTCGGACCACCGTTGAAACCCAACAGTAGTATCAGAGCCGCGGTTACAACGTACGAGTCGATACCGGTTCGTTTAAAACCGGATCTCCATCTTAAACTTTAAATCGTTTAAAGTTTATAGATCTAGAATTATTTTCGGGTGATTTTAGATTGGTCAAAGTTTTGTTTATTTTATTTGACCAAGTCAAAACGACCCGAAATTCGTTTATTGTGAATATGTAAATACGGCCCCGACCTATGTGATTGATTGGTTGTGTTCGGTGTTTGAGCTTGTTTTGGCCATACAGTTGGTTCAAAAGTTGTAAAAAGGTTATTATTTAATTTTCGGTTTTCTTTTTGGCCATCTAGATGGTTCAAATTTGTAATAGGACATATTATTGTTAGTTTATAAATTTGTAATTAAGAAGACGCGAAGATAACCGAGGACGAGCTCATGGACACCTTGGAGTTAGTGGGAGTTCGGACAAGATGACGGGATGCACGGAGAAGTTCATCCTTGTGGTTGTTTGTGTTGTGAACCCCTTGACTCGATCGGTCTCCCTAATTGGCTCTAGCGAGACCGATCACCTTTTGGCCATAAGGATTTACATATTATTGTTATTTGCTATTTGTGGTTGCTTGGATTGTTTATAATAGGATTATAATATCTCCAACCTAATACCAAATAAATTGGAAAATAAACATTTTATTAACCGATTTTTGTTTTGCAAATTAAAAGCGTTTTGATTTCCAAAACTAATAAGTTATTATAACTTAAAATTGATTAGTCGTATCGCTACAAACTTAGTTTTAATAGGTTATTTAAAACTAAGTGTCCTGAGAGATGAAAGGGTTCATCTATGCGTCGCGGTAATAAATACAGTAAAATTTAACTTTTACTCTATTTGGTAATTTAAAAAAAAAAAATTTATCCCAATTTAAAACCAATAGTTTATGCTAATCCTACTACAAGTCACACTTGAGGTATACTGCGAAATTTCGAGTATTTGGAGCTACAGCACCGTACTTGTTTTCTAGCTTATCCCATCAAGGTGAAAGTGCTTCGTTGACACATCCAGCACCTTCACACGTCACGGTACTAGGACAACTATTATTTTACTCTCCTGTTACGTGCTAAAGCTGTCTGGAGACTTAAAATGGGCAAAGATGAGGCTAAACGTATCTATACAGACAATCGTTGTCTCTATAGGCCTCATAACCGAGAGTTGTACTCTATTCACAATTGGCAATCGTTGTCAGTCTGCCTAACCACTTATTAATGTTGTGTGCTACAGCTGCCTTTAATAACTGGAAGCCAGATTCTCATACTTCTAATTAATTAATGTTATTGGGTCATTAATAATAGGACTACAACATCGAAAATACTAATTAAATTTACTTTTGCTAAATTAATCAGATGTCGTCAAACGAAATTTCACCCTACGCCCTTAAGACTATCCTTGAGAAGGATAAACTGAATGGTACCAACTTCATCGAATGGCACCGCAACTTAAGACTTGTTCTAACCATGGCAAAGCGCCTGTATGTTCTCGATGGACCTGTTCCAACCGAGCCTGAAAACAACACAGCCGCTGCACGAAAGGTTCTTGACAAGCATAAGGATGACTCGGCTGAGGTCTCCTGTATTATGCTAGCCACCATGACTTCTGAGCTTGCTAAAGGCTTGGAAGACTTTGGTGCCTATGAGATGCTTGAACAACTCAAGGGCATGTTCCAGAAACAAGCCCGTCAAAAACGTTTCGACACCATGAAACAACTCATCAGTTGCAAGATGGCAGAGGGGTCTCCCGTCAGTGCTCATGTTCTAAAGATGAAGGGGCACATCGATCAGCTCAAGAAACTTGATTATCCCATGCCCGATGAGATGGCATCGGATTTCATCCTCAACTCTCTCCCCAACTCATACGACCAGTTCGTAATGAATTTTAACATGAATGGTTGGGTGAAGACAGTGCCGGAGCTTCATAACATGCTCAAGACGGCTGAGATGAACATTCCTTCTAGGACCAATCAAGTTCTGATGATTCGATCTGCTGGTGTCAAGAAGCCAAAACCAAAGAATCGGGGTTTTAAGGGAAAAGGCAAGAAGAAAGTTACTGTTGCTGCCCATGTTGCCACCAACACTAACAAAGTGGTTGCAAAGAAAAAACCGCCGCCCTTTGAGGAGCGCAAGTGCTTCAAATGCAACTAAATGTGGCACTGGATGAGAAACTGCCCCGAGCACCTTGCTGAGATCAGAAAGAAGAGAGCCAATGGTGAAGGCTATTCTGGAGGTATTTCCATATACGTTATTGAACTTTTCACTGTCTCTAGCAACACATGGGTATTTGATACCGGATGTGGTTACCACATCTTTAATGTCTTGCAGGAACCTGAGAAGTGGAGGAAACTGAATAAAGGCAGCATGGAACTCATCGTTGGAGATGGGAAGAGAGTACCAGTTCTGGCAACTGGAGTATTTCATTTTGCTTGTCCATCTGGCCTAGTTTTTCCTTTAAATAATTGTTTGTATGCTCCTGGCTTGACCAGAAACATCATTTCAGTTTCGTTGTTATTTGAACAAGGATTTAAGTATGTTCTTAATGGCATGGCTATTTCTGCTTACTTAAATGATATCTTTTATTTTGAGGCTAAACCTCGAAATGGTATTTATGAGATTGATGTTCAACCTGACAATAACGTATATCATCTTTCAAAACGTATCAAGACTAGTGTCAACGATACTTTTCTATGGCATTGCCGACTTGGCCACATAAGCAAGGCAAGAGTTAAAAGACTCCAATCCGAATGTATTCTTGAACACTCAGGACCGGACTCTTTTAACACTTGTGAATCTTGCTTAGGTGGCAAACTCGCCAAAGACTCCTTCACTAATAAAAGTGAACGAGCAAGTGATCTATTAGGACTCATACATACTGATGTATGTGGACCTTTTAGAACCATGACTAGAAACCATGAAAGATACTTCGTTTCTTTTATCGACCATTATAGTCGATACGCTTATGTGTATCTTATGAAACACAAGCACGAAACTTTTGAAAAGTTCAAAGAGTTTCAAAGCGAAGTGGAAAACCAACTTGACAAAACCATTAAGATACTTCGATCAGATCGAGGTGGAGAGTATCTCAGCACAGAGTTCATCACTCATCTAAAAGAGCATGGAATTGTTTCACAGCTCACTCCTCCTGGCACACCCCAACTTAATGGCATGAGCGAGAGGAGGAACCGAACCTTGCTAAACATGGTTCGATCGATGAAGTGTAGAACCAACTTGCCTCACTCCTTTTGGGGTTACGCCCTTATGACCGCCGCTCGTATTGTCAATCTAGCTCCAACTAAGAAGATAGACAAGACTCCATATGAGATATGGCATAAGGGAAAGAAACCCAAGTTGTCTTATATTAGAGTATGGGGATGTGATGCTTATATCACAAGTGAGTCTGATGACAAACTTGATCCCCGCGGCGAAAAAGTTATTTTCGTCGGATACTACTACAAGAGAGGTTATTACTTTTTTCATCCTGATACAAATACGATTTCTGTCAGGAGGAAAGGCTACTTTCTTGAAGAAGAATTTCTTAGTCAAGGAACTAGAAGTAACATTGTTGATCTTGAAGAAATTCAAGAACCACAACCAACTGCTGAGGAAGTTGGAGAGTCTGATCAACAAGTTGTTGTTGCTGATACATCAGACGTGAACACAAGCGTTCGCAGAAGTAGTAGGACTCCCGTACCTAATGCTAGATACTTATGTCATCTAGATGGTGCCGAAGTCTTATTAGTAGCCGAGTCTGGGGACGAGCCAACTAACTACAAGTCTGCTATCTTGGATTCGGAATCCAAGAAATGGCAAGATGCCATGAATGCTGAGATGCAGTCCATGCATGATAACCAAGTTTGGAACTTGGTTGAGCTACCCCCCGATTGTCAGGCAGTAGGGAGCAAATGGATTTTCAAGAAGAAAACCGACATGCATGGAAATGTGCAAACCTACAAAGCACGGCTTGTCACGAAAGGTTTCACTCAAACTCAAGGTGTTGACTACGAGGAAACTTTTTCGCCCGTTGCTATGACTAAGTCAATTAGGATTTTGCTTGCCATTGCTGCATACTATGATTATGAGATATGGCAAATGGATGTCAAAACCGCTTTCCTTAATGGACATCTTTCTGAAGATGTCTATATGGTTCAGCCTGAAGGTTTTGTCAATCCTAAATATCCTAATAAGGTTTGCAAATTGAACAAGTCCATTTATGGACTTAAGCAGGCATCTCGAAGCTGAAATCTTCACTTTGACGAGAAAATCAAAGAGTTTGGTTTTGTCAAAAACGAAGATGAACCTTGTGTTTACAGAAAGGCTAGTGGGAGCACTATATCATTCCTCATTTTGTATGTGGATGATATACTGATAATTGGAAACGACATTCCTATGCTTAAACAAGTTAAGCTATGGTTGGAATCTTGTTTTGCAATGAAAGATCTTGGAGAAGCCGCTTATATTCTGGGAATAAAGATCTATAGAGATAGATCTAAGCGGATTCTAGGGCTTAGTTAAAGTACTTACGTAGACAAAGTAATGGCACGCTTCTCAATGGAAAACTCCAAGAAAGGAGCTGTTCCAATGACTAAGGGAACCGTGTTGAGCAAATCGCAATCTCCGGCAACTGACATTGAATCTAAACGTATGCAAGCAATTCCATATGCTTCAGCGGTTGGCTCTATCATGTATGCTATGTTATGTACTAGACCTGACGTCTCGTATGCCTTGAGCATGACCAGTCGTTTTCAACAGAGTCCTGGCATTGCCCATTGGACTGCTGTGAAGAACATTCTAAGGTACTTGAATAGGACCAAAGACATGTTCTTGGTGTTTGGGGGAGTGGAAGAGGAGCTTACTATAAAGTGTTACACTGATGCTAGCTTCCAGACTGACCGAGATGATTCTCGCTCACAGTCAGGTTTCGTTTTCACTCTCTATGGAGGAGCTGTTTATTGGAAGAGCTCCATGCAGAGTGTAGTAGCGGATTCTACCACCGAATCTGAATATATAGCCGCATCTGATGCTGCTAAGGAGGCTGCTTGGATGAAGAAGTTCATCACCGATCTTGATGTGTTTCCGAGTATCCACAAACCAATCGAGATATTCTGTGATAACACAGGTGCTATTGCTCAAGCCAAAGAGCCAAGGTCTCATCACAGGACCAAGCACATTCTAAGGAAGTTCCATCTTATTCGGGAAATATTGGAACGAGGTGACATCGTGATAAGCAAAGTAAACACAGATCAAAATCTAGCCGACCCGTTCACTAAGCCAATGACTAAGGACAAACATGATCAGCATAGAGATGCTATCGGGCTTAGACTTGCTAGTAATTTATTTTGATTTAGTATTTGGATGTATGAACATTCAAACAGTTGTACTTTTCAATTCACTTTTGATTTAATGGTTAAATGCAAATGATGAATGATACAACTGTGTTCTTTTAATACGTTTAATCCATGAATATTATATTCTAAATTATCCGTAGTCGGTCAGACTCGTGGGAACGATTCTTAATTAAGACTATTCTGACTTTGGACTCAAGAAGTTGACTTCCAAACTCACAGACCTCATTATGAATGACGTTGGATGTAACTCGCATCAAATCATCTTCATGGATCTTGATCATAAGATGTTTTGATAATAGTATGCTCATTTAGTATCCTTAGACCTGAGATACATATTAGAACTTTCGTTTATCGAGGAATATTCTTTGATCATGTCAACCGCTGTTGCGTAACTACCAGCCATAAAGGCACTGGTTGGGAATGTTCTGGAGTTCAGTGGGAGTTGTATGTAGTCAAGATGGGATTCTTTACTCTTACATTCAAATGTAACAGTTAGACATTTTGGCGCCCTCGTTGATTCAAACAGGTAAAGTGTGAGGCCTCACCCAAACTAACTGTGTGTTTGATTGGACCACTTTGACTCTATATCGAGAACTAAAATAATTGAACACTATATGAGATTGATTTGATCCATGTCTCATTGTTCAATTAATGTCTTATACAGAAAGGATAGATGACGACGATTACTATAAATTCATTGTCTTGCAATAAGGTATTCCAAGATACTTTGGTTATGGATTTAAAAATGTCACATTCGGTTGGGGACATCTATGTGTAGCTAGAACGCCTCTGGCTGTCAGCGTTGTGATACTTGACCCAAATACGTCCAAGTGGGAGACTGTTGGATTTTATGGACGTTTCGGGTCAAGTCAACGTGACCGACCCGAACGTGACCCGGACAGAGTTACACCGGGGGTAACGAGATAAAGGCCTACTTAAAGGTTAATTAGGCCCGACACATAAAAGGCTAGATTTCATGATTTAAATTTTGAGTGTCATCCCACAATCTAATAATGTTTTTTTACCAACTCAAATATTTGCTTGACTTATCTGTCTCAAAAAAAAAAAAAAAAAAAAAACACCATCACCAACTGTTTTTCTTTCATCTATGTTTGCACTCAACCTCCCATCCATTCCTTGAATCTCGGTCGTAGCTCACCTACCCTCATCATTTTGTGATTTGTTGAATATTACACTCCACCATCAAATTCCAATCCTTAGATATTGGAGATCTCATGCATGTCTTATTACTCTATATAATAATGCATGTAGTGCAAGAATAATCAGGTATCTAGGAGCCATTTTGGTGAAGTTTAGAGCTACTTTGGAAGCGTCGTTTCTTTTTAAACCTAGCATTTATCTGAGCATTATCACTTGCTTCCGCCGCCGCCGCCACTAGCCGCCGCCGCCGGAACTTCATTGCTCTTTGATTGTGTCGATCTAGCGTGACTCGTATACTCTCGGTGTCTTCCCGGTTCTCGTAACCGAGGTATATCGACAAACCTCCTATGGTTGATTATTATTTATCGTTTATTGTACTCGTACGCGTTTGTAATCGGATCCGGGTTCGGGTTTCGGTTCATGGTTCGATTTAAATATTTTATTCCGCTGCGTTTCTTTATTGTTTCGTTAATGAGGTTAATAATTAATATGGATTAATTATTATCGAAACCGAAATATTAACTAAAACGGGTCAAATAGTTTATCCGTTTTTTGTCTCGGACCACCGTTGAAACCCAACAGATATAGATGTCTTGCATGACAAACAATTATCTGATTATAACTTGGTTGTTGACTTGATGGTTGAAGTTGACGAATCAATTTCACGAGTGTTACAAGACACTCAATCATCTCATTGTAACTTGGTTGTCGACTAGGGATTCTTGCCCATGAGGACTCAATCATCTTCAGATCCCAACCAACCTGTTGTGCATGATGAAAGTTTTCTTGATCCTGATGAATACGATGAAGATACATACAGTTCATATGAGGAAGACGAAGATGATGATAATGACGATAGTAATAATTACCATAGTGAAAATGACAATAGTGGTAATGATGAAAGCGATGAGGATAGTGATTATTCCAATTAATTGTATGATAATGTCTTAATATTCTATAACTAGTTAATATATATTCATACATATAAATATATACATATACATACGCAAACACACAAACAAATATACGTATATTTACTTGCTAAACTTTTGTATTTATTAAAGGAATGTCAACGTCTGTTGCGAGGTCACATGGGGGACAACGTGGGTGAACCTCCACGTAGGAATTCTGATAGGATTCCTAACACTTGCGAGCCTTGTAAGTTTTTGTTTCAGTTGATTTAATGTCTGTATATTAAATATTTGTGGCAATTTGCTAACCTTTTTAATTTCTTGAACTAATGTAGCTCAAACCAGGAAACGTTCAAAAGGGAAAAGCCTTAACTTATTTATAAAGTTTAAAGATAACAAAGAATAAAAACTACCGATTGAGTTTGATGATGAAGGGAAAATTCCTCGATATAAGGTATTTAATAACTTTAGATATTTTTTAAAAAGGTAGGTTATATCGACGACATTGCGTCATTATAGCCATAGATGTATCAACGACTCTATACTGACGACTATTTTTAACTATTGCAACATATAAGTTGTGACAACATGTCGTCGGTATAAGGTGCTGCATGTGGCGGGTTTCATAATTTAGCATGTATCTCCACCGGGTGGAGCCAAAGAAGAAGCACGGATCTTAACCCTATTTGGTTAAACCGATGATTCCACAGGGTATGGACAATACAATAGGAAATACGTTAACACGAGTATAGATTCAACAATTCCGATGAAGAGTAACCTGCAAAACAGAACACCGTGAGCTTGCTACGGGAAGGACGAGAGTGGGGGTCTTTCCGTAACCACCCTCGGCATGAGAATCAGTATAATTCTAGAGAGAGAAAGTTCTACGTGAAGTATGAATGAATACCTCATGATGAAATGTGTATTTATAGCCGATAGTTAAGGAATATTATTGGTACAGTTGTCATCATCTTGAAGATATTCTTTGTAACAAACGGAACACGTGTCCGCATTTGATAGGATAGGGCAACCGGCCATGTTCACGGTTATAACAACCTTCCCAGTTGTCCTTCTTTGATTGGATGTTGTATCACGCGCCCTTCACAAGAGAATATTTGTATAAATCTTCTAGAAGAAATTTAGTTACAATTGCTTTGCTGATGTCAGCTTGTCGTCATTTTGCGTTTGAGGATTCTCATCCGTTTTATACTTTTGTGACGTATGTCTTTGTTGAATTATGCAGGTGATGGATGTAACGATTCCGATGAAACCAGGTATACCCTAACCGGTAGACGTTAGTTACGTCATATGTAATGTCGGGTACAAGAGTTACCATGGTAATCATACGAGAATACATGGTTCATTGTATTGATTGTACGTGAATATATAATTCACCGTATTGAATATGCGATCAAACGATCGATAGTTATTGAAATCCGAATGAATCGAGGGTTCAATTATAGACGAGATATATGATATTTAGTGAGGTTACAAAGTATTAAAGCTTCGGGATAAGTGGATTAAAGCACAGAAAAATGATTTCGATTTAATAGTACGTCGGGATGTTAAACGAAACGTTTAATACAAAACCGAGCAAGAGACGATCGATCAAGCCGAAAAAGATGCGTAATAACTAATAATATGATGTTTTAAGTTAATAAATGTCATGGTTTAAGTTTTTAAAGTTTTTAAATCGGTTTTATATAAATTTCATTTTTAAGCCGAAAAACGACCGTTTTAGCCTCGTTTTAAGCCAAAATTAACATTTAACCGAAAAACGATCTGAACCAGATTATCCAAAACATTATCCGGATATCCGATATCCAAATGAGTGGCCAAGAATGAAGAGGTGGGTCCCACCCCACCCCCTCACTACCCCCGGTCGCAACTCCCTCACCCAACAACAATTCATTTTCTTTTTTTCACAACACAATTCAACCATATTCACATTCTCTCAAGATCAAGAACCAAAAACCGAGATTTTTAGCAAGAACAACGAGGTAAAGATCGAGTTATATTCGTGTTCATCATCCTTTCTTGAGTTTGTTTGCAAGAAAATGAGGTTTCAAAGATGAAAACCGATTCTTGCAAGATCAAGTGATGTATACGGGTTATACAAGGGATCTTGGTCCAAGAAAGGGGTTAAACGAACCAAGAACGAATTTTTACGGTTTAAATCTTTGTTTTTGTATCATAACCGTAACCATGAAAGAAATGGCTTGATCGTGAGTGTGACTTGCTTGGTATTGTGGTATGTTGTTTGTAGGATCTGTGTTTAGTGGTAGATAAGGCGGAAAGACGAGTTTGTAGCTTGTAGTGGCGGAAAACGAAAGGTATATTCGGTTTATGTCGGTGTATGTGTTTTTGGACAGATTGTTGGTCGTTTAGAGTTAGGTCATGAAATTTTACAGAGGTGTTAAACACATGAAAATATGAGTTCTGTGAATTTTTGGTAATTTTTGGATAAAGGATGAATATTTGGTGAATTTAATGCTCGGTTTTGGCCAAAAATGGTGAAAAATAGTTAAATATCATGAAAAATTCTGGAAAATTTCAGATAAGCTTTTCATATCATGTATAAGTCACACACAAAATTTTAGGTCTGTTGGAGAAGTCTAAGTAGGCTTTTTGGTTAAACGAGTTCTAGGGATTTCTAGCTCGGTTTTGGAAAAAGGGCATGTAAAAGAAGATTTTGGTTCTGGAAAAATTACAGGGGACTATGTGGATGGCAGAGGACATCCAGGAAAAATTTGGGATTTTTCTAAGGTCGTTTGGTATTTACGACATATTTAGTGTTTAAATGGTGTTTAAAAATAGATAAATAAATTTTAAATATAAGAATGAATTCTGGAAATATTTTTATAAAAATCCCCACTATTAAAAAGTGATTTGTGCAAAATTTCAAGATCCGAGAGTAAACGGATAATTAATCGTGCTAATTATCAAACTTTTAAAGTTAAAACGCGTAAACCGGTGAAGTTCACTTAAGCGAGCTGACTGGTGTATAAAAACCTTAAAAATGGACTATTTTCATATAATTGAGTTAAACAAGTAAAAATGAATCATCCGAAAATAAGTCGAATGATTTGGGTATTTTTAACCGATTTAACAGTTTCCGGTACGCCAAAGACGGAAACGGGTCCCGCGGCCAATCGGGACGTCTAAACCAAGCTATAATTTCACATTTTAAATTAAATTATCAGAAAACCACTATTTTCGAGTCGTGGGTGACCAAACTCATTTTTGAAACATAAAACGGATATTCGTGCTAGGCACGCAAAACGAGAAAACGACTAATAGAAATTGTGACCATGGAACTCTAAACGACATCACAATCTGAGTCCGGAGAAGTATTTCTGGGTTAACATTGCCCCCGGAACAGGTACAGTACTGGGTTAACAGTGTCCCCAGATGTACCGATTGATAAGGTTAAAGATTATATAAACAGTAATTGTATAATAACGATCGCAGGGATCATATTACAGATTGGACGTGTTAATTGATAATGATTGTTGTTACATGATTGCATGTGCTAAGGTGAGTTTCACGAGCCCCTTTTTACTGAACTGATTTAAATATTTTCCCGGGGCGGAAAGCATGTTTTTATCAAAGTGTTTAAGTACATGCCGATCGCATGGAAATGAATGTATTTATATAATGTTTATTGTACGAGAATCGTACGGTAATGTATTAAGATGGTAATTGTCTGAGTTGCTAATATTGTAAGGCCCGAAACAGTGTTCTGGGTTAACAGTGTCCCCAGAGGTTATTAAATGTATTTCTGGGTTAACAGTGTCCCCAGAGGGTATTAAATGTGTTTATGGGTTAACAGTGTCCCCAGAGGTTATTAAATGTGTTTCTGGGTTAACAGTGTCCCCAGGGGTTATTGGATGTGTTTCTGGGTTAACAGTGTCCCCGGAGTGAGTACAGTACTGGGTTAACAGTGTCCCCAGATAATATTATATTATGATATGGATTTATAATGGTTTACTAAAATTGTGAAACTCACCAACTATTCGTAGTTGACCCGTTTTCTCACATGCTTTTCAGGTACAATTTAGATGAAGTCATTGCTTACGTGCTAAGTGCTTGATGTGTGTAAGATTTGTGTGCGGGATGTTAGGATACATTATAACAGATAGAATTATGTATCGTATTGTAAGATGTGTGTATCACCTAGACGGTAATGAAATACAAGATAATGTAATTTTGAAGTATATTAATGCATTCAGTTTTCTTTATAAACAATGTGGTTGATATCAGAGGTGTCTGTCGCATCCCGTTTACGTTTCCGCTGCGGTTGCGGGGTGTTACAGAACTTGGTATCAGAGCCATTGGTTATAAAAGAATTAGGATGTCTTCAAAAGATACCTAAAATATAACCTGTAGCTCAAGTATTATAGGATCTGAATATCAACTAATAATTTATAGTGACGAGGTTTGGATGAACTTGGATGGACAAGTGTGTTGTTATGGTCCGGAACATAATAACAGACTTGTCCGCACGAGGGAATTCAGGGGAAGTCACGGGGTACATTAATAGGTAAAAATGGCAACATATGTGTAAAGTATATAATATTATTTATACGTGCTAATGTGTGTGTATATATATATATATATATATATATATATATATATATATATATATGTACATATCCTGTGGGTACATGTATTGAGAAATGGGACCCGGATAAGGAACCGGGGGATGAAATAATAAAAGTACCGAGGATGCTGAAATTTCTAAGAGCATCGGTTGATGATGAGTCTGACTTATCGGGTCATAGTTATGATAGTACCAAGTTAGATCTCCCGTTTGACATTAACCAGAAATATCTAGTAACCGTCACTCCCAACCAAAATTGATAATTTCCTTACCCTACCAACACCGGTACCGTATATCCTAATAACCCCCTATGTCCACCCGAACCACGACCCTCATGTACGGACGGATCCGTACCTGAACCCATTCTTATTTCATTAAAGTAAAGGAGTAAATAAATAAAATAAAATAAAATAAAATCATCATCATCGTACTCAGTATATCCCACCAATAGCAAAGCTATGGTAGGGTCTGAGGAGGGTAAGATGTAGACAGCCTTACCTCTACCCCATAAGGATAGAGAGGCTGCTTCCGGTGAGACCCCCGGCTCGATAGTAGTTTTGCAACAAGCCTTGGACATAAGGCACATAGCACTCAATCATCGGGACCGGCTGATCGGTGCATGTACCCTTGTCTTTCGGCTATCAACGCCACTACATGATGCCTGATTAACCGTCCGTCACTTTTAACGTTATTTTCACGAGATTAGTAAAATAACGTCAAAATTAGTGCAATTTCACTTTTGCCCACCCGAGGGTTCACACATATATACATCATATGTGCGCACCGCAAGCAGGGCTATAAAATAAAATAATATATTGAAATATATATATATGTATTGCTCACTCACAAACATATGAGACGGACCAACTTCAGATCGAGAATTACCGATTTTAGCAAACCTAGAACGCCTGAGGACATTGACTGAGCGAGTGTAGAGTTTCCCATAATAGTAATTAATAATATTTGAAGGCAACCCATGTTGCGCAATTACCTTGAACCTTGCAACTCCCTATGTTATCCTTAAATCCGTTAGACGTTTACACCCATGTATGCTCGAATAGAATGATTACCTATACACAAAGAAGTGTTGGAATCATTACAGGATAGTTGGTTGTTCGTTCGTAGGAGGTATACTGTGTATGCCGGATATACGAATAAACACGGATATTATAACTCCGTGGTATGTAATCGTTTGGTGCTCACGGTGAGCATGTATCGGTTATGCTGATATGCAGAAGGATATTGAAATCAAGTATATTAAACGATAATCTTTGTTGAGAAAAATCTATATGTCAGTTGGTGACAAGGGTTATGAAGCATATTTAAACATTAACCGACGTCAGGTTAAGTCTGTATGTTATTATATTTGTGGGACATATATATGCTAGATGCCGGTATGTGTAATATATATGATAATATTTGGTGTGTATGTGTACCTGTTGTTATGATTGAGCTGGCAACGAGCTATACGGTGAGATTAGTATTGATTACTGCGTACGGGATGAGTACGGCAGAATGACA
This sequence comes from Bidens hawaiensis, assembly GCF_021521415.1. Lineage (NCBI taxonomy): Eukaryota > Viridiplantae > Streptophyta > Magnoliopsida > Asterales > Asteraceae > Bidens > Bidens hawaiensis. Next base: position 3,075,068 of record NW_027504842.1, on the reverse strand, counting down.
TAAAAAAAGTAACTCCAATGATGGAGATTGATATGATTCAGTTGATTGCTCAAAGATAGCAGATGATGATACCGAACGTCGTATCACAGATCACTGCTAGTGTTGATGCAAATGTGATCATAGAATTATAGATCGAGCAATCACATGATTATGAATATTTCAATTCTTAGTGTAATTACTAAGAGTGTTAATGTCCCACCAAATACTATTATGACTACAGGTATTAGTTATAAACTAAACATGAATGGTAGTCGTAATGAATTAGATCCGGTATGAAGGACGTGTTTATTGGTTGTGTTAAGGGGATTATTAATGGTTTACTGTTGGTAAAAGGAGGAATAGATTAGCGAGTGGATAGAAAAGATCGAAATGGTTAAGGATATTGGTAAGAGTCTAGAACATTGTGTAGTGAAATATGCTACAGATATGTTGGGAGATTATGTTGTATCGTGATGGAACACGATGGTACAAAATTATAGTTAGAAAATTTTTGTTCAGATAATATGGTCAGGATTTAAAATTCTTGTGCTAGAGCACTTTTATTCGAGTAATTGAGTTCAGAGATTTGAAACTGAGCTATGAAAGATAGAAATGTTGTGTGCTGATCACTTAGAACGCGCTAATCGTTTAAAGGAATTGTCATGTCTGGTAACGTGGCTAATTACTCCTGAAACTAAGCGAAGTAAGGGCAATATTGGGGACTAACTCCATCGATAAGGAGTATAGTCAATCCTGTAAAATATACAACCTTTGGAAGGGTTGTGTCACAAGCCAGCATTGATATATTTGACTCTATGAGAAGTGGACTGGAAGGACGTTAGGTGAGACGTTGAGTGTTACCGAAGAGAAGTGATAAAGGCATAGTGCAAGATAGGCCTTTGAATAAGTAGGTATGTCCTACAACCCAGAATTATACTGAGACTAGTTCTGGTGCGAAAACATGAACCGCATAAAGGGTCCTTCCTTAAATGTGGAAAATATAGTTATCGGCAGAAAGAAGAATGTCGGGTGATAGTAGGCCACAGGTATGGTAAAGATGGACGTAATGCCCCATTCGTAGAACCAACTGGAGCCATGAGAACCGGCAACCCCAACCCATTCATGTACAACCACTCCGAACCCAACAACTTCAATAACAATCCATCCGAAGAAATCAAATTATGCCAAACAGTTGTACTTGCTATGAATGTGGCAGTGAAGATGAACCTCATGACAAGCAATAACCTCTGATCAAGCAAGGAGCCGTGCTTTTGTGAGTAATTCAAATAAAGCACGTCATGATCCAACAGTGGTATTAAGTACGTTGTAGTTTTAAATCAATAGGCTTCAGTGATATTTTTGCGGTCGTCGATAGAAGTTAGTTCCTGCTAACCTCCTACCCTTTGGAAATATACCGATTAGTGAAACTATAGAACCCTATACTGTAGGATCGCTAATGGTAAATCCCTAATGGTTAACTAAATTGTATGGAATTGTCCTATTATTCTGAACGATTAACCTTTCCTTATCGACCTACGACCAGTAAAGCAAAGAAGTTTTGACGTAATAGTTAGCATGGATTGGCTAACTCAACATGAAGCAGAAATCAAATATGAAAAGAAGATGATTAGAAGATCTCTTTCGGACGATGAAGCGATTAAATACAGAGAAAAGTGTACGGTATTATGTTGCCACTCAAATCTCATCTTGAGATGTTATAATATTTACGACAAGAAGACGTGGTGTATTTAACAATCGTGATTGCCATAGTATTTAAAAGAAAACATATAGAAGATATCCCGGTGGTGCGCAAATTTCCACAAGTTTTCCTAGAAGAACTCCCTGGATTACCGCCAACCCGGCAGGTCGAATTCAGAATCGATTTAATGTCTCAAGCTAGCCCTGTTGCTAAAGCATCCTGCTGACTTGCACCGTCCGAGATGCAAGAATTATCCAATCAGTTACAAGAATTGCTGGATAAGATTTTATACGACCTAGTTAGTCACCATGGGGTGCACCAGTTTTAATTGGGAAATGAAGGACGGAAGTGTTAGGATATGTGTTGATTAGGGAGAATTGAATAAAGTGACGATCAAGAATAGGTATTCACTTCTTCGAAGTAAATGATCTGTTTAACCAATTGCAAAGAGCGATTTATCTTAAGAAAATTGATCTTATATATAGTTATCACCAAATGAAAAATTCAAGAGGAGGACGTTGCAGCAACAGCGTTGCGACTCGATACGGCCATTATGAATTCTTATTCATGCCGTTCGGGTTAACAAATGCGCAGGCAGTATTCACGGAACTCATGAATCGAGTCTGTAAACCTTACTTTGACAAATTTGTCATAGCATTCATTGATGATATTTTGATATATTCGCAACGTAAAGAAGAGCACGAACGACGATTAAGGAAAATTGTGGAAGTGTTAAAGCAAGAGGAGCTATACGTGAAGTTTCGAAATGTGATTTTGAATAAAGAAGGCATAATCCCTTGGTCATGTTGTAAAGCAACAAAGATTTCACAAAGATCCAAATAAGATAGAAACAATTAAAATTGTGCCAAGCGCCGATTTTAAGTCTCCCCGATGGAGACGATGGTTTTGTTGCGTATTGTGACGCATCGCGTAAAGGGTTAGGATGCGTGTTGACGCAGTATAATAAGGTTATAACCCATGCTTCCCGACAGTTAAAAGTACACGAGAAAAATTACACTACTCACGACTTAGAACTGGGAGCGGTTATCTTCGCACTTAAAATGTGGAGACATTATCTCTACGATACGAAGGGCACCATCTTCGCCGATCATAAAAGTTTGCAGCACATATTTGATCAGAAGGAACTGAATATGAGGCAACGAAGATGGGTCGAGTTGTTAAGCGATTATGACTGTGACATCCGTTATCACCCTGGCAAGGCTAACGTCGTAGCCGATGCCTTGAGTAAGAAAGATCGGGTTAAGCCGTTGCGAGTGCGAGTGCTGGGGATGATAGTCCAGTCGAACCTTCGAACCTGATTCGAGTCGCTCCACGTGAGGCGTTGAAAGAGGAACAATTGGAAAAGAAGGAATCTTACGGCAATGAGGAGAATTTCGAACAGCGCGTGGACTAAATTCTCTACTTCAAAAATCGGGTTTGGATCCCGACCCTCCATGACCTTAGGGAATTAATCATGGACGAAGCGCATAGATCAAAATATTCCATACATCCGGGATCGGATTGGACTATTGATTTTACGAATATCGGAAAGGATTTTGTTAATGACCGATAGTGGAGAAAGATATGGTTACATATGTTGGTGAAAATTTAAGTTATGCAAGAGATAAGGCTGCATACCGAAAACCCTTGGGAACGCCACAACGACAGAAAATTCGCCAACGATAGTGGGAATAAATTACATTGGATTTCGGGACGCAAATTCCCAAGATATATCAAAGGCATGAGGAAAATTGGGTAATCGCGGATCGATTAACCAATCCTCGCATTTCATTCCAATCTATGACGATTACCACAATGAATTCTCGCCCAAATTCTTGATGTTGAAATGGTAACTCGTCGTGGAGTACCATTTTCAATGATCTCAGATCGAAATAGTCATCCTACTTCCATTATTGGAAGAAGGGGAAGGAAGCATCGAGAGCTTGAAGCTTTCTATGGGTGAAGTAGTTATCACCATTTTGTTAAATTGAAAATGGGCGTCGATCAAGCCATAAGATTTGAATTGATTCGAGAAACAACCAATCGGATTTATAATATTTAAGATGAGTTGAAAGCATCGCGAGATTGGCAAAGGATTTATGCCAACATTCATAGGAAACCATTGTCATTGGAAAGACGTGACAAGGCATTTTTAAAGGCATCACCTTAGAAAGGTGATATGAGGTTTGCCAAAACCGAAAATAGCTCCTTAATATATTGGGCCTCATGGGATTATCTCCATGATTGGTCACTTAGTTTATTGATTAAAGTATTCCAGGGGCTAAGTACTATACATGATATTTTGCCATGTATACGGATTGAAAAGTGTCTAAGCAATGAGGCAACGAAAGTACAAGTAATAGAGGTACTCATAGAAGACATGTTTGATATCATAACAAACTCCGTAGAGATAGTAGACGGGAAAACTAAACAGTTTGGACATACCAAGCGTTATTAATTAAGATTAAGTGGAAATTCACAGCGAGGACCAGATTATACTTGGTAACGCGAGGGTGAATTCTGAAGGAAAAACCCCCCACCTTTCTCTAGAAAGGAGATAGTGGGCGTGTAAAATTTCGAGGACGAAATTTCTTAACGGGGGGAGAATGTAACGATTCCGACGAAACCAGGTATACCCTAACCGGTAGATGTTAGTTACGTCATATGTAATGTCGGGTACATGAGTTACCATGGTAATCATACGAGAATACATGGTTCATTGTATTGATTGTACGTGAATATATAATTCACCGTATTGAATATGCGATCAAACGATCGATAGTTATTGAAACCCGAATGAATCGAGGGTTCAATTATAGACGAGATATATGATATTTAGTGAGGTTACGAAGTATTAAAGCTTCGGGATAAGTGGATTAAAGCACAGAAAAAGGATTTTGATTTAATAGTACGTCGGGATGTTAAACGAAACCTTTAATACCAAACCGAGCAAGAGACGATCGATCAAGCCGAAAAAGATGCGTAATAACTAATAATATGATGTTTTAAGTTAATAAATGTCATGGTTTAAGTTTTTAAAGTTTTTAAATCGGTTTTATATAAATTTCATTTTTAAGCCGAAAAACGACCGTTTTAGCCTCGTTTTAAGCCAAAATTAACATTTAACCGAAAAACGAACTGAACCAGATTATCCAAAACATTATCCGGATATCCGATATCCAAATGAGTGGCCAAGAATGAAGAGGTGGGTCCCACCCCACCCCCTCACTACCCCCGGTCGCAACTCCCTCACCCAACAACAATTCATTTTCTTTTTTTCACAACACAATTCAACCATATTCACATTCTCTCAAGATCAAGAACCAAAAACCGAGATTTTTAGCAAGAACAAGGAGGTAAAAATCGAGTTATATTCGTGTTCATCATCCTTTCTTGAGTTTGTTTGCAAGAAAATGAGGTTTCAAAGATGAAAACCGATTCTTGCATGATCAAGTGATGTATACGGGTTATACAAGGGATCTTGGTCCAAGAAAGGGGTTAAACGAACCAAGAACGAATTTTTACGGTTTAAATCTTTGTTTTTGTATCATAACCGTAACCATGAAAGAAATGGCTTGATCGTGAGTGTGACTTGCTTGGTATTGTGGTATGTTGTTTGTAGGATCTGTGTTTAGTGGTAGATAAGGCGGAAAGACGAGTTTGTAGCTTGTAGTGGCGGAAAACGAAAGGTATATTCGGTTTATGTCGGTGTATGTGTTTTTGGACAGATTGTTGGTCGTTTAGAGTTAGGTCATGAAATTTTACAGAGGTGTTAAACACATGAAAATATGAGTTCTGTGAATTTTTGGTAATTTTTGGATAAAGGATGAATATTTGGTGAATTTAATGCTCGGTTTTGGCCAAAAATGGTGAAAAATAGTTAAATATCATGAAAAATTCTGGAAAATTTCAGATAAGCTTTTCATATCATGTATAAGTCACACACAAAATTTTAGGTCTGTTGGAGAAGTCTAAGTAGGCTTTTTGGTTAAACGAGTTCTAGGGATTTCTAGCTCGGTTTTGGAAAAAGGGCATGTAAAAGAAGATTTTGGTTCTGGAAAAATTACAGGGGACTATGTGGATGGCAGGGGACATCTAGGAAAAATTTGGAATTTTTCTAAGGTCGTTTGGTATTTACGACATATTTAGTGTTTAAATGGTGTTTAAAAATAGATAAATAAATTTTAAATATAAGAATTAATTCTGGAAATATTTTTATAAAATTCCCCACTATTAAAAAGTGATTTGTGCAAAATTTCAAGATCCGAGAGTAAACGGATAATTAATCGTGCTAATTATCAAACTTTTAAAGTTAAAACGCGTAAACCGGTGAAGTTCACTTAAGCGAGCTGACTGGTGTATAAAAACCTTAAAAATGGACTATTTTCATATAATTGAGTTAAACAAGTAAAAATGAATCATCCGAAAATAAGTCGAATGATTTGGGTATTTTTAACCGATTTAACAGTTTCCGGTACGCCAAAGACGGAAACGGGTCCCGCGGCCAATCTGGACGTCTAAACCGAGCTATAATTTCACCTTTTAAATTAAATTATCAGACAACCACTATTTTCGAGTCGTGGGTGACCAAACTCATTTTTGAAACATAAAACGGATATTCGTGCTTGGCACGCAAAACGAGAAAACGACTAATAGAAATTGTGACCATGGAACTCTAAACGACATCACAATCTGAGTCCGGAGAAGTATTTCTGGGTTAACATTGCCCCCGGAACAGGTACAGTCCTGGGTTAACAGTGTCCCCAGATGTACCGATTGATAAGGTTAAAGATTATATAAACAGTAATTGTATAATAACGATCGTAGGGATCATATTACAGATTGGACGTGTTAATTGATAATGATTGTTGTTACCTGCTTGCATGTGCTAAGGTGAGTTTCACGAGCCCCTTTTTACTGAACTGATTTAAATATTTTCCCGGGGCGGAAAGCATGTTTTTATCAAAGTGTTTAAGTACATGCCGATCGCATGGAAATGAATGTATTTATATAATGTTTATTGTACGGGAATCGTACGGTAATGTATTAAGATGGTAATTGTCTGAGTTGCTAATATTGTAAGGCCCGAAACAGTGTTCTGGGTTAACAGTGTCCCCAGAGGTTATTAAATGTATTTCTGGGTTAACAGTGTCCCCAGAGGGTATTAAATGTGTTTCTGGGTTAACAGTGTCCCCAGAGGGTATTAAATGTGTTTCTGGGTTAACAGTGTCCCCAGGGGTTATTGGATGTGTTTCTGGGTTAACAGTGTCCCCGGAGTGAGTACAGTACTGGGTTAACAGTGTCCCCAGATAATATTATATTATGATATGGATTTATAATGGTTTACTAAAATTGTGAAACTCACCAACTATTCGTAGTTGACCCGTTTTCTCACATGCTTTTCAGGTACAATTTAGATGAAGTGATTGCCTACGTGCTAAGTGCTTGATGTGTGTAAGATTTGTGTGCGGGATGTTAGGATACATTATAACAGATAGAATTATGTATCGTATTGTAAGATGTGTGTATCACCTAGACGGTAATGAAATACAAGATAATGTAATTTTGAAGTATATTAATGCATTCAGTTTCTTTATAAACAATGTGGTTGATATCAGAGGTGTCTGTCGCATCCCGTTTACGTTTCCGCTGCGGTTGCGGGGTGTTACAATGGAGATATCATGCGGATGATTTTTGAGGAAATCCTAGAAGACCCGCGGATCTTATTTTATGAGCCTTAGAACTTTTCGCTATCTTCTCTCTAAACTGAGTTATGCGAGTGGTGAAGACATCATGCTGGTGACTTTTGAGGAAGTCCTGAATCACCCGTGTATACTCTTTTTTGGGTATTTAGAGCTTTTCGCTACCATACCTCTATAGTTTTCCGTCCTAATGATACAGTCGATACAGTTTGTATGATGTGAAAGTAGTGGATATGCTTACATGATTGACATCGTATGTCCCATATAGCAATACGCCTTGTATGATGTTACATAAGTGTACAAATTTAAGGTTGGTATATCCTTGGTATATTTGTAGCGTCGCGCTTTCAGAATCACTTTAGCCTTGAGCCGAGCCTGGTGTAGGCTACTTAAGATATTGAAGTTTCTGTTAATGACGTAACATCTTATGTAATGAATATATGTTGTCTAAGTTCTATCGAGAACTTTGGAAATTTGGTCAAACATGTAAGAAATACTAAGGTCCTAGTGATGCATATTACCAAACTTGTACATTCAAAAAGTTATTTTGAATTAGCAAAATGCATTTTGAGAACATGTGCATACACTGATATGCTTCTGTTTCTATCTCTATTACTGTATCACAGCACATGGGATGTTGAATATGTTCCACTTTAAGATCAAGGAACATATATAAATACAAACATATATTTAATTTCACTATTTCAGGTTATTACTTAAGTTGAAATATGAAGTGGAGTGCTTTATAGTTAAAGATTAAAACAAGTGAAAAGACATAGATGGGGTGAAAGTGGAAGAGGAATAATTAAAAAATATTGAATGAATTTGCACATAAGAGTAGTAGTAGCAGATAATCATGAGGGAAGTATATGCACTTTCCTCTTTGTCATCACTTTCCGATCGAGAACATGATTAACAAAAAAACCAAGTGGATTAATACTGAAATCAAAAATTAATCTCTTGTTCCATTCCTTTAACACACATCAAAACAACTAAACCATGTAACAATAGTGTTCTTGTTGTTTGTTTCTCTAACTTTTAGTGCCTTCTTCTTAACAATATGCTAGGGTCCTTTATATCCAACAGTGCCATGTTGATGTTTAAAAAAAACAGAGACCTAAGTGTTATAACCTGATTATGGTGCCTTTTTTCTTTGGAATCTTTCATATCGTATATCTACTTACCATCAATGAATCCTTTGTTCCTAACACAATCATGGTTGTAACGTACTCCATAGTCTCTAATCTCTTATGTATATCAAATACCTTAGCACTTTATAGGATTTAGGGTTTAAGCTTCGCAAATTCAGTTATCTTCATCTTTAGATACTGTGTAATTGGGTTTTTTAATTTCGATTTGCAGGTTGGTTCATGTGCATGTTGACTGTTAGTCTTTGGACAGGCAGCCGTGTATTTCAAATACAATATTTGAATTTTGGGGATTCGCTGGTCTGAAAGAGAATTTGGATTGATTATTTGAATATGGTGATTGGATTGAATATGCCAAATTGAGGTTAGTATATTGTCATCACTTCATGTCAATTTAGAATATGCATATTTGTTAATTCTTATTTGTTACTTGTTTCACTTTTTTGCTTTTGAATCTGTCAATTTTTGTCAATTTAGAATATCCTTATTGTATATGTCAATATGTTATTATATATTGCTAGTTTGCTGCTAAACTACTTTAATATAGAGGTTACTGGTTACATCACGTACTTACGTACTTGCTTTTAGTCCTTTACACCACATTGTTATTTGCTATGTGTTTCAATGTCACATCGACACCAAACTTACGATTCTGGTAATGCAAAAAAGAAATAAAAGACTTAAAATAGAGGCTTTAATTGAATCACAAAAAAGCAATATTTTTAAATTTTTCATGTCCACAAAAATTACAAATAATGAACCTACAAATGATGATCATCCTATAAATAATGAATTTACAAATTACGAACAACCTACAAATAATGAACCTAAAAATGATGAACATACAAATGATGAACAACCTACAAATAATGAACATTAAAATGATGAAAATTAAAATGACGAACAACCTATAAATAATGAACCTACAATTGATACCCTAACAATGGATAATGAACCTATAACTAATAATCAACTTCCAAATGAGAATCAAGCTAATGAACCTCCAAATACTGTTGACCCAATGGAATAATATTGTAACGTCGTGAAAATATCGGGAAAAAAAATATCAAGTTCCAAAAGTCCAAGGACTAAAAATTGTAAAATTCTGTTTTCCTTACCCATCACGATACGCGATGGATCAGAGGGCAAGCCATCGCGTATCGCGAAAGTCCTATTTACAAAACCCAAAAATTGGGTATTTGGCGATACGCAACGGCCAAAAGCAACAACGTCAACGCGTATCGCGATGACGTGGCCCGACAACTGTGACACGTGTTGCCATGTGTCAACAGGTGGCATGATTCATCGCCATGTTTCACCACGTGGCACGCGTCCGCCACGTGGCGCCACATGGCAGACCTAGTTGTGACTGGGCAGACCAACGTCGCAATACGCGACGGGTCAATCAAGGGACTATCTAGTATCACGATGGGTCCCCTGAAATGCCTATAAATAGCAAGTCCGGGTTTTCTCATTTCTCACACCAAATTTCACACATCTTCCTATCTCTAAACATCTCTCTAAAGCCTCGAAAAGCGTGCCCTCGATCACCTCGATTTCCGTGCCCAATTTCTCGTATTTCATGCCACTAAAGCATCAATGTCAAAGTATCGACGACGTCATCTCGAAGTTTGATCCATCACGAGACGATCCGACATCCTCTTAAAGTACGTGCCGTGAAGATTCGAGTACCTCGATAAACGTGTCGAAGAAAGGGTTGATTAAAGAGGTTCAAGAAAACGAGGCGGCGTCGAAGCGCTGCTCGATTGTGTAGGGTTTTTATAAGCAACCCAAGGTAGGGATAATGCCCAAAAAAATAATAATAAATTATTAAAAAGGCTTAAAACCCTAAGTCGAGGATATACTCAATACCTCTATAAATAATAAAAGAAAACATAACAATGAAAAGAAAAGAAAGAAATGTGATTATAATATGAATCTTTGTTATAATATGAATCTTTGTTATAGATATTATTTAAGTATATTGATATTCTTAAATAATAAGTAAAAGATAAGTGTACGTTTCTTAAAGAAAAAGAAACGTGAGGTTTTTAAGAAAAGTAAAATAAGTTAAACTAGAGATTTATCTTATAAAAGAAAGAAAAGTAAATAAGTTAAAAGAAAGAGTTATAACTTATAAAAGAAAAGAATGAAAAAATACTTTTAAACTAAAGGTTTAAGGTAAAGAAAGAATGTTTTGAACTAAAGGTTCATAATTAAAATATAATCGAGGTAAAGATTATAAAAAGAGACTAAGGGTGGTCTTAAGCCGGATTTAAGGTCCGACTAACAAAAGGTTATACTCGTACTATAGGTGCGAGATAGCAAAGAAAAGGAAAGACCCTCGGACAATGTATTGAAGCTGATCCAAAAGAAAAGGTTAATACTCCCAACTTATTAAACTTGTTTAATCAAGTCAAAATAAATTAAATGAATTACAAGGGACTACGTGTCTCTAAAACATTATAAACATTGTCCTCAGCCTGTCATCTACATTTGTTTGAATCCTTAAATATGTGGTAAACACTCGGTGGGCACACGGCACCACATTTGGTCATGACCTCCCCCAAGATGGGCCGGACCTAAGTTACGTCCGAGTGAGACTGACCATATTTATACGTATGGTACCTAAGTAATGTCGAACGCTGCGGTGTTTGCTGGGGTGTCTTGTGTGTGACTCAAGTTTATAATTGTGTCTTGTTTTAAAGCTTGATTATTCCTAAGCCACGATGGGCCGGACCTAAGTTATGTCTCGAGGGGTAATCAAGTAAAAGAAAATATTTTATACGTCAGCGTATTCACCAGCATGTGTTGCTGACGTATTTTCTAAACATTTTGCAGGTAATCAGGAGTAGGAGCTTGGAATGCTCGAAGTGCTCAAGATATCCGATGGCTTGGATTGTTTTGTTAAACTTTAAAATATAAATGGTGGTTTGCTATAACAACTAATCTTTTGTATAAACAACTAATACTTTAAATGGGTATTTTATATTCCCGTCTTTTAGAATGTAAATCTTATACTTTAAATACACATAAAATATAACTTCCGCTTTAAACACGTAACTCTGATTTATTTACAAATTTGGTACCAACATATATGTCGCACACCTAGGCCCTGGTTTGGGGTGTGACAAATATCAATAGTAATTTAAGGCATCTACTTGTAGAAAAAGGTCCGGTTAAAGTATATGGTTACAAATTTCCAAAAGATGAATATTCAAGAAGCTTCAATATTTCCCTTTATATGTGAAAGTTACCAAATGGAGAAAAAAGAGAAAGAAAATGGTTGGTTTATTCTATAGAACTAGATAGAGCATTTTGTTTTTGTTTTAATTTATTTGATGTGAATCAATGTATAAGTACATTAGCATCATAATGTAGTAACGATTGGAGAAATCTTTGTTCCAAATTAAAAGAACATAAAATAAGCAATGTGCATATTATTAGAGAACATGGATGGATTTAGAGATAAGATTGGCAAAAAAATAAAATAAAACAATTAATAAACAAACTCAAGATCAAATAGATAAAGATAAACAACATTGGAGAAATGTGCTAATAAGAATACTCGTTGTTGTAAAGAGTTTCGGTAAAAAGAATATAGCATTTCGTGGGAAGAATGAAAAGATTTATCAAGAAAACAAAGGTATTTTTTTAGCTATTATTGAGATTATTGCAGAATTTGATCCAATAATGCAAGAATATATTCGACGCATAAAAATAATGAGATTCATAATTATTACATTGGACACAAAATGCAAACCAAACTAATTTGTTTGTTAGCAAGTGAAATAAAAACTAAAATTATTAAAAAAAATTAAGGAAACTAAATATTTTTCAGTTATACTTGATTGTACTCCCGATATAAGTCACAAAGAACAAATGTCTATTGTCTTACGATGCGCAGATGTTTTGTCAACTCCAACACAAGTTTAACGAATATTTTTTTGAATTTTAAATAGTAGTTGATGCAGCTGGTAAAGGCATCTTTTATGCTATTATTGAGGAAATTACTAATTTAGGACTCGATGTAAATGACATTAGAGGACAAGGTTATGATAATTGGTCAAATATGAAGGGAAAACATCAAGGCGTGCAAAAACGATTGTTAGATATTAATCCTAGGGCATTTTACACACCATGTGGTTGTCATAGTTTAAGATTAGTAATTTCTGATATGGATATCTCTTGTAACAATGTTGAGGATTTTTTTTGGTGTAATACAACGTGTTCATTGTTTGTTCTCTTCATCCCCTAAAAGATGGAAAATATTACAAGATAATGTAAAAATTTTAACTCTTAAACAATTATCACAAAACCGCTGGGAAAGTCGATTAAAAAGTGTTAAAGCAATTAGGTTTCAAGCTGTAGAATTAAAAGAAGCGTTATTGGAGTTATGTGAGGATAGTGGTGATCTTAAAACTAAAGGTGATGCAAAAAATTTTGCTACGGAACATTTTGAAAAAATTGAATTCTTTTTAGCAATGGTTATTTGGTATGACATATTGTTTGTTATTAATATAGTTAGTAAAAACTTACAAGCAAAAGACATGTGTGTTGATGATACTAGAAAACCACCAAATGAAATTATTTGTTTTTTAAAAAAGTATAGAGACGAGAGATTTGAAAAAGCTGTGACCGCAACTAAAGAAATAGCTTTAGAGATTGGTATTGAACATGTTTTTCGGGATAAACGTATTATTCGTAGAAATAGAAAGTTTGATGAAAATATTAATAATGAAACTTTAAAAAGTCATATTGAATGTTTTAGAATTGATTATTTCTTAGAAATAGTAGATCAAGCTATTTCTTCACTCACAAGTAAATTTAATCAATTTAAAGAGTTTGAAACTATTTTTGGTTTTTTGTTTAGTATAGAAAAGTTAAAATCATTCGGTGAAGAGATTTTAAAAAAAGAAGTGTATCAATCTTGAAAATTTTTTGAAACAAGATGGTAAGGTAGATGTTGTTGGCTTAGATCTATTTCAAGAACTAAAAATGCTAAGAGATATTATCCATTTAGAATCTAACACACTTATTAATACATTAGATTATATTAAAAACGTGGATTCTTTTTCGAATGCTTATATTGCCTATAGAATTGTGTTAACTATTCCGGTAATTATTGCTTCCGCGGAACGTATTTTTTCTAAATTAAAGTTGATAAAGAATTATTTAAAATCTACAATGTCACAAGAAAGGTTAAACGGTTTAGCTCTATTTTCGATTGAGAAAAACTTTTTAGAAGATTTTGATTATGGTTAATTCATTAAAAAATTTGCATTAAAAAATTCATTTTAGAAGATTAAATTAAATTAAAAAATAGATATTACATCTTTTCTCTTTCACACCATACAAACCTTATCTCTTCCACACAATACCAATTACCAAAACTTTACCAAAACTCAATTCACGCTCACGTCAATCTCACACACAACCCTCCGGCCTCCGGCCCCCGACCGCCGCGCCACTGCCACTACTCACGTCTAGCGCCACTGCTCACGGACTCCGAGCCTCCGTGCCTCTATACATCTCGTCTCCTTCATTTTTTTGGGTTTTGGTTTCGATTTTAGAAATAATATATGTTAATTGTTAAGAATTATGTCTTTATTAAGTTTAGTGTAGGTTTAATTTTGTTTGAAAAACCCCTAAAAATTCATATGATTTAGGGAACGGTAATTCATATAATATACTGTCTTTTCGGGTTTGCTTATGTTGCCAAGTTTTTCAATTTCATTTTGTTTTTTACTTTGAACCTAACTTTGTGTGTTATTTTTGTAGAATGGCTTATCGGAAAGAGTCAAATCATGTTGATTTAAGTGATGGAGAGAGCATTCGCCTCGAGTCAGAGTCAGATGAGGATATGGACAATAAAGCGTACGAAGATGTAGGTTCAAAGCGAAAGCCAAAAAATCAAAGTATTGTGCATCTACACTTTAAAGACATTGACGGTATGTATAGAGGACAAAAGGTTAAAAAAATCAGTGCATTCATTGTAGGCATACTTTTATGAAAAGCCCTTCAAGCACCACCTCAAGTATGAAGCGGCACCTCCGAGATTGTGCATTATAATTGAAAACTCATGGTAAAAAGAATGGTTTCGTTAATTTTTCATCAACCAGTGGTGATAGTAAAGTGGGTTCCTCGGAAATTGAGTTAAATGAGGATTATGACCAAATGAAATGTCGAGAAATAATTGCAAATATGATTATTATGCATGAGTTACCTTTTTCTATTGTAGAATATCATTGGTTCAATCAGTTATTAAAGTATATCAATCCTCTATTTCAAAAAGTTAGTAGGTCAACAATCACAAGAGATTGTATAAGGGTGGTGGAAAAAGAAAAAGAGAAGATAAAAAAGATGTTGAAAAAGGTGAGTATGATATCACTTACAAGGGATTGTTGGAAATCAAACCAAACGGTTGGTTACATGTGTTTAACGGCTCACTTTGTTGATTGTGATTGGAAATTGAAGAAATGCAACTTGTTTATTTTCAGGTATAAATATCCAACTTTAAACTTGTTTAATGTGGAGATTTTAATGTTACTAGATATTTGTATAAAACTACTAATTTTTTTTTCAGGTTTAACATATCCAACTTCAAACCTGTTTCTTACAGAAGTTTATAAAGTGAAAATAGAGATATGTAATGCTTTTATATCAGATGATGCTTTCTTGGAGAAAATGAGTATACCCATGTATGAAAAGTTTAAGAAGTATTGGGGAGAAATTGGGGTGCTTATGTCAATTGCTTCTGTTTTAGATCCTCGTTATAAGATGTTGTCAGTCAGATGGACTTTTAAAAAGTTGTAAAAAAAAGGAATGTGAGAGTCAAGTTGAAGATGTGATGTCTAAGTTAAAATCTCTTTTTGAAAAGTACTTTCATGCATATATCTCAACCAAGGCTGCCACGGGTTGCTCAAAAACCACAACATCTAGCGAGCATACTCCAGATGAAGATGATTTTCATGCTTTTCTCAAATCAAGACCCGTTAAAACCGTGAAAAAATCTGAACTTGAGTTGTATTTGGAAGAGCCAAATGAAAAATGTGCGGAGTCACAATACGATGTGCTAAAATGGTGGAGTCAACATTGTAGCAAGTATCCAGTTTTAAGCAAGATGGCTAAAGAGGTTTTTTGCATTCCGATCACAACTGTTGCTTCAGAATCAGCGTTTAGTGCCGGTGGACGGATATTGGATGATTATCGAAGCTCTCTTTCAAAAGATATGGTGGAACTTCTTGTTTGTGGAAGTGATTGGTTAAAGGCCGGCTCAAAAGAAACTATAAAAACATTGGAAGTAAGTTTAAATTACATTATTTGTCTATATTTATTCTTATACATTGTGCACTAACGTTATTGGTTATAATGTGTAGCAATCTGCAAAGGAAGAAGAAAAATTGGATATTGAAGTGTTGATTCCAGGCGAACGTACTGGCAAATGAAAAAAAAAGGGTATATTTTGACATGTTTTATCAAATATATTTGCCATGTTTTTTTATTTGATTTGATTAAGTGATACAAGCCTTTAAATAATACATATTGTTCATTTTTCACTATTTGACCCGTTTGACGTATTGTAATTAGTTGTGTTTAACTGGTTAGAATAACAGGTTATATCTATCGGTCTGAACTTTGAAGCCGGATTTTGTTGATGAAGACGCCGATAGCCCGCTTGAACTTAAACATGCTTTTTTTGGGATTTTGTTGATGAAGGCGTGGATAGCCCACTTGAACTTAAACATGTTTATTTTGAGCGAAATAATTTATATTTGTATATGTAGAACTTGTTATATATGTTGGTTTAATGGAAACGGTATTATGGTAGCATTGAAATTTGAATATTGAGCTGAGCGAAATCGAGCAAAACCGAGCCGCTCGGTTGTAAACCAAGCGAGTTTGAGCAAGGTTTTTCTGCTCGTTTCTTTAAATTCGAACCGAACCGAGCCGCTCGGTTTCAATTCGAGCCGAGTTCGAGCAGAGGCTCGCTCGGTTCGTGATGTGCTAAAAGTAGTCAAATAATTATTAACTAAAATTATACTAATCTAGACACTAAGTAATACTCTAGACCCTTAAACTACTAACCGGCAAGTGAACCGGTCGACTCTAGTACAGCTAAGTATGTCCGGATATCGAACCCACAAGACTCTTTAAATTACGAAACTAGCAAACAAGACTTAACTACAAGACGCGACTATTTATTAATAATATTTGAGGGGGTATTTTAAACTAATTAATTAAAACTCTAAATACTAATTAACTAATAATTAAAACTTAATAATGATTAACTAATGATTACTTTAATTAACTAATTATTAAACTAATAATAAAATAATAAAATGTAACCCTAATTTATATAATAATAATAAAACATAATCATAACCTTAAAACTAATTAATTAATTAATAATAACCTTAAGACTAATTACTTTAACTCATAAACAATTAAGAATTCTTAGATTAATTCAGGTGATAAAGATAACTATCTAGGCTAGAATCCTCAAAGTTATGGTTATTAATTTAATGGAAAACTCAAATTATGGAACTGGGATCATAAAATAGACCCATGACAGGAAACCCGAACAGGACCCTTGAACTTCAAGAAGACGCCTATGGATTTCTAACAAGTTTTAAGAGTCACCAGTTTATTAATTAAACTTCCTTACGGTTATTTAATAATTTATGTCTAAGTATCATTATGACGAAAACCTACCTTTCAGCGCGGAATTCAAAGATAGTTGAGAAGACTTAGTTAACTTAATAGACTATGTTGACAATCAAATCTAGACGGACTCCTTACGAAGAACTAAATCTAGTAATCCCGACAAGCAAAGATCTATCAATAGCCTATCACCTTACAACTTTCTAGGCTAGCAGCTCACTTTTATCTGTTTTAATTGATTTTATTGTTTCTATGATTTTAATCGATATTAATCACAAACTAGTCAAGAACACACAGTAAATGACCTAACAAAACTCTATCCTATAAAACAATCAACAAGGGCAATGTGAAACAATAAATCCAAGTAAACAAAACCAAGCAATCATACACATTAATTAAATCAAACTCAACAATTTACTTAGAACATAAAATCCATAACGAAACGAAATCCAAACAAAATCAAACCGAACTAAGGTTCATCATGACCTAAGTAGTTTATGGAATTTAGCCTAGCATCAAATAGTCTAAATCAAACAAAACAAGTAATAATGAAAACATGGTGAAAATCTAATAAACGAAAGATTAAAGGCGATAAAACCCGTAATTTCCAAACGTGAACGTATAAGTCTTCACCGGCTGTCCTCTTGCCTTCAAAATCACCACGAAACTCGAAAGATATCTCCAAGAACTCTCAAATTCGTCTGGTGGCTTCAAGTTATGTTCAGGTTTAAGTTTAAGATGTTTAATACCCAAAACAAGGCCCAACTTGAAGCAAAACGGAAATAAAATCCACCAGCAGCTTCCCTAGGCGCCGCACGACCAGGGTTGAGGGCCTGGCCGCGCGGCGCAGTGTGTCTCCATAAGGGGGCCGGTTAGACCGGACCGATATGACCGATTCTATGTTCTGACCATTCCTGACGAGTTCTGGATCTCCGTTTTGGCTTTTTTAGCTCACTTTTCGTCCTTTTTTTATCACGATTAACTCCCGGAACCTACGAAAAATAAAAGTGTTAGTAGTATACAAATCTCGACTAAAAACAAACAAAAACTATTAAAATACTAATTAAAATGTACAAGGGAAACACACATTTAGCATTATATCAAATATCCTCACACTTATTCTTTTTTCGTCCCTGAAAATGTTTGATGCAGTTGGATCAGGATCGGAAAATTACAGTCTTACAAACATATAGGTTAATTTTTAAAGCTTAGAAAAACGCAAAAGCCGCGATCACCGATATTATTGTCCACTTAAACCCATACCTTAATCTTTACCGAGAAAAATAAGATACGAAAATAATAGTACTCAGTGGTTTACACAATTAAGACCCGCTTATTTTCAGCTTTTACCGGACCAGACCACCCCAACTTGACTTAAACCTCAAAATTAGCAGATTTAAAACTTTTGTTGTTCTATTTTTTCATGAATAGTTAAGACGATCAAGGGTATTGTTTATCCACCTAAGCTTAAGCATCAAAGTCTACCAAGCAGCCATTAGATACGATTAAGGTACAATTAATTAATAGCTAGTGTTCCCCACAACATGACATACCCCCATTATCAAGCAATACCCCGAACCCATCACCACAGGTGAGCATGCAAAATTTCATTTGTAGGGTTTACATGTAGCGTATCCCTTGTGATACGTTTCTTAATGGTAATGAGACGCGACCAAGGGGACCCCACATGGCTAACAACGTGGATGATCAAGTCTGTAGTGTATTTGTACTTTTGTACTTTTGTGATCATGTTTAAAGACTTATAAGGGTTTACTCTTTTTGGTTTTATTTTAAATATTAACAACCCCACTTAGGAATTGTGAATACCCAGATGAATAGACTGCATAAAGACCCATGGTCTCCGGACCCGAAGCATCCCATCAATACAATATTTAAGGTTATAAAATCATATGCCAATGAGGTTTAAAACACTAAACTAGCAGTTTAAGATATATATCACAGGCTACACAGCATACTCTAACATTAAACCTACCCAAGCATCATAGGATAACGTATTCAGATTTCTTAAAACTTATAATATTTCCACTTTTCATACCAAAATTTGAGGCTTGAGTATGGCCCGACCTTTCATTACTTATTTTCCACGGACAAAACGTTTTACCCACAAAAGATTTCTGTTTTAACCATTTTATCAACTTGCCCTTTCATTTTCAAGGCTGAGCCTACCGACACATTCCAAGTTAAGTGTGTTTTCTTTTATTTATCTCATATTATTAGTTGTTTAAAAAACCAATTTCCGATAAATACCATCATCTCCAACTTTAACGCAACAAAAACTCAATTCAAAAGACATTTTTAAAACACTTTTTTTAAATTCTTTCTTCGATTTTTTTTTTATTATTATATTATTAAAATTTTTTTATTATATTATTAAAAACTCAAGTACAAAAACGAAAACTAAAATTAGATAAAACATTTGTGTCCCATCCCCACACTTAAATTTTGCATTGTCCTCAATGCGGGTACGAGAAACACGACTCGAAAATTAAAACAAAAGCTAAAATTATAAAAAATTAAAAGAAAAAACCTAAAAATAAGAACAAAGATATAAAAATAAAAACATAAAAACATAAAAAAAAAATACAATGGAAAAGACTTAGCTAATATGCGAGACTGTCAATGTGTGTCACACACGCACTTAGGGCCTAGGCGTGTGACCAATAGTTGGTACATGCTTTGAAAATATATATCAGAGTTTTAGCGGAAGTCTTTAGTTTATAATAAAATATTAAATTATGTTTTGAAACATTAGTTTATTTGTAAAATATAACAAAATATTTGATATAATATAAAGCTTCTCGAATAATAAATATTCAAGAGTTTTATCTTCAAACCTTTGTTTTATTTATAAAACTTTGTTTAAATATTGTTTGTAATATTTTAATAATTTAAAATATTGAGCCATCTCTACCTTGCGAGCATCTATCTCCATGAGTTGGCTATAATTCCAATGCTACCCGTGCTAACTTTATTTCCTGTAATATTTGGGGGGGAAATACGTCAGCGATATGCTGGTGAATCGTTGACTCTAAAAACATTTTATAAATCTTTCTTTGACTGACAAGATAGTTATTATGAAACAATCTCAGTAGAAACGTCTATTATTAATGGGATTGTGCCACTGCCATACACACACAATTACGGTTCTCCGGGAATTGACAACCTTTGGAGAACTTTTATTATGACCTCTAGTATGCGGCCACGTAGCCTTGACTGATAGACTAGATTGATTATGTTTGGATCCAGACACATGTGTACTCGGTCTGAGTTGTTTTAATTTCCTATCTTGTATTTTAATAGAGATCACGTAATCCCATAAATCTTTATTTGACTGTCTTTGTTTAAGATAAACAACCTGTTTATCTTGAATGCTTGAAAAAGGTTTAACGTATTCACGTTATAAAAGGTTTGAACGTATGTGACTGTCTATTGTGAATGATGTGGTGATCTCATTTGAAAACCTTTGTGAATGAATGAATGATTGACCTATAATAAAATAGGTTTATATAAATACCCGGATCGTCTCTTAATCCGGCTACAAACCTTTAGTCTGGTTTTGATAGCTTGAACCTTGATTAATTATTTGTTTGTATAAAATACTTTGGAGATGAATCCTTTCTTTTTATTTGCTAATCATGTGCCATGTTTCTTCTTCAAGAAGAAATGTCTATGATACGTTTCTTTTTCAAGAAGAAACGTCATTTATCTAAAACCTTTGTATGTTAAGTATTATGTTTTTTATAAATAAAGAAACACTATCTTAACTATAACCTTTATCCATAAACTTTTACTTTTCATTAAACATTTCAACTATATCCTTCATATGTAAAAGCTTAAGTTTCTTAATCATATAGAAACTATATTTTTAATATAATCTTCGTTGATACTATTTTGTATTTCTTATTTATAAAGAAATTTTATTTAATTGTTATACTTTGATCAAGGTATAGGCTATACCCTCGACTAGGGTCTAAGCCTTTATTATTTTATTAATATTTTATTTGAACAGAACTGTTACCTTGTTCGGCTTATTATTATCTAGATTCTCGGGCAGCACTTCGACGCTTGCACGTATAATGAGAATCTTGATCAACAACTCCTCGACACGCAAATCGAGGCAACGTTCGGGGGTCGCCAGGTCGTGTACGTACTTCGAGGCGGGACGTCGGGTCGTCTCGGGTCGGCATGGTTTACGAGGTCGCCACGCGTTACGAGGTCGGCACGCAAAACGAGGTGCGGCGGTCGTCGGGATTGTCAGTACGAACTTCGAGGTGTCGTCGGTATATGGTGTGGATTACGAGGTTACGATTGTCGGGTCGGTGGCACTGAAATCGAGGTAGAGAGAGAAAGTATTTCTAGAGAGAGAGTGGGGTGGTGTGAATGGAATGAGCCATGAAGGCTCCTATTTATAGCTGAAAACCGGTCCCATCGCGGTACGTGATGGAACCTTTCTTTTTGGTCATCGCGTATTGCGATGACACGCTTTACTCAGTGAGTGCCACGTGTCGCCACGTGGCGGACACGTGTCACCGTCTTAACCACCCTCTGCCACGTGTTGCCACGTGGCAGACACGTGTCATTTTCTAAGACATGTTCAGCCACGTGTTGACACGTGGCCTGCCATGTGTCGCGACGTCTGCCATGTGTCACCTCCGGGTGACACGTGTTGATGTGTCAACTAGGACCATCGCGTATCGCGATGGCCTCTCTGGCTATGCCCATCGCGTACCGCGATGGGTCAATAAATCAAGATTTTATTTTTAAACCCCTTTAGTATTATTAACATGTCATTTTTGGATTTGGAATTTTGGGGATGTTACAATGTGCCAGTCTATTTCCATGGGTGCTCTCCTCACCGACCGCTCAACATGAAATGGTAACTCATTATCTCTTTCTGAATGGACACCGCCACTCCTCTCGATAAACCTAAGTAACATCAAACATAACATCTAAAAAATAAAGGTTACTTATAAGTTTTCAACATCCACCAACTTCCAACTCGCCAACCCAACCAAATACTCTAAAATAATATCAGTACAGACCAACTAAAAATAAAAACATCATAAAAAAAATAAAAACAAAAACTTCATAAAAGATATAAACTCCCAAGCCGGCTCGTCAACCAAAACTCAATCCTCGTCCTCTTCTTCCTCCTCTGACTCCTGCTCAAAATAGGGAAATGGCTCTGCATTATCAAATCCGGATGACCCGGACCGTAAACTGGTGCTCTATAACCATACCCCGAACCACCCGGGGCACTAGACCCGGTTGGACCCGCAACATCTGGCTGTCAAATAGATGCGGGTAAACCAATCCTCAACTCAGTCATCGTATACCTCATATGCTCATCTTGCCTCCACTGATTCTCCGCTATCACCTTTCCTGTTCTTGAATCATCCGTCTCATCTCATCCTGCTGCTCCGTCACATACCCCCTGATCTGATCAAAACCGGACTCCATACGGTCATATAACGAATCCAAAGTAATATCCTCGGGACGAGGCTCTCTAACCAGGAATTGAACACCCGGTCTCTCAGATCTGTGAAGCGGCCTCTGGTAATGTGTCGGTAAACCGGCTCTCATAGCCGCAGTAGCCTCGGTGCTTGACGGGGGATGAATCTGTGGGCCCATCTTAACATCCTCCCACGCTAACGGGTTAGTCCCCTTCAAAATACCCGCTTTTCTCAAATCCTTGACTCCCAAAAACTCTCTTCCGGGTCCTAATCTAATATACTTCGGTTTAAACCTATCAAGCACACCCAAATTTTTAGCAATAAGTGTGATGTATGGGCCCATATCAAGCTTTGACCTATTTTTGGTTCCACCACGTCTCGTCCGATGAAACGAACATGCTAAAAGACTCTCGTAATTAATCGGAACCTGATCCACCATCGCCAACAAGCAAAAGATATCTAACCAGTTTACTTTGTTATCGCCCGAACCGCGACCAATCAATGTATTCACCAAAACCCGGTGAATAAAACGAAGCACCGGACCCCGTATATCCGAGCTAACCATCGATCCAGAAAATGAACAAATCGCAATCTCGTTCCAAAATGCAGCCAACTCGTCCTGACTAAAACTCACCTCCTGTTTACTTGTGAACGCACCCCTAATACTTGTTAGAAACCCCAGATCTTTAATCTCATCCTCTGTATAAAACCCGCTTACTGCCGTAAACTCCGCCATACTCATACCATACAACTCTCTTCCCAAAACATACTACACCGCATCCGACTGAGCAAATTTACCATCTATATATTGAAACGTGCTAAAAAAATTCTAATGTCAGCTCGTGATATTGCGGTTCGTCTAAACATAGCACGACCTTAAATTTCGAGCCCAATAACTCCTCAACTCTCTCTCTTTTTACCAATCGTACTCAACAAATCCTAATCAATCGTCTTAAAAGTAAGAAGTTCCGAATTGATTAACTTACACACTCGGACATATTCTTGTGAATATTCCCCGAAAATTAACTATCCATAAGGTTTGCAGCTCTTCTATTTGCCACAATCTCCCTGGGTTGTTATACAATCTCACGCTCCATAAAAATAACCGAGCCCGGCTAGCCTTGCGGTCGCGGTGCCGGACGTTTTTTTCGTTTTCCAGCCTCTTTTGACATCTAAACACATTTAAACAAGCAAACAAACATGGGAGTAAGTAAATAAACTAAAAAGAATAAATAAAAATATTTTTTTTAATTTTTGGATTTTTAAATTTTTTTATATTAAAAACCTAAAATAAATTAGATTTGGATGTCCGTGTTACAAAATAATTCAAACCGACTCGTTTAAATGAAAATTGAATAAGTGCGAGTGGTTTACATTTTTACTTAAAAACTAACGGAAAACCAACAATTTAAAGACTTTTACTAGTTATAAAGCCGAAAACATTCATTCCGACTCAATATTTATCACCTACTCCCGGCACGTTAATTGTCCCAATTAAACCCAAGTGCCAACAACCCGAAAAAATGAGTCGAAAACGTGCGAAAAACACACTTCGGTAAAATATATATTGCATAAAAATTGTGTTCCGACTCGTTTTTAACTACTAAAACATCAATAGTTCAACATCTCAAACAAAATTCCAACGCTTGATACACTCGGTATAATCCCAAACCGACCCAACCGCAACGGCGAAAAACAAAATTTCAACATATTCCAACCCAACAACCGCACCCAAAATCTCAACTAAACTACGAAACCAAATTAAACCGCACAAAAAAAAAAAACGAACCTAAACAACTTATTTGAACGAAACCCGACAACAAAGTTAGTAAAACTAAAGCTAAAATTAATATTAGAATACAAAAAGATTACAAAAATTACAAGAAATCATACCTTGGATAGTGAAAACCCGGATGAACTTGCAAAAAAATAAGAATTAAAGTGTGAGCAAGTGATGAGATTTGGTGAAGTTTTGGATAAAATGGATGGTGGGTTATGATATTAGGGTGATAGGAAAGTGATTTGGGGTTTTAATTTGGAGATTAATGGTGAAAGAAATGGTGGGATTTGGTGAAGAAGATAGCCAAAATCGCGGGTCTAGGGTATGTAGGTGAAAGAGGGATTTTTGAAAAGTGATGAAAATATGATATAAGTTGGGTTGGCTAAAACAAATCTGGAATAACCCCTAGGCGCCGCGCGACCAGGGTTCAGGGCCTGGCCGAGCGGCGCAACTCCCTCCGTTGGTGAATAGCAATCCGCGTCGCGTGGAGGTAAAAGAAAAGCCCGTCGCGCGCGCGACGTGCACTTTTGGCAGAAAGTTTCGACGACTTTTGAAGCCTTTTTGCCTTAGAATTTTTTTTAGAAAATTGCCAATTTTTGTTATGCCCATTTTATTGTATTTTGACGTGTAAAACTTACCTAGCATCCTCTGAATCCTCGTAAAACCTTCTCGTTATGATGGTGATGATTTCTTGAAACGACTCGTCGGCGCAACGAAACTACAAAAAACTAAAGTTAGTGACTTAAAGAAACGGAAATAAAGTAAAGAAATTTTACAAACTCTACACTTGAGTTTTCACTCAGGAACCCCGTTGATGATTTAATTCGATGGGTCGAGGGGAGTTTCATCCACCTCGGTGGAATCCTTCGGCCCTCCAAGATAATGCTTTAGGCAATGGCCATTTACTTTCCACGAAGTTCCATTGTCCGGATTCTCTAACCTCACCGCTCCATACAGAAATATTCCTTCACCAAATAAGGTCCCGTCCACTTGGATCTCAACTTACCTGCAAATAAATTCAAACGAGAATTAAATAACCATACTTTATCACCTTTTTTGAAGTCTTTACCTCCCTTTAAACGTTGATCGTGCAAAACCTTCGTATTTTCGTTGATATCCAACGATCGAGAATACACCGCATCACGAAGTTCTTCTAACTCATGAATTTGAAAATACCTCTTCCTTGCAGCCTCAGTAAGATCAACATTGACTGTCTTCAACGCCCTAAACGCCCGTTGCTCCAACTCAACAGGAAGATGACATGCTTTACCGTGTAGTACCCAACGGGGTCTTATACGCATTTCTGAATGCCCATAGCGCGTCATCCAACTTCTATGACTAATATTTCTGACTTAATCCCACCGTCTTCTCTAAAATTCTCTTCAGCCCTCTATTAGCATTCTCGACTTGACCATTCGTTTGAGGATGGTAAGCGGTAGAGGTGCGATGTGTGACTCCATAACGGGCTAATGCTTTCTCCATGACAGAATTACAAAAATGAGTATCTCGATCACTAATAATCGCCCGTGGAGTCCCGAAACGAGTAAACAAGTTCTTTAAAAACTTCACAACAACTCTCGCATCATTTGTGGCCAATGCTTGGTCTTCAACCCACTTTGAAACATAATCTATCGCCACTAAAATATACTTGTGACCACCGGAAACGGAAACGGTCCCATAAAATCGATGCCCCAAACATCAAAATTTCAAGAGTTTGTATGGGGTTTTGAGGCATCTCTTTCTTCGATGAAATATTTCCGGTGCGTTGACAAGCGTCACAAGTCTTAACAAACTCCACCGCATCTTTCACAACCGACGGCCAATAAAAACCACTATCAAATACCTTCTGAGCCGTGGCATGCACACCATGATGACCCCCCGTTAAACCTTCATGAACATGATTTAGAATATTCAACCCTTCTTCTTTCGATACACATATTCTAAGAATCCGGTCACCACCAATCTTGAAAAGAAACGGATCTTCCCAAACATACCGAGTAACATCTTGGAAAAACATCTTCTTTTGTTGCGTAGTCATCCCTTTCAACACAAAGCCCGTAGATAAATAATTGGCAAAATCGGTGAACCATGGCAAACCTTGCTTTTCGGCCGTAACAAAATCAATTGACTCATGCGGGAATCTATCACCAATCTCTTCCTCACTAACTCTACTCTCTTCGGATCTTCTAAACGGGAAAGATGATCCACCGCAACATTCTCCGCCCCTCTTCTTATCTTTAATCTCTATATCAAACTCGGAAAGTAAAAGAATCCACCGTATGAGACAGGGCTTCGCATCTTTCTTGTGAAAGAGAAAACGCAAAGCTGCATGATCGGTAAAAACGGTGGTCTTTGAAAGTACGGATAAGCCCGGAACTTGTCAAATGCAAACACAACGGCTAAAAGTTCCTTTTTGGTGGTGGTGTAGTTCTCTTAGGCATCATTGAACGTCATGCTCGCATAATAAATTGGGTGAAAATGTTTATCACGGCTTTTCGCCAAAACCGCTCCTACCGCATCATCGCTCGCATCACACATGAGCTCAAAAGGTAAATTCCCATCCGGTGACACGAGAATAGGAGCACTTATGAGTTGATCTTTTCGAAACTTGAACGCCTTCAAACACTCCTCATCAAACACAAAAGGAACGTCTTTCTCTATTAATCGGGTCATCGGGCGGGTGATCTTTGAAAAGTCTTTAATAAACCTCCTGTAGAAACCCGCATGACCGAGAAAACTTCTTATAGCCTTAACATTTGTCGGTGGACGAAGCCTACTAATCGTGTCAATATTCGCCCGATCCACCTCTATACCATCTCTTGAAATTTTATTACCCAAGACTATCCCTTCTGTCACCATAAAGTGACACTTTTCCCAATTCAACATTGACTTCGTTTCGATGCACCTCTTCAACATCCTCTCAAGATTACCCAAAAAATTATCGAAAGAATTACCGTACACCGAAAAATCATCCATAAAAACCTCCATGTACGTCTCTATCTTATCTTGAAAAATTGCCACCATATAACGCTGAAAGGTAGCCGGAGCATTACACAACCCAAACGGCATGCGACGATAAGCATATGTGACATACGGAAACGTAAAAGTTGTCTTCTCTTGGCCTTCCGGTGCGATTGGAATATGAAAATAACCTGAAAAACCATCAAGAAAACAATAAAATTTCTGACCTGCGAGACGCTCCAACATTTGATCAATAAACTACAACGGGAAGTGGGCTTTTCGAGTAGCGTCATTCAGCCTCCGGTAGTCAATACAAACCCGCCAACTGGTAACCATACGCGAAGGGATAAGTTCATTCTTCTCATTCGTGACAACCGTCAACCCCCTTTCTTTGGAACAACTTGAGTCGGACTTACCCATGGAGAATCCGAAATTGGATAAATTACTCCGGCATCCAACAACCTAAGCACCTTTTTCTTGAAAAAATCTTGCATATTTGGATTCAAACGCCCTTGGGGTTGAACCACCGGTTTATACTCATCTTCCATCAAAATCCGGTGGGTACAATAAGCGGGGTTAATACCTTGAAAGTCTCCATGCAATCGCCCCTTTATTCATCTTCAACACCTCTATCAAATTTGACTTCTCTTACTCGCTCAACTTAGAAGAAACAATAACGGGCAAATCCGAGCCCTCTTCCAGATACGCATACTCTAAATGTGACGGAGAAACCTTTAATTCCAACAGAGCGGGTTTTTCGACCTCTTTTTCACAAATAATCTCACTAACTTCCATAATCTCTGCTAAGCATGAAACGCCATCTACCACTTCGTCCTTACTATCCTCCATAACTTTCGCCAATTCTTCATTCACGTCCATTCCAACCAAATCGGTTCCCCAAAAGTAATCAAGACACTTATAAAAACCCGGAATAAAAAAAATTAAGAAAGTACACCAAATGGGTTGGACCACTAAAATCATCATTATCACCCGGGTGCTTCATCGACTTTGTAATATCATAAGTAACATTCTCATCACCAACCCGAAGTGTGATCCGCCCCTCATACACATCAATAAGAGCCTTAGCCGTTCTCAAAAATGGCCGACCAAGAATAATGGGAACCTTCTCGTCGGCTTCCATGTCAAGTACTACAAAATCCACCGAAAATACAAACTTAACCGAACGATCCACCAAAGACAATGACATACGAGTCGGTGTAAGCTCACCCAACTCCAACTTCTCAAACAACGAATATGGCGTAAGGTTAATACTCACACCCAATTCCGCCAACGCTTTACTCATCATATCACTTCCAAACGTACATGGGATTGTAGACACACCCGGATCCGATAACTTTTCCGGGACCCGATTCAACACTACCGCCGAACAATCTCCGCTAAGTGGAATAGACGAAACCTCTCCCATCCTATCTTTCCTCTTGAGCAAATCTTTCAAAAATTTCGCATACTTTGGCATGTGTTGGAGGGCTTCAACAAACAGAAGATTAATCTTTAATTGTCATAACATATCTAGAAAATGCTCGTATTCCCTCGTGTACTTTTGATTCTTGAGATGAGCGGGATAAGGAACATAGGCAATATTAATATCGGGTGGTGGCCGAAATACAACCGGCTTTTTCTCAACTTGTGGCTCAATAATTAGTGTTTTAACTTGTGACTTACCCGGAGCCTCCATCTCAATCTCTTCATCTACCACTTCCTCTTCTTCAACTCCAACCCGTTCTTTAACAACCTCGGGGCCCAAAACCTTTCCGCTACGAGTAGTAATTGCCTTCAATTGTGCGGCCGGATTCGGCTGAGTAGAACCCAAAAACTGTCCTTGAGGCCTTCCATCGAGACGACGAGCAATATCACCAACGG
Source organism: Bidens hawaiensis (assembly GCF_021521415.1). NCBI lineage: Eukaryota > Viridiplantae > Streptophyta > Magnoliopsida > Asterales > Asteraceae > Bidens > Bidens hawaiensis. Next base: position 3,045,780 of record NW_027504842.1, on the reverse strand, counting down.
ACCTTTGAAGGTCAAGCAAAGAAGATTGTTGATTCTTGAGGAGCAAATCGTGTTTGGCAAAGTTTTTCTGTGTAACTTGATCCCTCTCCAAGATTTGCTTCATCATCTCCTCTAGACGTCCCATGCCTCCATTAGAATCCTGCACATTACTTTGAACATTAACACCATTGTTATTATTATTGCACTGACCTTGTCCTTGATTGTACGAATTTTGATAGCCGAATGGTGAGCCCAACGGACGCCAGTTGGAGTTATTCTGATTTAGGTTCTTGTAGGTGTTCCAATTGTGATTGTTGTTGAAGTTGTTGTTGGGGAACCTAGTCTGACCACCAACAAAATCGACCTGTTGATTCATCACCGGGCACTCCAAAGTGCTATGTCCACCTCTACAAAACTCACACTTGTCCACCTTAGTCTTAAGTTCCTTCACCTCTCGGGTTAACGATTCTAAAGTAGAAGCCACAGTAATATCCAGATTAACCTGGTGTACACCTCGAGAAGATGAGGATGTACTTCTAACGGAAATGGAATTCCCGCGTCGTGGCCCTTTGGCGAGGTCGAATTGAGCGAAGCTTTCAAACATCTCATTACACCCGGTGACATTTTTCCTTGCCATTAAGTTACCTATAGCAGCAGTGTCAAAACGAACTTGGGTTTCATATGCAACCCATTGTAAAACTTTTCCATGAGAGCCCATGGTGTAAGACCATTCTGTGAATAACTGGCAAGCAAATTCTGAAACCGCTCCCAAGTATGGCAATATTGTTCATCTGGCTCCATGTGAAACGAGTGAATCTGATCACGAAGAATAGCCGCTTTAGCCGGTGGGAATTATCTCATGATAAAAGCAGAACCTAGTGCTTCCCAAGTGGTGAATGTGCTAGGCGGCTGAGTGTCGAGCCAAAGAGCTGCTTTACCTGCAAGTGAAAAAGGAAAAAGATGTAAGAAAATTGCATCTTCAGTAGCACCTTGCAAATTAATAGTTTTCAAAATGCGGTAAAGTCGGTTAATGTGAGCTGTTGCATCCTCGTCATTGTTCCCATGAAACTGATTAGTTTGAACGATGTTTTTCATGATGTATGACGGAATTTGCCACGAGTTGGGGTTTTCGATCTCGGGAACGACGATGCATGACTGATTTCCAGTTAAGCCATAGAAGGCTTGAGCAACAATTGTCTATCGTCGGCCATTTTGATGTCTGGTTACCTTCTCAGACATTCTGGTGGTGAACTGTGCGGTGACTATTTTGGTGTAGAAGTAGCTTATGACGGTGGTTTTTCTGCTGACGAACTGGTCTCGGTCTTTAACGGAGAAAAATCCATATTTACTAGCGGTGGTCCCTGCGAATGAAAATGTGGCATAAACCTGAAAAACACAACAGACCAAGTAGACTAAAAATAAAATTTAAAGCTAAAACGAAAATAGACTAAAATTAACTTAGACTCCTACGACTCAAACGAAAATAAAAAAAATAGTATGTATGTAGCAATTAAGTCCAGTTAAAGCAATTAACGCAATCGCTAAGAGTCCCCGACAACGGCGCCAAAAACTTGATATGCTAAAAGTAGTCAAATAATTATTGTTTTGGATAAAAATCTGCTAAGGATAATGTATCCAAATCTGTAAAATCTGAAGTCTAGTGCTATGATATTAACAACGAATGTACGAACGAAATTGAGATGAACACAACGAATTATTGCGAGGAAAAACCCTTTGACCTTGTTCAGATTAAAGGAAAAAAATCCCGGGTGATGACAACTCGTCGATCACCAATGTATTAATCACAAAAAGGGTTACAAGTGTTTGGAGATTGTGATCGATGTTAAAAAGTAAGCTAGTGTATAGAGAGAGTTATTGATTCTGCTTTAGTGTGTGTGTGAGTACAAGTGAGCTCTAATCGATCATATCTCGATGTTTATAAAGAAAATACATATAAAAAAAAGTCCTAACTATCCGCCACTATTCCACTATTCCTCCAACGTTCATTGACCACGTGCTGGGAGCTTCCAGTAGCGAAATTTAAGATAGACCAAGTCACAAAGCTGTTACTTCTGTTGAACAATAACCTACACACGTGAAACAATTGTTAATATTACTAACCTCTGAGGATCCTTGATCCTTGACATGGTTCTGGAGCTCTTCAGTAGGATAACTGATCCAGACATATCTTCAAGGATAATATATCCTCAACAGAAAATATCAGTCCTAACAATTGCCCTCAAAATGGCGGGTGATAGTGGAACACAGCTGTCATTTTGATATTCAAATCTTCTGTGAAAACTGGGTGATTAGATGGTTGCCAGAGATATTTACCATTTGTCCCTCGATATAATCATAACCGCCTATAAATGCCGCCCTATATCCCTTTTATAATCAAATATCCAAGCGACACGGCAGGTATCTTTCTTTCCTCTCTAATCTTCTTTGATAATATTGTCTATCACTTCATCTTCTTTACCTCCTTCTAAACCTTCCGAGCAATCCTCGGATGACTCTGAGTTGTCGGAGATGGAGCCACAATGCCTCATAGCGAACCCTTCTATAGAGATTGGCAAACTCACGGATCCAAAAATTGATGAGTTCCGTTCGTTGTTTCTACCAAAAACCCTATTCCGACCGTACGAATCCAGTATCCGCTGCGACGTGTACTCAAAAACCAGGGTGTGTTTTCCGGCTTGCCCATTCCTTATTGGCTACAGTTATCCGTTTCCTCCTTTCACTCAAAGTTTCTTCGATTCCACCGGCATATCCTATATACAGGCTATGCCTATGGTTTGGAGAGTTCTCAGCAACATAGAAAGGATTATTGAAGATGATAAAATCGACTTCGGCCTCCAAGAACTGTCCCATCTTTACACTCTTACTACCCACGGTCCTGCACGATTCATGTTGAAATCTAAGCCTCGAAATCCAAGTCACTTTAAACGATTCCTTCTGGAGGAATAAGTTTTTCTTCGTAAAACGTGACTCCATACCCGGAGGGAATGACCTTCCTTCAAAATGGGTTAGAAAGGGTAGGATCCTAGATCCTTAACAAATGATAGGATCCTTGATGTTTAATTCTGACTTTGATTATTCTTTTTGTTTGCAGTTGAGAACTTTGCTTCTTTGGCTAAATTATCTGGCACAGAGGAAAAAACAAAACGGTTCCTTGCACTGGATACCGAAGTTAGAACATTTCAAGCCCGATTCGTCGAAGCCTTTTGTGAGATCTCCTCGGATTCAAATATGTCAAGTAAGTTCATTAAAAACAATTTCAAAGTAAATAAAACCGGCTAGAATACTTATATGTCAACCGGATTTGTGTAGGTGCCAAGAAGTCTCAAAGGTTTGCTAGCAAGTTCTCTCTGGAAGACATCGAAAGTATGCTTATTCCTCAAGACATCAAGAAAGAATTTCTTAAGACAGCCACCTATTCCAAGCTCAAGACTACAACGACTAGAGCTAAGTCCGCGGCTTCTAAAAGAAAGAGGTCCTCCGATCCCGAAACTCATTATGACACAGTCCTCTCTGTAAGTATCCTGTATCCTGCTGTGTTGAATTTAAGGATCCAATATCCTTCTAATCCTGACTAAATGGTTAATTACAGGAAATGAATGCTTTCAAGGAGCATTATGAAAAATTGTAGACCAGATAAGTGACAAGCAATCTGAGTTAGGGAATGCGGTGGTCAATAAGGACAAAACTTTGGCTCAGGTTAAGAGACAGCTCGAGGATCAGGTATCCATAGAAGATGCCCAGCGTTAAGAGGAGGTCAAGCAGGCAACGGAGGAGGCCAAAATGTGGGCGGCCAGGTCACTGCTGCAAGCAAGGATCAAGACACCGATGGAGGCCGGTGATCCTGCTTTTGACAAGGAAACCTGGAACGTGCAGAAATGGGCTACCTTGGCTGCTCTTGGCGGTGATGAGGATACTGAGATGGCTGAGGAGGATGTTGTTGGAACGAGCGGGGTCAAAGATGTGATTGAAGGTGGTGAAGGAGCAGGTGCAGCAGAGGTTGAAGACGCAACTTAAGTGGGCGATGAAGGATAAAGAAGACAAGGCCCGAGCCCACTTTTTTTTATGTTGATGTTTTTAAGGATAATCTGGTTTGTAATAAACAATAGTAAGTAGGGTTTAAGGATCACTGATCCTCAAGAAAATTTTCAGGGGTACTGAAGGTGGATGGATCCTCTGTTTGTGGGGATGAAACCTTTAGTGCCTCTGACTTTTATTTTTCTGCATCTTAAGAACAATTAGTAACCTTTACTTAACCCGAGTGGATGGTCCATATTTAGTATGGTGAAATCTGGTTAAGGATTTTGGATAAGTCCAAGTGACTTATATTAATAACAATCTAAAACTTTTGACTATTTGTTTGTTATCTGTTTTTTAAAAGCGTATTTGATATAGTCTTAGTCTTATTGAGAATTTGAAGAAATAATTCTGAGTAAAATTTTTAGGATAGGATATCCTTAAGAACAAGAGATTATAGAAATTTTTGGATATAATATCCTTAGAAAAATAATTAAAAATTTAAGGATAGAATATCCTTAAGAAATAATTCAAAGATGTTAAATCCTTAAACAAAAGGATACATAAGGATCCTAGTTAAACCAATATAAATTTAAAAGTAGAAGTCATACCACAAGGTCTAAGTAGACCTAAATTACCGTAAGTATTGAACCTTCAGTGATCCTTGTAGGAATAAGCTAAGGATTTTGAATCCATAAATCTTGACTCTTGTTATTGTACTTAGAACATCTGTTAAAAAGAACTTATAATATTAATTGGGGTTAAACTCGTTAAGCTGGGAACAAGCCCAATAATAAACTGGGGAAAAGCCCGTGCAACTGGGGACAAGCCCGTGTAACTGAGGACAAGCCCGTGTAACTGGTGACAAGCCTGTGTAACTGGGGACAAGCTTGTGTAACTAGGGACAAGCTCAAACTGGTGTAAAACTGGGGACAAGCCCAACTATTGGGGACAAGCCCAAACTAGTGTAAAACTGGGGACAAGCCCAACTACTGGGGACAAGCCCAAACTGGGGACTGGCCCAAGGATACGGATGTCAACTGAAGACTCGCCCAAACTGGGATTTAGCCCAAACGTGAGTGACGTGAAAACGCCAAAACCATAGCAAACATGAATATGTTAGAAACCTTTGTCTTTAGATAACGTGAAAACGTTATGAACCGGTGGTATGGTACGTCTACCATACATCGTAGGATCCTCCCTATAGCCGAAAGCAACGATATTTTCAGCCACTAAACATGTACTGGTCCCGCTGCCCTGGACTATACGTTGGACAGCGTGCGCTCCAAGCGAGAGTGTAGAAACTTTAATTTATAAGAAATGTGAAAACCTTTAAACCTTAGGGGATATGACCATCGGGGGTCATATCCAATCGTGGGCTAGGCCAAGGAAAATAGTAAAGTACATTAAATATAAAGGAGAGGTGGCCAACCTCTTTATAATTGAATATCTTACTAATCATCCAGCATAGTTACTTAAAACTTGGAAAACACAAGTATTAAGAATACGTTATCCTTAAATAAGCAAAAATAAAAATGAATAAGTGATTAGATAGATATAACCAATTTTAGGATCCTTGATCCTTTAAGGATACTTGATCCTCAGAGGATATTTGATCCTGATCAGAAAAAGTATTTCTTGAGGTGTATAGCATTCCATGCTTTTAGTAACCTGTTGCCTTCCATAGTGAGCAAATGACATGCCCCTTTTCCTGCTTTCGACTTGATCAGATAAGGAGCTTTCCATTTGGGTGCTAGTTTCCCATCTGTCGGATTGGTTGATTCTGGAAGGCTTTTCTCAAGACTAGATCTAGTTCTTGAGTGTATTTATCGTTAATGTATTTATCGTTTTATTTATGTAATAAAGTTTATGTTATTAAGTTAGTTTGTTAAAGGAGTCCTCTAGTTCGTTAAGGATGTTTAACGAACTAGACTTAAGTTAAGGTCCCACATGTTTCGTTAAGGATGTTTAACTAATCAGGGGGTGATTCGTTAAGGTTTATTTCGTTATGTATTGTAACGAAGGCGGTGTCTGATTCGTTATGGAATGTTAACGAATCAGACTTGTCTTCTATATATAGTGGTGTTATTTCACTCTTTAATTTAAGCATTGAGTTAAAGTTAACGAACCCCTGCCCGATTTCTCTCTCAATCTTCACCTTAGTCTATTCAACCTAATATTATACATACACCTACTACTAACTAATACTAATATATATATGCAATCTATAACATAATCAATAGCAACAATTAACTAGATCCGTTTTAGAGTTATTATCTAATATATATATATCAGATATGAGATCTGGTGTACAAACAAGTGGTATCAGAGCTTTCGATTTGTTCGATTGCTCTTGATTTGAGTGTTAATTGTTATTAATAGATGGTTAATTGTTATTTTGATTGAATTTTATATCCGAGTTACATTTGGATCAAATTAAGTATAATTTGGAATTGGAAATGGATTAAGTGGGTTGGATTTGAGATTGGTAAGGTATTGGTAAGTTTTGATTATAAGGAATTGGAATTTGGACTGGTTTGGATTGTTTTTGGTTTGGTTTTGGATTTAGCCAAAAACAGAGTGTGTTTTTGGTTAGATTGGTTTCGAGTTACGGTAATTTGACGTACGAGATGGTGCGAGTTGGATTCGCAGTGTGTTTCTGAGTGTTTTGGTAGGTTAGTTGGGCGATTTGGTTGTATATCGTGTGAGTATTAAAAATTTGGTATTTGTTTGAATGTTCATACGTTTCCAGAAATCTGGAAATCTGCGTTTGAAGATTTGAAGATTCAAGCTAATTCGTTATCATTTCTGATTATTTTGTTAAACTCTTAAGCTGTTTCGTTAGGGATATCAGCTAATTCGTGAACCAATTCATTACACTTTAAAATTCGTGTCAACTACTTCGTGTGACACGTGTCTCATTTAGTTAATTGTTATCAAACAAATTTTTCCACGTGGCAATTGTTGTCAGAGTTTGTTACGAACCGTTGTAACAACCGGATTCGCTATAAGTTGATTCGTTATCAACTGTAGCTAATTCGCTACTTCATTCGCTAGGCTTACTCTTAGTGATTCGTTAAAGAAAAACCATTCGTTCATCTAATTCGTTACTTGATCTAATTTGCTGAACAGTTCGTTATCTAATTCGCTAAGTTGCCACGTTGTGATTCGTTGTTTTTGAAATCAGATTCGTTAATCTTATTCGTTGACTTATTTCGTCAAAACAATTCGTTGACCAAATTTGTTAACATCTTTCAGATTCGTTAACTATTTCTGATTCGTTACCTAAACAAATCTTAATTCGTTGAGTTGTGATTCGTTAACTACTGTTTACAGTTCGTTAATTCTACTGTTCACAGTTCGTTAATATAATTTTAACTTTTAACCCTTGGAGTTTGAAAACATTTTCATTTAACAACATGGCTGGTATGTATGCTTTGGCTTCAAAAAATTTGTTAATGCAACAAATGTTGCAACTTGATGATAGTTTCACATTCGAAATGTCCAAGGTTGATGAAATTTAGCGATTTTGCTAAATGGGAACCCCGTTTCCGTGCTCATTTGGGTTCTGTTCATCCTGACTGCTCGTATTGTTTAGATGAGGTGTATGTTGTTCCAATGATAGGAGATGACACTATTAGTTACACACCTAAAGCTATCTCTCAATACTCACAAGAAGAGAAGAAAGCGTTAGAAATTGAGACAAAGGCGTATTATACTTTTACAATGGCTTTACCCGAAAACATCTTTCACCAAGTGGGTAGTATAAAAATTTGTGCTTCTTTATTCCAACATATTCGTATGAGGAATATGGGTAATACAGCTGAGAGTAAGAAGGTAATGCTCAAGTTTCAATTCAGAAACTTTAATCTATTGAAGGGTGAAACTGTAGAGGAGATGACAACGAGGTTCAATCATTTGATAGCTGAGATGGATAAAATGAAGCTGGAAACTTCTGTAGTTGATAAGATTGATACTATTAAGAGTGCACTACCGAGTTCTTATTCTACGTTTTTGATGGTTCAAACAGAGAACTATTATTTCAAGAATGAAGACTTAACTACAACTGAATTCTTGCAAAAGATTGAAGCACAAGAATACGATCTAAAATGTCAAAAGTCTTCCAAAGAAAGTCAAGATCCTGCTTTTTATGGTGGTAGCATGCCTCTAAGTTCAACCATTTCACCAATCACTGCATTTCTTACTCAAAACTCAAGTGAGAATGCAACAACCGTTTGTAATGATCCAAGAGCATGTTTTTACACTGCTGGTAATTCTGGATCACCTGGTGGTTCTGTTGGATCTGGAAATTCATCTACTACAAATCTGTTCTCTCCACCACCGAGTGCAAACATGAAGGAAGTTGAACAAAACTTTGCTTTTCTGACAGCCTTCATGTCTTCATATGAAAATTTGGTGAGTAGCAAGATAGCCACAAGTGATCGACTGATCAAGATTATGATCAGATTGATCCGGATGACTTAGAGATCATAGACTTGAAGTGGAACATGGCTATGATTGTCCGTAAGGTTAAGAGATTTATGCAAAGGACCGGAAAAGATCTTCCTGCTTTGAACAAGAAATTGGGATTTGATAAGTGAAAGGTAAATGTTACAATTTCTAAGAGTTTGATCATTTTGCAAAAGAATGTGACAAACCGAAAAAGGAGTATACTGGTCCTCGTGGTCAAATCCAAAGTACTTCTACACCACGAGGTAATGATGCTGAAAAGAAACCGTCTACTTCTGGGTCACAAGCAATGTTAGTCGATGGAACCGATTGGTCACAAAGACTACTGTGCAATGATAATCAAGCCAATTTGGTTATGTTCAAGACAAATGATGTGTTTCAAGATGGAAGCGGAAGTGAGCTATCTTCTGATAATGATATGGAATCTGATTCTGATGATTCATGTGCTAATATTCCAACCACGTTTGCTTGCATGGCTAAGATCAATGAGGTTAGTCATTCTATCTCTACTACTTCATCTGTTAAAGTAACTTATGTTGAATGGTGAGACTAACAAATCTAAGTTAGAGTCTTTGAAAAATCGCAATGATAGTTTAGTGAGAGAAATTGCTTCATTAAAGGATACTTATCGACAATCTCTTGAATCTCAAATGAAATCTCGAGAGAAGATTGAAGCTTTGTCGACAAGTAACCATGATCTCAAGGCTGAGTTATCTGTTAAAATGACAATTAATGATCAAAAGTTTCATGAAATCTTAAAACGTAGATCGAAGATAACCGAGCTTGAGAATGAGGTTCTTGAGTTGAAGAACAAGTTGGGTAAATTTTGAAACTCTTCCTTTTTGCTAAACGAAATAATCGAAGTGTCTAGTAAGCAAAAGATTCAAAGAAAGGTATAGGTTTTGTGAAATTACACCACATTTTCACAATTATTATAAAGTAAATCCTTTTGCTAAAAGAGAAGAAGATGTGATTGTGAAAGAACCTGTGATTTCAGAAAATGCTAAACCTGTTAAAACTGAAACTGTTAAAACCCAATGCACCTCAAAACCCTCATGTTGAAAGCAACAAAGTTTTTGTTGAGAATGTTGACAAAGTGATTATTGAGGATGTGTTTGAACCAGAGGTGATACACAAGAACAAGAACATTCCAAGTTCTAATCACATTCTTTGTGAACCTCATGAATTTGAGGAAGCTGTGTATGGTTCAAACAAGCCTCATGTGAAGAAGGAAGAACAAGTGAAAGTCAAACCTGTGAAGGCAAGGAAATCAGAAAAACCAAAAATTTTTGATGAGTATTTGATGCGTTTCATCAATCCTACTAGTTCTAAGCCATCATAAGCTCGTGGTTTTAAGCTAAAGGGAATGAAAACGATGTTCACTGAAAAAGACATTCCGATTAGTATCATTAAACCTGAACTAATCGAAAGCGTTTTTTACAATAAAACTGACAAGTTGAAAGATCTGGAACGTCAATATGTTTGTGCCAAAACATCAAACTCATCAGACCCGTTGATTAAAGCATAACAATTGTTAAAACATGCTAAATAGGTTCAGTTTGTAAAATCAACTGGAACTGATACATTGAAAAGTTTTTCAAATTGTTCTAACCTTGACTTTTATATGAAAAAGAAGTCTGTAACTTCTGATGATTTGGCCAAACGTTTCACTGAAAATGTAAGTTATCAACCTTCTGTTGCATATGTTTTTGCCAAACCTCATCATGACCGTGTAGACATGCGAAGTTTCTTTTTGTGTGGACAACAAGGTCATGTGGTGAGAAACTGTGGTCAACTGAAACCTCAGAATCTTCATCCTTTTGTCAAGGACCATCCGAAACCGGTACCTGTGATAAAGGAGATTCTGAAACGACCCGTGTCGTGTGAGGATGATACACATATCATGTTTTCAAACGTGAATCCACGTAAGGTAATTCATGTGAATGAAACACATGGTCAAGTGAAACCAAAATTTATTCCAACTGAGCCCATATGTAAGAACACAAATTCAAATGTCGTTCAAGCTACTTATCTAAGACGAAAGTCTAAGAAGCCAGTAACTTATTCTCAAGTTGCTGAACAACAGTTGAAATCTGTTCAAGTTAATGAATCAAGAGAAACTCAAAAGGTGCCCAAGACTGAGGCCTGGGCTACCTTTTTGAACTAATCACTTTTACTTTGTGTGTAGGGTACATCCAAGACTGTGTCTGTGAAAACTGGATAATGGATAGTGGATGTTCTTGTCATATCACTGGAAATATCGACCTCTTAACCAATGTGAGAAATATTCAAGGGGGTTATGTAGCGTTTTCTGGGAATTCTGGGGGAATGATAACACAAGAGGGTGAAATTTCTAATGGTCACATTACTTTTGAAAAGGTCAATTATTGTGCCAAGGTGGACCATAATTTATTGAGTGTGTCGCAAATATGTGATAAGAAGTACACCACGGTATTTACTGATAAAGAGTGTCTTATTTTGAAACCGGTATATGTGATTCCCAAGGACATGGTTGTCATGAGATCACCTAGATCAAATGATATTTATGTCTTAAATATGAGTTCTAATGTATCAACGTCTATCGAAACATGTTTTGTCTCAAAAGCTACTGAGAAGGATTCTATACTATGGTATCGTAGAATGGGTCACATTTATGTACGAAAGACGAATTATTTAATGGCGAATGACTTAGTTGAGGGTGTTTCGTTGAAGAAATTTAAGTTATCTGATCATTGCATTGCATGCACGAAGGGCAAGCAAAAGAAAAAAGTCTCACACATCTAAGTTATTGAATTCCATTGATACTCCTCTTGAACGACTTCATATGGATCTGTTTGGTCCTGTGAATCGTGCTAGTATCTCTGGAGACTGGTATTGTCTTGTTGACACCGATGATTATTCAAGATACTCATGGGTGTTATTTATGAGTTCAAAAGATCAAACACCTGTTTTGGTACAAAATCTTATCACTAAGATCGAATCACTATACAAAAAAAAGGTGAGGAGATTTCGAAGTGATAATGGCACTAAATTCAAGAACACTGTATTGGATTTTTTTTTCATTCAAAAAGGAATTCACCGAGAATACAGTTCACCCTATGTACCACAACAAAATGGTGTTGCTAAACGGAAGAATCGAACCTTGATTGAAACTGCAAGAACTATGCTTGCTGATTCTAAGCTTCCCGTCCAATTCTGGAATGAGGCGGTGAATATAGCTTGCTATACGCTTAATCGGGTTTTAACTATTAAACGACTCAAGAAGACAAGTTACGAGATTTTAAACGATCGAAAGCCTAATTTAAAGTATTTGGAACCTTTTGGGTGTCCTTGTACAATGCTGAAGAAGGATGAGAGTAAGTTTGAAGAGAAGGCCATTGAAGGATATTTCTTCGGGTATGCGTCTCCAAAGAAACGAGTATTTAATGTCACTTCTGGTTGTGTTGAGGAATGGTATCATGTGGACTGTCAAAAGTACACCACACCTTCTCAAGGGAAAGGTCCCGACTGGATGTTTGACTATGATGGCTTATTTAATTCATTTACTCCATCAACTGAGCACATAGATGAAGATCTGGTTCGAGCATACTTTGAAGATCATTTGGCCATTCCAAGATTTTCAAGTTCTAATGATGTTGAAGCACAACATGATGCTCCAACTGATGATCCATGTGATGCTTCTCCAGCTGCTTTTGATAATGTATCGACTTCTTCTGATGACAATCAAGCTGATGATCTGGTTATTGAACTTGACAGTGATGTTTCATCTCCTGAACTTGGTGAACATTTCACTAACTTATTTGATAATGTTGTTGTTCCTGAGAATCCTATTATTCGGATTCATAATTATCATCCACAGGAAAACATCATTGGAGAACTTTGATGTGGGAGTTCAAACACGTCATCAAGTTGCTTCGTCAAACGAGAATAACGTATTATGTGTTTATGCGGATTTACATTCTTCTGGAATTGTAAATGTTGCTAAATTCACTTGCTTTGTATCCCAAGTTGAGCCAACGACACCTCGTATGGCACTTCAAGATCCTTCTTGGGTAGAAGCCTTGCAAGAAGAATTACAGCAATTTGCACGTTTGGGTGTTTGGGATTTAATCGACAAACCTGCTAGAGTCAAGAAAGCTGTTCCGACTAAGTGGGTATTTAAGTGTAAGAAAGTCGATCGTGGGGTGATCATAAGAAACAAGGCACGTTTAGTGGGGCAAGGTTTTCATCAGCAAGAGGGTATTGACTACACTGAAGTGTACGCACCAGTTGCAAGATTAGAGTCTATTCGAATCTTTCTAGCGTATGCTGCTTATAAGAATATCAAGGTCTATCAAATGGATGTTAAAAGTGCTTTTATCAATGGTGAACTACACGAGGAAGTGTTCGTTTTATAGCCTCATGGATTTGAAGATCCTGATTATCCGGACTGAGTTTACCGTTTATACATGGCCCTGTATGTTTTACATCAAGCCTCGAGATCTTGGTATGGCATGCTCGCCGACCATCTGACTGATAACGGCTTCAAGCGAGGGACTGTCGACTGCACTTTATTTCATAAGATTGTTGGTGATGATCTTATCCAAGTTCAGATTTATGTCGACGACATTATCTTTGGGTCTACAAACGACACGTTGTGTAAGGAGTTCGAGAAGTCTATGCAAACAAAGTTCAAGATGAGCTCGATGGGAGAGATGAATTTCTTTCTAGGGTTGCAAGTTCACCAGTCTGCAAAAGGAATCTTTATTCATCAGACCAAATATGTGAACGATGTCTTGAGCCGATTCAAGATATCTGCCGGAAAAATCCCTTCAACTCCTCTCCCCGTGGGTCACAATTTATCACTGGATGAATTGGAGGATACCATTGATCCTACCCTTTATCGTGCAATGATCGGATCGTTAATGTATCTAACGGCTTCTCGCCCTGACAATATGTTTGCTGTTTGTCTTTCTAGGTTTCAAACAAGTACACAAGTGACTCACCTAGCTGCGGTTAAGCGAATTCTTCAGTATCTGAGGGGAAATCCAGGCATCGGTTTATGGTACCCCAAGGACGATAACTTTGAGCTTACTGCCTTTTCAGACTCGTACTACGGAGGTTGGAAGATCAACTTCAAAACAACCACGGCAGGGTGTCAATTTTTAGGAAACCGGCTTGTTTCTTGGCAGTGTAAGAAGCAGACGACGGTCTCTACTTTAACCATTGGGGCAGAATACGTTGCAGCCACGAGTTGCTATTCCCAGGTTTTGTGGATTCAACAACATCTGCGCGACTATGGTTTAAAGTTTCTTACTACTCCTATTTTGATTGATAACTTTGCTTCCATATCTATCACAAAGAATCCCATACAACATCGAAAACAAAACATATCGAAATTCGATATCATTTTATACGAGATTGCTTTGAGAAGAAATTAATCGACCTTGAGTAAGTACATACTGATTTTCAGAAAGCCGATCTATTTACCAAAGCCTTTGAGAAAACTCGTTTTCAATTTTTGCTTGGTTTAAATGGATTGAAGACCCTTGCTGATATCATAAAACAAGGATGACTATCTTTCTTTTCAGTTTTCTTTTCATTTTAAAATTTATTTTGGTTTTTAGGTTTTAGGGGGTGAAAATTGTAGAAAATACAAAAATATTGTGTTTTTCGTTTATATAGATAAAACCCAAAAACATTAAAAATTTTAAAATCCAAAAACATTTGAAAATTGTGAAAATAAAAAATTTTGTGATTTTGCTTTTCTTTACTGCTTTTCGTTAAAATATTTGGAAAATCCAATAATATTTGAAAATTTGAAAAAGTCAAAAAGATTGAGTTTTCAATTGTTGTACAGAAAAATCCGAAAAATCAAAAAGATTGTGAAGTTATTTTTGTTTATGAGAAAATTTGAAAAAGACAAAAAGATTGTGTTTTTAAGTATATATAGAGAAAAACCATAAAGATTTTTGCATACGTTCGCTGAAAAGTATGTCAATTACCCAAATTTGAAGGACATGATATGTTTGGTCTTGACATTTACATGTAAATGATCGGGATAGCCATTCACCTGATAATGGAAAGTAGTTGGGGCGTTCGTTTTTTTGGTTTATTTTCTCGCTGAAAATTATGTCGGTTATTTAAGTTTGTGAAGTATGCTTGCATGTTTTGGTCCTATTATTCACTTGTGAATTGATGGGTTAGCCATTTATTTATAGACTTAATGTAACTGGGGCGATTAAATTTATCTTTATTTTATGCTCCTCAAAATTTTGAGTTTTTGAAGCAAAAAGAGAAAATGATAGTACATTGACTGTTTTGACCCCAAATCCAGCAAGTAATAAGCTTAAAAGACTGTGTGCTTAATTGCATTGGTGCATTGGTAGGTCTTAAAACAAACAATTAGAGTAAAGTATGTGATATAAACATAAAGAAATGCCAAACTGAAATAGGGGTTGAGCAAAAATCTCGGTGAGGATGGCAGAAATGTAATAACCTGTCATACTCAAGCCTTATATTTGTTTGATCACCCAAAAATAAAATAAAGCAAATAATAAGCGTTGAGGTTTTGGACACTAAGAGTCTTTATGTGGCTTAATCATCTGGGTATTTATATGCATGAATATCTTATTCGCTTTAAGAGCAAACCCAAAGTCATTAAACTTGATCACTGCTGTACTTCGTACAAATCTAAATTACTGATTTGATCAAAATCCGCTGTTAGTCATACATTGTTCCTCCCTTGTGCGCGTCTCAATACCATTAAGAAACGGACCCCAGGGGATACAATGTATGTAAGTCGACAGATGAACTCGTGCATATTCACTTATAGTAAAAGAAAACTCAATGCATTGCTCTTAAATATTTATAAAACTCAAATTTTGATCAACAATATAATAGTTTAAGTCAAGTTGGGGTGATATGACAAAAATCAAATTAAGCTTGAACCGAGATTAGAGACTGATAGTTTCTGATATTTTATGCTTTAATTAAACTATTAATCATATCACAAAAACACTTGAAAGTTTTGTTTTGGATAAAAATTTGCTAAGGATAATGTATCCAAATCCGTAAAAGTGAGGTGTAGTGCTATGCTAATAATAACGATTATGTAAGTGAAAATGGATTGAACGCAATGATTTGTTGCGAGGAAAAACCTTTTGACCTTGTTCAGATCAAAAGAAAAAAACCCCAGGTGATGACAACTCGTCGATCAACGGTTTATTAATATCAAAAATGGGTTACAAAAGTGGATATGTTGATCAACGAATACAATGAATGCTATGTGTGTGTATGATTACAGATAACTTAGTAGCTAGATTTCGTGCGAATGTGAATGTCTATTGTCGATCACAACTCAATGTATTTAAAGAAAAAGAAAAATAACCAACTAACAAATAAGTCCTATAAACTCGTTAGTCTTCCACTCTTCTTCATCGTGCTCTTTGACCACGTGCTGGTAGACGTTTAGTGACGAAATAAGTGGTAGACTAAGTTTAGGAGCCGTTATTGTTATTTAAGCATTACTCTCATTTTAAATATAAATAAAATCGATTTATGTATAATGGTACAACATAGATGAAATACATTTTTTAATATACATTATGTATTATTTTATTTATAACTTTATTGTTTAGATCATCACATTAATTTATTTTATTTATAACTTTAACTTTATACGTTTTTCACTCCATTTTGTGTGCGGGATTTTCTTTGAGCCCACATGACCACAAGCCCTTAACAAACCTTTGTTATGATATTTTTCTTGGGCTCCAAGTTCCACGAGAACAAGAAACAATATAAGGAAAGAAATAGATTTTTATTTCGTTTGGTGTGGTTTGGCTTCTTGGTTATTCTTCCAAATAAACAGCAGAAGACGAAAAGAAAAGCGAAGAACAAGGAGTCATGTGGTTTTTACTCTCGGTTTTGAGAGGTTTTCCACGTTAAGGTTCTTGTGTTTCTTTTACATTAAAAATACCTTATTTGTTTGTATACTCATGAGTTCATTCGGGTCAAGGAAAAGTTTAGCCGAGCGAAGATTATTTCCGCTTTATTTGTTTACCATTTGTGGCTAGGTCACATCGTTTATCCAACTAACGCTCGTTCAGCAATGATCGATACCAACTATATTGAATATGTATTAAGCTAGTTAAATGATAGACTTATGTTTTATTAATGTTGTTTTATTAACTTATGTTGTTAGGGTATACCAGTTTGTTATTTATTGTAAACCAGATATACCTTTGTTACAATTGAATTCTTTAAGGCTATTTGTTGTGGTTGAAGCCACCCCTAGATTCATCCTATCATATTACGCCACATAGTGCTGACTGGATCTGACCCTTCATTCATTGCTCGCTCACGCCAACGTTCGCCCCAGCCGTTGTGGTTCGCTAGTCGTTCGCGCACATACCCTCCCTTTATTAGCCACTAGCCAGCTAGCGCCTGCTTGTGCCACCGTCGCTCATGCCATCTTGGTGCAGTGTTCGCCATCCAGGTGGCTCGCACCACCGGCTCGTGGCAATTGGTGAAGTGCCACAACCGACAGTCTAACAAGTTGGTCAAAGCTATCCGACTTTGAAACAAATTGAATTCAGTACTTCAATAACGAATTCTATTCTATTCAATTACACACGTAAAAAAAATTGAAGATTACACACAAGTTTCTTCAACAATCTAATCAATCACCGAAAGATTACATACTCGTATTCTAAAATTGATAGGCCGGAATTACTTTACTTTCATTGGCAAATGATAGTGTTACTTAAATCTCAAGATGATAATGGAAATTGTAATTTACCATAAAAAAAAAAAAAAAAAACCTTCACCAACACTAATCAGCGAACACGGGAAAACATCAAAAGAGACAAGAAGGCACTCTGTATATTATTACAAGTATAGAACGATTCGTGTTTAAACAACTTACGACATCCAAAACTTCAAAAGATGTATAGGAACCCTACGTAAAGCATAGAGGACTAGAGGAGAGAATCGAGTAAAAAAGGGTAAAACTTCGATAAATGGCTCCGCCTAGGGATGGCAGTGGGCCGAGTTAGAGCCGGGTATTGGTAATCCCATGCACATACCTGTTTGTAAAACCGTGTCCCATACCCGTCCCATTACTCATCGAGAAATTACCCGTTGTGTATTACCCGTGTGGACTTTCAAGTACATTTTTTAGTCATTATAGTTTTTTATACATTTTATTCATACAACATTTATTACAAATTTAAATATAATGCACTCCATATATAGAAGCGTGACAATAAATTAATAATATCATTATAGTTTTTATATATTCTTTTATACATATGTTTCACTACCTATGAAATGCAAAGAATTTTTCGGGTATATGGTTCGGGCAAACGGGTATGTGTTTTCGGATAATCGGGTCGTGATCATCTACTCTCATACCCGATCCATACCCGCGAAAATTTATAAATCCTTATCCCATACCCGACCCCATAATCGGATTTCGGGTATACCTATACCATTTGATTCGGGTTTCGGGTATACCCGTCGAGCTTGGGCTTTTTTGCCATCCCTAATAATATACCTCCGCCGGCTATTGGGTCATGGGCCATGAAAAGGTCATGTTGCTAGATGTTATATCTCCATGCGCCCAACATTCCCGACAACTCTGGAATGGGAGCGCCAAAGAGATGAGCATGGTGCAAAAAGGAGGTATATTCATCGTAAAGAAAACCCAACCAATGGGGAATTGAAAACAAATATTCAAGGGACTAACTATCCTTAAGACACGTTCAAGGACCCTAATTGGTGGACTGCCTGACAGGGACTAACTATCCTTAACGCAAGACGTAGCCGTCGTCATCACGTCACATCTCACGCGCCCTTATCCTGAAATTCATTAAATTCTTCTTTCTCCACCAAGGACACGTGTAATTTCAAAATAATCACAACACTTGGTAAAAATCATCAACACAATTATGACGAAAAATGGCTCCGCCTAAGGAAGGGTGACAATAACCTTCCTCCATAAAATGCTCCGATTCAGGAAGGTTCACAATAACCTCCCACCATAACAGGCTCCGCCTAAGGAAGGTTCACAATAACCTCTCGCGATAACTGGCTCCGCCTATAGAAGGATCACAATAACCTTCCTCCATAAAAGGCTCCGCCTCAGGAAAGGTTCCCAATAACCTCCCTCTGTAAAAGGCTTCGCCTTAGGAAGGTTCACAATAACCTACCGCGATAAATGGCTCCGCTTCAGAAAGGTTCACAATAACCTCCCGCAATAAAAGGCTCCGCTTAAGGAAGGTTCACAATAACCCCCAGCCATAAAAGGCTACGCCTAAGGAAGGTTCACCATAACCTTCCGCAATAAAAAGCTAGATCAATGGTGCTAGTTCATGTAATATTAACTCCTACAATGGAATATACTAGGGGAAACCTTCAAAGAACACCCAACAACACCGAATCAGTCCATAGCTCCCCTCGTTTGAAGGAAACAATGGACTTAGGGGACCTGTAGTAGTAAACCTACCCATAAGCATAATATATCATCGCCGGCTATTGGGTAATGCACCATGAAAATGTCTTGGCGCTAGATGTTATATATCCAGACGCCAAACATTCCCGACACCTCAGGAATGGGAGTGCCAAACATCTCCATAAGCACGTGCAAAAAGGAGGTATATTCTCGTAAATACGCCCATCCAATGGGCAATTGACAGCATATAGTCAATAGTATTACATAGTACGAAAAGACAAAATCATACGGCCATGATGTCCACCAACTATCCTTAACGCACGTTTAAGGACTTTGATTGTTGGACTGCCTGACAGGGCAAGTGGCCATACCCTCTCTGTCCTCTCCAACGGCATCAAATACCGAAGTATCTCCAAATGGTAAAGGATCTAGACTTTTACTTATTATAACACTCTAAAAAAGTCTTATCTATACATCGATACTGATTCTCACCCCGGAGGGTGGCTACGAGAGGATCCCCCCAGTTTCCCTCATAACGAGCTCACGATGTTTTTTTTGGTAGGTGTACTGCTCATTTGCGCTGAAGAATATTTAGCCCATCGTGGGAAATACTTAATCATAACCCTTTGTCTAAGCAATTAGACTGAAGGGGGATTTCGTGTTCCTTCATTGGGCTAAAGATCATGAAAACATAGTATTACTGGCCAGGCATGCACGTGGATGCATAAAAAATAATCCGCAAGTGTCACGCATGCCAACGACACGCGCTAAACACCCTCTGGCCAAAATACAACATGATACCAGTGACATCGGCGTGGCCATTCTAGAAATAGGCCATTGAAATCAAGGGTCCGTTCATAGAAGCGTTGGGTGGGTGAAGTTCTTAATAGTTGCCATTGACTACTTCACCAAATGTATCTACAAAACCCCTAGCAACCATTAATGTCACCAACGTAAAGAAGTTTACCTGGGAATTCATCATCTGCCGCTTTAGTTTACCAATGAACATCGTCAGTGATAATGGAACACAATTCGCGTGCTAGCACATCAAAGCATGGCTTTCAGATTTGAACATACGCCAAACGTTCACTTCTGTAGCGCACCCACAGGGAATAGGAGAAGTTGAACACGCTAACCGTGGTATTATTGATGGTGTCAAACAGAGACTCGATGGCTATAGGTCGGGGATGGATAGAAAACATCGCTCATGTACTTTGGGCCGTGGGCACAAAAAAGAATACAAGCAACGCGGAAATACCGTTTAGCTTAACTTATGGCACAGAAGTGATGGTCCCGGTGGAAATATGTCTATCCTCACCCCTCGTTTTGGCAGTAGTTGAAAATAACGATAAGGAAAGGCGCATAGACCTAATTCTGGGAAGAACATCATGAATTGGCAGCAATGCGCGAGAAGAATTACAAACGCTAGCTCCAAAAGTATTATGACGTAAAAGTCAAAATTTGTGAGTTCAACACATGAAATTATGTCGTTCGCAACAACGAGGCATCAAGAGCGCATGCACCAGGAAAGTTATCACTAAATTGGGTAGGGCCTTATCAAATAAAAAAGGTCCCAGGAAAAGGTGCATACGCGCTGATTCAACTTGATAGCTCACCGGCTCCAAGAACATGAAACGCAGCGCAGCTACGAAGGTGTTATATGTAAGTCAATTTCATTACTCTGTAAGAACAGGCCAAGGGCCATATGTTATTAATAAAAACGATACTCCTCGGTTGACAACCTTTGTTTAGCGAAGACATAGTATTTATATACAACAAAGAATGAAAGAAATTCTTTAAACAAAAGTTTTTCATTAATACAAAGAAGTATTTACAAAAAGCGGATACCTACACCCACCTAAAAAATACAAGGATTCATAAAGGTATCCTAATATACTTATTTACAAAACTAATCTGAATGAGGAGAAGCTTCATAATCGACTATGTCTTTCGCTTCCTCATAAGCTAAATTTTGATGCGAAGCAGCAGCATCGCCAGTCGCAGAAGAAGGACACTCCTTGGATAGATCCAACAACTCACTCAGCTTCTTCACGCCATCTTCTTCCTTGGCATACTGGGCGATGACAGACTGGATGGGAAATGAAAGCGCAACGTATTCAGCCTCGACGGATTGATACTCCGATGCCACATCAACACCATGGAGCGCGTAGAGTTCCAGGAGAAATTGATCTCGCACATGTTTCACAGCCTCCTGGAATCCTGCCTTCTGCCCTAGCAGCTACGCAGCGTCACAGGACGCCCAACGCTGTTGGTCATCGCATCATCTGTTATGATGCGTTGGGAAACCTACAAAGAAAAACATACGTAGGAAGCAACACAAAATATAGAATAGATTGAATAGTGTAGTAAAGAAGAGGATATACCTTGCGGATGCTTGCTTTAGCAGCCAATCACGGTCACTGGCAACGACGACACACTAAGCAGTTAACGACTCAATAGTTTGCTCATGAGTGGCAACCGCGTCGGCCAGCTTGCCCGCATCCGCCTTCCTGACCGCCGCTTCAGCCTCCAATTCTTCAATCCGCTTTCGCAGGTTGACGTTCTCTTGCTCATGCTGGTGGCGGCTTCCTTTGTTGCTAGAGTTCGGGCGCGTGCATCAGCAAGATCTTCATTATATTTCTTGAACGCTACCTGAGACTCTTTATAACGCTTAGCGCTCTCACAGACAGACATTGCCAAGTCTGTCTCAGCCTTGGCTAACCTTCCTTTAGCAGCAGCCAGAGCATGGAGACGCTCTACCGCTTCACGGAACGCCTTCCAGGCGGCATCCTCTCCACTCTTCGCAGCAAGTTCCATCGCCCCATGGAGGTGACAGCCTGAATATTTTTAGCATGCAGATCTTGGTTATTTGTAACACCCCAAAATATTAAATTAATTGAGTCGAGTATTAAACATGAAAAGTTTGAAACACGTAACTAGGATAATATTCAACCTAGTTAGTATTTAAGTTAATAATGGAATATTTATGTATTTCAAAAAAATCTTAAACTAGATAACTTATTAATCATGAGGGGTTGAAGTTGTTAAGTTGGAAAGTAAAAACATTGAAAGAGAAAATAAATAAAAACACACACACTTGGTGGGTGTGTGTGTGTCGATCATCAGGGAGAAAGAACAAGAGAGGGGAAATCTTGTTCTTCAAATTCATCAAATTGAAAGGCAAATCGAAAGATAAAAATCTTTCATGTGAGTAAGGTTGTTCTCATCTCAACTTGGTGAACATAAGGTATGTTCAAATAACTTCAATTGTGAATAATCTCAAGATTGTGAGAAAACTAGTTATGTTGAATAACCTGAAATTGAGCATGTATATGTGTTATAATCATCACATATAACTAGAAATAGGAATGATTTCAAGTAAAATTGGTGTTTACAGATGAAACCCACATGTGGGGAGTAGGTGGTGATATGGGTGAAGAACTCATGTCCAATCCTTGTATTAATTATGATTAGTCTAGCTTTAATTGTTACCATTATTGCTAAACTAAATGAAATTGTGTGTTTTAAACTTGTTGATGTTGAATAATAGAATTTGGATGAGGAACAAGGTAATTTATGTTTAAACACTTATGTTTAAGGCTAGGTTATTGACCGTACACCAAGTGTTTGAAGAAATACTCGCATAAAACTTAAATTGTGCAATTTAGTATGAAATCCGTCACTTTTGACAGATTAAAATAGTTAAATTGCAGAGAGCGTATCTCACTCTTCGTTAAGAGTTAGAGGACGTGCCTTAGATAGTTGGAAAGTTCAATGTGTATATTTTAATTCATATTTGATCATGAAAGTCTAAATATGATCGGAAATTGTCCAAAAAAGTATACCAAAGTGACTAGTCAGGATATAAAACATGCTGACTGGGAATATATATGCTTTTGTCCTGATTTTGTAAAATTCATATAAAACCATAGAAAAATAGTTAGAGGGTGTGCTTTATATACTTTAAAAGGTATTTGGATCCCCTACGATCCAACTTTGAACATGTTGAACCAGTTCAGATGTTACATGGGTCAAAATGGCTGATTACAGCAGTGATATAGGAAATCACTGCACATTAATAAAGATATTAGTAAGCGAGAAAAACACATAACCTTGCATATACTTGCATTAGGTGTGATGCATTGACTGTAGAGAACTAATAAAATTTCATGTGACATACTTAAAGTGTCTAAAGGACTTGCAAATGGTTTGTATGAGTATTTACACCATTTTATGTAATGAATGGAGAATATACATACCTATGAGTAGTTTGACTTTTAAAAGTGAAACTAACCAAAAAACTAGTGTTTTGATAAATTGGTATATATGAGTCCATAGGATTTTGTGGTCATGCTATATAATGACTAACCCGACAATCTTGTGGAAATTGGACAAAGTTTGGACTTGTAAAGCTAGGTGGAGGCTTGGATGAAACGGGTCAAACATGCTAATGAAGTGCAGGGGAGTTCTAGTTAGCCAAGCAAGGTAAGTGACTTTGTTCACTTCAAATTATAAGCTAAAGTTTCTTGTCAAATTGTAATATTGCTTAAATGACTTACAAAAGAATGAAATGTTTATAAAACTCAAAAAGTGTAGTTTGGGGGTATTAAGGCACAACCTGGGATTGGGTTGTAATCTTTAATGTTAGAGAGTTTGTCCAAATTGGCCCAAAACAGGTCAAACGAGAATTGAAAACTAATAATCCTAGTATATGGAATAAGGATTTTAATGGTTATCAGGTGTGGTTTATAGACCAAGTCATAAAGGGGTACTATAGGTAAACTGGTGTTAAATCACTATTTTGGTGATAACCCATTGTAAGATTAAGATATAAAAAAAAGAGTGACCCGGAATGGGTATATGCGTGAACGGGTCATAGATGTCAAATGGTTAAACTATCACCATTTGAAGTTGATATATAATGCTTGTCCTGTTGAGAATTCTCCTACAGGTAAGCATGATGGTAATAGAATGCGTTGTTGAGTTCTCTAAAAGGAGTTACAGGGTACTGGTAACGGGTCACAACTTTGATCATGCCAGGTACTTGAATTAAATCATGATGTCAATAAATGTAAAAAAAATGACCAAAACGTCCTCCGGACAATGGTATGGGTGCATTTGATATTAACGGGTCGTCCGAGGCATAAAGAGTCAAACGACAAGGTTAGTGTAAACACTGTCTTAAAAATGGATAACGGGGACGTGAAGATTAGATTTACGAACCATGGAGTTGCCGGCCAATATGGTTGTAGTGGAAAAAGGGTAATGGGATAACAGGGAAACGGGAAATGGGTGTAAATGGGTTGTTGGTGCTAGTGTACAATTACTGATTTCGTGCTCGTTGGGTTTAATCTATAATTTTTAAACCGTTTAACTCATATGATTAATCGGGATAAGTAAACTGTTTTATAAACGACTCATGAGGTTGTAGAGACTAGGGTTTTGTGCATGAACGTGCAAATCCTAATTATTGGTTGTAAATACTAAAATGACAAATAATAAAGGACAAAAAGGAGGATATTTTAAGTGAGTACACTTAGACCCTCTTAATGTTTTAAAAGAAAAATTGTATAAAGACAATGATAGTGAAAATACTAATGAATGGGTTAAGTATACTTGTGTTTATTACAAGTAGATGTAAAGTATGTATAACTAATTGTTATGGTGAATTTCCATGACAAGTTATAACTTATTTGAAGGATATGGATTGATGGTCAAGCTGTCGAAGAACTGAACACAACTGAACCAAACAAGCTTCCGCTATAATAATTCATTTTAGAATACGAAGTCTAATATAGTCTTCGTATAATATAAATATAAAATTTGTAAACTTTTTATTACTAATTGTATATCATGTCATGTTATCACGTCATCCGGAAAAGTTTTAATTAGACCTAGTTTTTCAGTCCTAACGAGCGTATGTTTATACCTAAAAATGTTATAAACGGGTTAGGGTCTTACATTATCGCGAACGAGCTATGCCAAACTAGAGAATCCTCGAACGGTGTCATATATGGCATCAAAAACTAAACCGTTGCGAGGCTGGAAAATTGCGAACCACACGTTCCCCAGGAGGAAACACATGCTCCAAAAATTCAGTGCACATAGCCCGATCCTCAAAATTGGCGCCGCGAGTGAGGTTCCACTTAGGCTGATAAGCTTGATCAACTTCGATGGAATCACGATGGTTTACATTTACATCCCCCGCCACATCGCCAGCACCGCCTCCGCTGCTGCCACCAAGGTCAAAAAATTTGCACTTACGACCGCCCCAATTAGAAAAGGGGGCGGTTGAACAACCTAATCACCGTCAAGGAAAGAGTCCTTAGGCGGTGAAACCTCCTTAAACTTTAAGAGGTTGGCAAAAGATATAGGTCCAGATGTCCTACTCACCAATTTCCCACTCGGAACCTTAGAAGACTTATCTATGGTCGCCGTCACAGATTCAATAATGGATGCCGAAGTTTCGGCCTCAAGCAGAACAAGCAACTCCTCCGTCATAGGCATGGACGCCACAACGGTTGTCGCCTCGGATGGGCCAACCACACCCGTCGTCATCGGCCAAATCACCAATTGAATAATGGGAAAGCCCTCAGACGAGTCACCCACACTCATCATCCTAGGCGAACAGACTTACGCAACACTGGTCGCCGAAGGTACATCTTTCAGTGCAGCAGCTTCAGTTTGTTCCTTCCCTGCCAAGAACACCTTCCGCACCCCTAAAAACATATAATAATAAGGCGAAGAAAATTGGAAACAAATAATAAGAGGCTGGAATATCTAAAGTACTTGGAGACTTAACCTGACCACTTATATTGACGAACCTGCAAAGACGGGGCTTTTTGAAAAGAGGAATTGCTCCCTCTTCCTCATAATTGTCCACCGCCGTGAACCCAGCGTTGTGTTGGACAGTGAACGCTCCAGAGTTCACGGCAGAGCCAACCAAAAATAATGTGGAATCATGGTATCCCTAATGGCTAAAGACTAAAGGCAACACAATGCCTTCATCTACGTGGTTGCTGGCGGTTAGGTGTGAATTTGTGTCCATGATAGTCTCAGACTTATTCAGAACCGTCGTAGACAACACGACCAGTGGCTCAAACGGCACATTAGATATGTCACTGTCATCGTCATCATCTTCCACAAGGGGCCTATTATTAGCTCCATTCGAGGAGGCAACCATCTTCCCACCACCGCCATGTGACTCCTTCCCTCCGCGTAACGGAAGGCGCACAATATGAGATATTTTACCTGCAAGACATGAAAAACGTGTAGTAGTATGTCATATGGTTCAGGTAATAGTGATATGACATCGAAATAACTCACCCTCTCTTGGGTTAACATAGCTGGGAGGTGGTGACCATCGAGGTGGGAGTGTTTGGTTCATAGGAAGAAGCAAAAAAAGTTATGAGTCCTCCTAGTTAGGATCGGGTCTTCCAGGGGACTCGGCTCCCACCTATAAAGGATCTTCACAACCTCAGGCGAAGGTTGCAACAACAGCAATGGATCCTCCACCTCTGTAATACAGTTAGATCTGTAAAAAAAGAACAACTTATAACCTTGACCACCACTCTGGATGTAAGGCAACATCCTGGGGTCGCCCCATATGCAACTCATCCCAAACAACACCAGCGTACGCTCCGGATACGGACGGAGCGGAGAAAGGCTCTCATTCAAAATATTATACTTGTCCGCACCAGAATATGAAACTGGTTTTAGTTTCCGGAAACTCTTTGTCTTCAGCAAAGTGCATCACATGAGGAACCACGCGCTCAGTGACATAGAAGAAGAGGCTCTTCTACTCGTGCAGGCTCTTGGACGGGTCAAGAGTGATGGCTTTTGCGCTAGAATGGGTAAACAGATTATACCAGCCCTTAGAGTTGCGCTAGTGGTCATGCGCCATGCAAAGTTCATGTCGCTCATTCCCTGTCACCTCTGGAATGGGAGCGCCAAAGATCTCCATGAGCATGGTGCAAAAAGGAGGTATATTCATCGTAAAGAACAACCAGCCAATGGGGAATTGACAATACATAGCCAATATTACTACAAAGTACGGCATGTCAACATTAGACGACCATGATGTCCACCAACTATCCTTAACGCATGTTCAAGGACCTTGAATGCTTGACTAGCTGACAGGACAGGTGGCCATACCCTTTCTCTCCCTCTCCTCTCCAATGGCTAAAAATACCAAAGTATCTCCAAAGGATAAAGTATCTTTGAATTTGAGATATAAATAATTATGATAGAAATATGACTAATGATATATTGAATCTGATTTAATTAACAAAGAAGACAAAGAGGGCTATTAAATACATGGAACTTGAGGCCCAAATCAGGAAAGTACAATGAATAGTGAATGGCAAAAAAATTCTAACGGTCCTTAATTTTGAGAGGATCAAGTTGTTAATCTTCTATAATTGAAAATTAACAATTCTTTGAAATTGTGATTTTCCACCAAAAACATCTTTATTTTCTAACACTCCCCCTCAAGTTGAGTAGTGAGATCTCCGATACTCAACTTGTCAAGTCAATTAGTAAAGATTCTTCCATTGACAACTTTTGTTAATATATCGGCTAACTGGTCTTCTGATCGAACGAATGGCAGTTCTATTATCAATGTTTCAAGTTTTTCTTTGATGAGGTTTCTGTCAACCTCTACATGCTTTGTACGATCGTGTTGAACAGGATTCTCAGAAATTTGTATTGCCGCTTTGTTGTCAAACATAGTATTACTAGCTTCGGTTTGGAGAAATCCAATCTCAGTTAAAAGGCTTCGTATCCATAGACCTTCTGTCAGTCCTCTTTCAATTCCACGGAATTCAGCTTCAGCACTGGATAATGCGACCACCTTCTATTTTTCTTCTCCATTTAACCAAGTTTCCTCCAACTAGGGTAAAATATCCTGCTGTTGATCTTCGGTCATCCTCATCTCCTGCCCAGTCTGCATCCGTATACAATTGGATCTTTAAATGCTTATTTGGTTGAAATAGAACCCCATAACCCGTTGTTCCTTTAAGGTATCTGATAATTCTCCATACTGCTTCCATGTGAGTTACTTGTGGTTGATGCATAAATTTACTAACGACCCCAACCGCATATGAAATATCTGGCCGAGTATGCGAGAGGTATATGAGTTTACCAACCAAACATTGATATCTTTCTCTATTTTCCATTCTCCTTCTTTTCCATATGGAACTTATGGTTTGCCATCATTGGAGTGTTAGCAGGTCTGCAATCGATCATTCCTGTTTCGGCTAGAAGATCAAGAATATATTTCTTTTGACATATAAAGATCCCACATTTAGACCTTAATACTTCAATTCCAAGAAAGTACTTGAGTCTTCCTAGGTCCTTCATTTCGAAATCTCTAAACAAGTTGGCCTTAAACTTCTTCATTTCCTCTTCATCGTTTCCTGTAATAATCATGTCATCAACATTATATAATTAAACAAGTCACAAGTTTACCTCTTTGTTTAAGGAAGAGCGTATGATCGCAGTTGCTTTGTCGAAACCCATATTATTTCATTGCTATATTAAATATTCCAAACCAAGCTCTAGGAGATTGTTTAACCCTGTAAAGGGCATTTCTTAACCGGCATACTTCCGTTGTTTTAGAACCTTTAGTGAATCCCGGTGGAGCTATCATATATACTTCTTCCTTTAACTCTCCATGTAGGAAAGCATTCTTAACATCAAACTGATGAAGAGACCATCCTTCATTTGTGACGATTGAAAAAAGAACTCGAATTGTGTCAATTTTTGCTACAGGAGAAAACGTCTCTGAGTAGTCAATCCTGTATGTTTGGATATAGCCTTTAGCTAATAGTCGTGCTTTATATCTTTCAATAGTTCCATCTGGATTATGTTTGATAGTGAAGAACCATCTGTATCCCACTGATTTCTTTCCTGGAGGGTGGTTACACTTTTTCCATGTGCCATTCTTAATTAACGCCATCATTTTTGTTTCCATTGCATCCTTCCAGGTTTTTGATTCTAATGTTGGTTCCATCGAGGTTGAGATTTGTTCAGTATATAGGGAAGAAGTAAAGGCTTTGGCTTCTTTAGATAAGTTTCTTTCAGTTATATTCGCCATGGGATATCGGGAAGATCTAGCATGTTTTTCCTGGAGAATAATGTTTTGGTGGTATTCTTCAGTTGACCTTGGGTGGGAGAATGTATTTCTCAATCGTTTCTTCTTCTTGTTCCTCCTGCACTACTTGTTCTATTTCTATCTCACAATTATCGATATTTTGATTTTCATAAGTTTCTTCAATTTGCATATTTTCATTTGTGTGTGAATTAGTTACCTTAGACGTTAGGTCGGGAGTATTTTGGTATTGGAACACTAATGTTGGTCCATCAGATTGTTGTGACGCTTGTGACTCATCCTGAGTACTGTGATCTTTTGATGATGATTGTGATTCGATATTGTGATTGATCGATGATGGAGATTGGATATTGTGGTTGACTTCTTTTGATGATGACCATTTTGGAACCCGTTTTAGTCAATTCAGTGTGTCATTATCCTCTTTCCCCCCCCCCACTGACCACTGTGTTGCGAGGTGTTGAAAAATTCGGTCTCAAGAAAGTCACAGTTCATGGTATTGTACATATGACGTCTTTTTGGACTATAGCATCGATATGCTTTTTGGTTGACACCATACCCCACAAAATCACATTTTTCAGCACAAGGATCGAGTTTAGTTCGATTTATTTTAGGTATGTGAACAAACATGTAGCACCCAAATATACTTGGTTGTAATGTAAGTGCGGTTGGAAGTTTGGTAAATTCGGAAAGAGTTTGGATAGGGGTTTTTAGGTCAAGAGCTTTGGTTGGAAGTCGATTGAGAAGATAAGTAGCAGTAGCGAGAGCACCAGGACAGAAAGATTTAGGGATTTTAGATTCAATTAGGAGGGCTCACATTATTTCTAAGATAATGCAATTTTTTCTTTCGACCGTCCCATTTTGTTCTGGGGTGTAGGAACAAGATGTTAGGTGAATTATCCCTTTAGCTTGATAGAATTGTGTCATCGCGGTGTTAATGAGCTCCCCCCCATTATCCGATCGAAGAATTTGGATGTTGGTTTTAAACTGTGTTTGTATCTTAACGTATAAATTTGTAAATTTGTCCAAAACTTCAGATTTATGCTTTAGAAAATAAATCCACGTCATAAGAGTGAAATCATCAACTAAAATAACAAAAAAACGAAAATTCTGCTCCCTGGTAACTTCAACCGGCTCCCATACATCTGATTGGATTAGGGAAAAGGGTAAATAACTTTTGTGTTATTTAGTTTAAACGTATGTCTATGACTTTTAGCCAAAACACAAGCTTCACAGTTTATCGTTTTATTCAAAGGAAATAATTTTTGAAATAGGAGATGTAAATAACCGATAGATGGGTGTCCCCATCGTCTATGCCATAACCAAGTTTCTCGATATGCAGTTCCATGAGCTAGCATCATAGTACCATGTTTAGTCACTTCGTCCACATATTACAATCCTTGGCGTTCAGTACCACTCCCAATAATCATTCCTGTCCTGATGTCTTGTAAAATACAAAAAGTGGGGTGCATTAATACTGAACAATTTAATTCCTTTGTTACATGACTAATGGATAACAATTTATGTAATAAAGACGGGACATAAAGACAATTTAACAACCTTAAAGTCGGGAAAATTTCTGTAGTTCCCCCTCCTTTTACAGGAACAATTCCTCCATTAGCGGTTTTAATATGGTTAATCTTGGGTTTAGATTTTAAAATCGTTTCCGATAATTCATACGTCATGGTGTCGGTAGCACCACAATCAACTATCCATGATTTTTCTAAATTTTCATTTGTTTTAGCCATATTAACTTACCCAACGGATTCTAAGATCCCATTCTCGGTTCTAGACCCTTCCATAATTTTATTTTGATTACTTTTGTAAAAAAAAAAAAAAAAAAAAAAAATCTTGAGGGGCGTCATTTAATGAAACCGAATTATTTTGGGGGATTTTAAACATGTATTGACCAGTATCATAATTCACAAGTTCATTAGGGGGCTTATTTAAAGTTTATGATATTTTAGGGTTTAAAAACATAGTATTAAAAAAGCAAGGGTTTGAGATAGTCCCATTACCTTCATCCCTGTAACCCTTTCTTGAGCCTCCATCTATGGTAGATGCTGCTACACCGTCAAGGTTTGCACCTCTGTCGTCGGTTGCACATAAGTTTGTGTGCGTTTGGACCCCACCAAATCGGCCACTCCCTTCTTTGTTCTCGCAATGATTAACAACGGCGATGCCACTGGTGGTTTCCGGGTTACGGGCAAGATCGCCGAGCTTTCCAACAGAGTATGTTTATAGGTGTGGTTTCGATTTGTGAGGTTGATTTTGATGAGATTTGTGAGAAAAGCAAGATCATCATCCGTCACGCCACTGGTGGTTTCTCGGTTGCCGGCGGCTTTCGTTAAGCTATACCAGAGAGTCTGTATTTGGGTGTGGTTTTGATTTGTGTGGCTGGTTTTGGTGAAATTGGTTATTTGTTGAGCAAGGTCATCAATGTCGGTTATGGTTTTATTGTATGAATTTTGTTTTTGAAAGGCTTGAAAGAATTGGTAGCTGATGAGTAGAGATGTGCAGGTGTAATCCAATGATTATAAACACTGCTTTATACAATCTTTGAATTTGAAATATAAAGAATTATGATAGAAATATGACTAATGATATATTGCTTCTGATTTAATTAACAAAGAAGACAAAGAGGGCTATTAAATACCTAAGTTTTCTAGGTATGACGGATGATGATCTTGCTTAAAATTAAGGACCGTATAAAATCATGTTTTGATCTTAAACATGATTAAAAACCAGAAACGTATAGATTTCTGACAAAAAATACGTATTAGAACGTTGAGATGACGTTTTTACGGTTTAAAATTTCGATTTGAAACCCTAAACGGAACCCTAAGTAATAAGGCCTGATGATGGATGATTTATGCTTGGTTTTGTTGTATTTGATACGATACTTGTTATAGCTAACCAAGAACCCGAAAACTTGAACAAAGAGCATAACCGATCGAAAAATCGACAAGGTATTATCGGTTTACTCATTTAGGGGCTGTTTAGGCTTAGATTTGGACGTCCTTGTTGTTGGTTTATGAAACTTTTTAGGAACATTAGGGATCATTTAAGTGAGTCCCTGTTCAAATTTGGTAGTTTTTCGAAAATGGTTAATATTTGACGAATTTATTACCATTTATTGGCATTTATTTATGCAAAATAGTTAAACTTCTTGAAAAATTATGAACTGTGGATTAGAACTTAGAAATGTTATGGTAATATCACAGGAAAAATTTGGAATCATTTGGAGATGTCTCATTACGGTTTGTCCATTTGCGTTTAATCTGGTTTTAACAGCCGGAAAATGCATAAAAAGGTATCTTGGCCAAAAGATTAAGTTCTGTAAATTTAAAAAGGGCTATGTTATGGTATTGTGACCACTCAAAAAAATTATCAGATTTTTTTGGGAATTTTTTAGCATAAACTGGTTATTTATTAGTTAATTATAACACATGAAATGAATTTTTATAAATAAATAGCTAACTGTAAAAATTATGAAAATATTTTTATAAACTTAAACAGATTTTAATTTATTTGTACAAAAATTCTCATAATTTATATACAATTATATAAATAGTTATGCTAATTTTAAGATTTAAATTATAAATGTTTATACAAAACCATCAGCATTATGTTTAACGAACTAACTGGTATGTCAAAACGTCGTCAAAAGTGGTCAAATATCATAGTATTGTATGAATTTAATAAAAACAAACTTTTTACTAGATTTCCGGATAGTTTGGGTGGATTGTACACGTTTTGTATAATCAAACCCGTATGAAAACGGAAACGAACCCTGAAACCAATCCAGATACCGAAACCTTAAACTACTTTTATAAATTAAATCATCTGATCAAACAGTATGTTTAATTACGTTTGTGTGATCTTACCTATTTCCAAAACACGTAAACGACCAACTTGGCCAGGCACGGAAAACGCTGAAACTGAGCAAGGGCCGGTTTTGAACATTTCATAACGTACAACGTTACAATATAAGACTACTGACATGTTCTGAGCGACAGCCATTCAAAGACTAGATATACAGCCCGATTTAGTTTAATGATTGTACTTCGTACTATATCGATTATAGGATACGGGCTATAGTCGAGACATTATACATACTACACGCGTGACTAATCAATACTACAATAATGTGAGTTTCATGACCTCACTTTTTAAACTGTTTTACGAACTTCTGGGGTGGAAAGCATGTTTATGTATACTTATTTACTTGGAAACGTTGTATGATGTGAATTATCTAAGTGCTAGCACTTGAAAGTCCCCCCCACATAAGTTATTAACTTCGAGCCCATGGCATGTGAATGGTACTACTGGTTTGACAAACCCAGTTGACAGGACCGGTGGGGTATGCCGGAACATGTTTTACAATTGCACATAACCACACGAACCTTTTGCATCATCTTATGTAGTGTTAGACATAGTACCTTTGGGGCATGTGGCAGTTGAGGCCACGGGAAGATGCGTGGGCAGTGGAGGCCACGTAGGATAATGTGTCAAGGATTCACTAGTGTGTTAGCATAATTACATCATATACCCACTTACGTACATACATACTGTGTACTATGATCACAGATACTAAACTCGTACAACTTATGAAACTCACCAACTCTTTGTAGTTGACTCATTTTAACATGCTTTTCAGGTGAACCGAAGTTGGAATAAGTTGCTTATGTGCTCGGTGCTAAAAGTGAGACTGAATCATTGTAGATAGATACAAGTATATTAATAATGAATAAACTGCCACGAGAACTGGTTATGTGTTTTTCTCCTAGTTTGTAAACTTAGTGCCAACCAATGTAATATGATGTAAATTAGTTGTAAATTGTTTTTTTTAGCAATGTGGTTGATACAAGAGGTTTTTGTTACATTCCCATATTACACTTCCACAGTTACCTGGTCCGGTTGTGACAAATTTTAAGTTAGCCCTACGGTTATTGAGTAGCTCATAACTCGTCTTTTTGAGCTTTTTAACAGTTAGAACACGATTAAGCGTATATCAAGAAGTGTTCATAACTTCATTCCAGAGTTGAACGAGAAGCTTTGAATTCGCCAACATTGTTCTTGATGTTTCAATCAGTGTTCGATTCTTTCTCTCAGCAACACCATATAGTTGTGGCACATATGAAGCATTGTATTCTCTATGGATTCCTTTTTGAATACAGAAAAAGTCCAAAATATTGTTCTTGAACTACGTGCCATTATCACTTCAAATTTGTCTCACTTTATGTTAGTAAAGTGATTCGATCTTGGTGATCAAATCCTGCACAAGAATTGGTGTCTGATCTTTAAAACTCATAAATAACACCCATGAATACCTTGAATAATCATCGGTAACAACTAAACAATACCAATCTCTCGCAATACTCAAACGATTCACTGGACAAATTAAATGAAGATTTTCCAAAGGAGTATCAATGGAATTAATTTGCTTCAACGGGTGCTACTTCTTCTGTTTTACCAACATGCATGCAACACAGTGATTGGTCAATTTGAAATGTTTTAGTGAAACACTGTCCACCAAATCATTTACCATTAAGTGATTCTTCTGACGAACATGAATATGACCCATACTTCTATGCCACAAAATTGAGTCTTTCTCGGTTTCCTTCAAGCCAAAACAAGTTTCAGTAGAAGAAGAAGATGATACCTTAGAACTCATGTTGAGTACATAAATATCACTAGATCTGGGAGATCTAATGGCTACCATGTCTTTTGTAATAACATAACCCGATTTAAGGATTACACATTCCTTGTCGGTAAATAACGCGGTAAATTTCTTATCATAGATTTGTAACATACTCAACAAATTGTGATCCACCTTATCACGATAATTTGCCCTTTCAAATGTAATACTACATTTGAAACTTCACCTTCTTTTGTAATCATCCTGCCTTGATTACCATAAAACGCTATATACCCTCCTTGAATATATTTGACATTCATAAGAAGATCATGGTTGCAAGTGATGTGTCGAGAACATCCGCTATCCATTATTCATTTATCACTAAAAATAGTCTTGGATGAACTCTGCACAATCAAAGTAAATGATTAGTTCAAAAAGGCTGCCCAAGCCTCAGTCTAGGGAACCTTTTTTGTTTCCTTTTCAGACTCAATTATTTTAGGTTTCAAATGTGATTGATGCACTTGAGAATATGCCATTGGTTTCTTTGACTATCTGCAAAGATAGGCATCTTTAATCACATTTGAATCCTGATTTTGACAAATTGGTTGAATGGGTTCAAAGATTTGTTCTTTACATTAATCTTGTTTACATTAACATGAGCCACCTTACGAGGGTTCACGTCATGAAACATGATATGTGTATCATCAAGATTAGCTTGTGGTGGTTGTCTTTTCAAGATTAGTTTAACCAAAGGAACCTTAGGTGAGTGTTCCTTGGTTAATGGATTTTCAGTCTTGTTCACCCTAGATCCACATTGAGGTGTAACATGACCACGTTCACCACATGAGACACATCTTCTCATGTCAACAAATGTGTGTAGTGAATTAGCACTAGTTTATGAAACATCAGTTTGAAAACATGCAACCGATACTTTAGAATTATCCAAGTGAACAAAACGTTTGTTCTAATAAAAATCAAGATTTGAACAATTTGAGAAACTTTGTAAAGTATCAGTTCCAGTTGAACTAAAAAACTTAGCAGGTTCCACAAATTTCACAAGAGATTTTACTTTAGATTTATAAAATGTTTTGTTCAATGACTTAGATTTTTCAGAATCCTTTTCAATGTCGTTTAAGCTTGATGTCTCATTTTGAAAGACACTCTCAATCAACTCAGGTTTGATTAAAATGCAATGCAATGCATTCTTTATCAAAAACATTGTTTACACCTTTTAACTTGAAAACTCTCCCAGTTTTTACTTTAACCTCGATCGGATTAATGAATTTCATCAAATCCGCAACAGAAAAACTCGGTTTCTTTGATTTCTTTTTGATCACTTTAGATTTGTGATTAGAAAGAGGAATGTTCTATTCTTTGTGTACCATCTCAGGTCCAAACACATCCTTAATGATTTCCTCGTCAACAGATTCAACAAAAACTTTGTTGCTTCGATCATGAGTTTCTTGAATTGATACGTGAGAAGCTAGTTTCTCTTGTTTAATTTGTTGTGGTTCCTCATTAATAATTATTGGTTCAACAATTATAGGAGTATCAACATACAACGAAATATTGATATGTGTAACAACTCGAACTTTTCAAATTAATATTCTAATTAAATACCCGACCCATTTTGATGTTCAGGAAATATTATCGCGCTTATCAAGTTAATTAATTGCTATTATATCATTGTTTAATTATATATATATATACATATATATATACATATATATATATATATCTTTCGAATTATAGAAATTTTAACCCCAAACCAAACTTTTACATAGTTATGATTCCACTTTCAATCTCCATGGACTAATGTGCAAACTATATATAATATTATTATTATAACTCACCAGATCAATTAACCCGGATCTGAACCCAAACCCTAGAGCCGTATGACGAATCCGTTTACACAATTACGCTACTTGGACCTCAATTCTTGCATCCATTATAGAAATTGAATCAAAAGTGGTGTTATACATATCATCTCCGGCCACACCGACGTCTTAACTAAGCTAATTCGATCAACCATGATTCGTTATTCCTAATTAACTCTACCGACACAAATTTGAACTCGTTATACTTATAAATGACCATAGTAATCAAATTAAACTTGCAGTTACAATCACCTAACCCTAGCCTTCATAAACCCTCAACTCAATTGGATTATCATCACTGTTTGCAGGTCCGTTCGTCACCAAGTTTAGCCGTTACTATTCTTCTCAATAAATCAATCATATAAAATAATACGAGGTAATTAAGTAGTGAATTGTAATCGTTTATGATCAATCAAAATTAACCCTAACATAAAACTGGTTAACAATCAAGGATTAATCAGATTGATAATTTTAGGGTTTATGGTGAATGGGTTTTTCGTTTCTTTTAGTTTATAATTAATTGATTTGATGTTACAACCAGGTTAGACACCAGTCCAGTTGGCAGGTGCACCCCTGGTTAAGGTTTGGAGAGATTGGTCGCTGGTTCGAACCCCAGTCACCCTTTTTACGTTTATTTTTGTTAGTTTTGTGTTATAATCCATTTTTTATATATAATAACACTAAGAATCAATAAATAAATTATATTTTAT
Source organism: Bidens hawaiensis (assembly GCF_021521415.1). NCBI lineage: Eukaryota > Viridiplantae > Streptophyta > Magnoliopsida > Asterales > Asteraceae > Bidens > Bidens hawaiensis. The sequence goes on along the minus strand of NW_027504842.1, from coordinate 3,008,525 downwards.
TAAAAACTGGCAAGGTTACTTTTGTTTTTCCATACCTTTATTAAAAACCTTATATGTGTGTAAATATATATGTATGAACATATATAAATATATATATATATATACATATGTATAAGTATATATATATAAATATAATAAAACATGTTCAAATACTTAAGATATATAAATAAATAAATAAATATCGATTATATATAAATTGTTAAATTAACATTTTATAAATATTATAAATATTAAATATATATAAAAAATTAAATGATTAAATTAGCCTTTTCCTACTTATATATATATATATATATATATATATATATATATATATAGGGTGGGGTTAGAATAAGAAGTGACTTATTTGTAAGAAGTGTGAGAAGTAGTATCGGGCGTTGGATGTGATCATCTGATGGTGGATATTGTTAGTGTGTTTTTTGTTCGGTGTATTTTATTTTTTAATGGTAAAAGCCACATCTTACACTTCTTAGGATAGTTTTACTTCTTATTTTAACCTTGCTCTCTCTCTCTCTCTCTATATATATATATATTATAAATATATATTTTTACATAATAAATTTATTAGTTAAAATATATTTGAATTATAAGATTTATAAAAATAGTAAATCTAAGTAATATACGGTTAACAAAATAATAATGTTAATCGATCATCAAACTCTCAACTCTATTTATATCCGTCAATTCCTTATGTTTGTTTCCGCACTTATTCTCTTATTAGGCTATATCATCGACGCTTGATCTGCCGTCTTCATTCTTATTATATTATTGTTCTCGTTTGCTCATCTTATAAAGTGAGTATCATACTCCCCTCTTTTAAGTCGTTTTCATTTTTTTGGGACATATGCGTTCTGAATATTTTTTTATTATTTAATACTCAACTACAACTGTTAACCATGTGTGTATATCAACTTATGCCTAACGTGTTATATGATCTATTTGATACGCATTCGGTGAGGTCATCATAATCACATAATAGTATGATCATACGACCGTCATAGTAGCCAAAGTCCGCCGCATGACAATGGTTTTACCGACAGCTTATTTACTTGCTCATTTGGTTGAATTGCTTAGCTCACTTGATACAGTTTGCACTTTTCTATACTTATTAAATTTTCACTTATCTAGTGGTTTACTCACTCAACCTCGTGTTGACAAATTATTGTATTTTTAACGCATAGCAGGTCATCGTATGAAATGATTATCAGGATTTGTTTGAAGAAACTTAGGGTTGCATGCTAGAGAAGAAGATACAAGATATAAATTTGGATTTTGTTTTACTTGTTTTATTTATGGAGTTCTGTACATTGTTTATTTGAACCTTGTTGGATTATTTGATTTTAATTAATAGATATTATCATTTTAAATATTGCATGATAGTACCTTAAGAGCTTAAGCAATCATCTCACGCCCCGGCGATTCTGCCGTAGGTTGGAGTGTGACAGATTGGTATCAGAGCCGAAGGTTTAAGATAGGTTGTTAGAGGTGCCTTTTTAACATGCTTAGGAGCCCCATACATGATTATCTGATTGCCTTATGTGTTCAAATTAATTGTTTACAACTTTGCTTAGTTAAATTATTTTTGCTTATTATTATATTGTCATGCACACACACACAACTTCGAGGCTATGTCTCAACCTTCAAATAATTTTTTTCTTAATTAATTTAAATCAAATTAGATTGCCTTTTTATTTTTGGGAAATTCCTTAAGAATTCCCTACTTTTGTTTTTACTCCCTCAACTAAAGGCTAGGTAGTATGCCATGTTTTTGTAGTAACTGGAAGGGGAGAGCACTGTGAGTTAGGCATTGGTAAACCAGTTTCGAAAACCCAAGGTAGGATGTTATTCCTTCCCTGGAGGATAGCCTGGCCACAGTACTCGAGCTTATAGGCCAAAGCGGGAACACAACTGTCATAAGACCGACACCTTAGGTTGTTTTTAAACCGAATTCATGGTGGTCCGTAGCTAAATTCAGTCTTTTCCGATTATTGTGTTATATTATTTTTTTTTTAAATGGGCAGTTGGGTGAAAAACCCATGGTATCCATGAGCACTCCTACTATCCATTCATCAACTTATTTTGAATGTTATTTTGTTGGAGTTCATCATACGTGGTAGTTCACGAGATGCTCCAACTACTCATTTTTAACTCGTTAGTTCGTTATGTAGTTGGTAAAGTTAAAATGCCATGGAACGCTAATGGGCCGTCCAACTCTACTGTATTGGTAATTCGTTAATTAGTTGGTATAGTTTAAATGTCATGTAACGATCATGGGTCGTCCAACTCAGTTGTTTTTTTATTCGTTAGTTCGTTGGCCATTCAAACTACCATGGAAAGCCCATGGGAGGCCAACACACAAACTTTGTTTAGTTAATTGTTTGTTAAGTTAACTCAGTAAAATAAAACTTTTAGACCTCATCTAGTTATCACGCATTAATCATTTCACAACATCAACTCATAAGTATCTACGCAATGTACCCATTACCTTACAATTTTTTACTTTTGTTCCTCATGATATTCCCCATTCATAAAAGCAAAGTTTTTATAAGTTATATAAAAAAACTAACCTTATATTATTTAAATAGTTTCCTCAACTTATCCTTCAGCTTATAAATCTTTATATTTGGTCCTCATAGAATGTATTCAATAAGAAACCATCGTCGTCATCAACGTTCATCTGGTTCTCATGATCGATGTTTGGCTGCTAGAAATACGAAGGAGTTTACTACTGATATGCCCACAATCATAACCCAAATCCAGATCCTCAAATCTAATGTTCGGCTGCACCGAACTATTATGACTTTCATAACTTATTAAGTACCAAACCTACATCCTTTCGTGGTGAGGAGAATGCCACCAAATTGCTGCAATGGTTCGAGAAGATGGAGAATGTGTTCATCCACTTGAATGTCCAGACGCCAAACAGACTAAGTTCGCCTCGAGCGTTTTCGAGGACCGAGCTATCACATGGTGGAATGCCTTGAAGGCCGACCAAGAACTTATTTGGTTGAAGCCATGCCTTGGGAGGATCTCAAAGAGGGTATGAAGAAAGAGTTTTTCCCTGAACATGAACTGCAAAGGCTTGAAGCTGAGTTTTGGGAGCTCAAGCAAGTCAATGGGGATAACTCCACCTATTCCAATCGTTTTTGTGAACTTTGACGTATCATACCCCACCTTGTAACCCTTGAGAACCACGAAATTCAAAAATACATTCGCGTTTTACCAAATATTTTCCGTGATGCTGTGGTGAGTTGTGATCCCATAACCATCAGTGAGGATATGGACCTAGCTACTTCCATCACTGACAGTCATGTGAGGGATGGAACCTTGTCCCGAAAGGATTTCTAGCCTAATATCGACAAGATCGAAACCGACTCTTCCTCTAATACAAAAGCCGAATCCAAACTTGCTTCCAATAACAACAATCACCACCACCACAACAACAACAACAACAATCGTAAAGCCAACCATCAAAACTATGTCGTTAACCAACCCAATAACCTACCTCCTCCTAACCAAACCAAAATGCCCTGAAAAAAAAAGCAAACGACGGTCCTCATCCCCTATTTACTTTAACATCCTACTTTCGGTTATAGTAATAAAAGAGAATTTCGTTTATTCAAAAATGTGCCGTGTATCGGTTAGATAATAAACTATAAGAGGGTGGGCTTAGACCTTGAAAGATGGAATAAAAGATGGAATGGGCCTTATGTCCATGCGCTTAAGGGAGTATAAATACCCCTTAAACCCTAAACCTTTCCATTTTATTCATCTCTACACCATAGCCTACATCTTGAAAAACACACACAAACACCATCCTATATCCCTAACCAAGATCCGAAGGTGAAAACCCGAGCTTGTTGGTGCTGGAACGTTGTAACGGGCCAAACCTACATCAAGACTAGCTCGTATTCATAAACCGACTCGTTTAAGGTACGTTTACAACGGAAACTTGTTCATTTAGGTTCGGATTTGTTTAAGTAATCTTAGATCTGTATACGTATGGTAAAGAAGAATCAAACGTAATGAACCTAATTGAAATTCATCAACAAACGTTGGGTTAATCAATCAAGGGATAGCCGTAGCTATGTATCGACCAAATACGCCTTTTAAAACCCGATGTTTGGATGATTGAATGATTGGGTTTGTAGGCGCTGGGTATACGAACCCAATGACCCTAAATTTGTATTTTTCATCATGAAATGAGGATTAATTGGAAATCCGATACCTGTTGATTGTTCTGTGTTCATATTGATTTTTACTTTGACCTGTGAGTCAAAGTATTGGATAAGAACAGTTGCTCATTCATTATCGCTAGTCATTCGTTAGAAAGCCATAGCGAATTGGATACATTCGCATGCCTTCATGACGAATGAACCCTTCTCATTCATTATATGACCATTCGTTATGATAAGATAACAAATCAGGTCATTCGCTACTCCCCCATTGGTTATGATAAGATAACGAATCAAGTTATGATAAGATAATGAACCAGATAACGAATCAGGTTATGATAAGATAACGAATTAGATAAAGAATCATGCTTAATTCGTTATAGCGAATGAGTTAGCGAATTAGATATTAGTTTAAATAATAATTGTAACACCCCGTAACCGCAGCGGAAACGTACACGGGATGCGACAGACACCTCTGATATCAACCACATTGTTTATAAAGAAAACCGAATGCATTAATATACTTCAAAATTACATTATCTCGTCTTTCATTACCGTCTAGGTGATACACACATCATACAATACGATTCATAATTCTATCTGTTATAATGTATCCTAACGTCCAGCACGCAAACCTTACACACATCAAGCACTTAGCACGTAATCAATCACTTTATCTTAGTTGTACCTGAAAAGCATGTGAGAAAACGGGTCAACTACGAATAGTTGGTGAGTTTCACTAATTTAAATAAACACTGACAGATCATTTTAATAATCATTTATTAGCAATGTAATTACGCTGGAAACTATGTTTCCCCAGTACATTTTCATTAATCTTCTGGGAACTATGTTACCCCAGAACAATAATAACCTCCGGGAACTATATTACCCCAGAACAATAATAACCTCCGGGAACTATGTTACCCCAGAACAATAATAACCTCCGGGAACTATGTTACCCCAGAACAATAATAACCTCCGGGAACTATGTTACCCCAGAACAATAATAACCTCCGGGAACTATGTTACTCCAGAACAATAATAACCTCTGGGAACTATGTTACCCCAGAACAATCCCACATGATAATCAACTTATATATTCTGTGCATCAAACCATATATATAAAAATATACAAGTGTTTCCATACGATCGGTATGTACTTAAGTACTTTAATAAAGACATGCTTTCCGCCCCGGGAAAATATTTAAAACAGTTCAATAAAAAGGGGCTCGTGAAAACTCACCTTAGCACATGCAAGCAGGTAACAACAATCAATATCAGTTAACACGTCCAATCTGTAATATGATCCCTACGATCGTTATTATGCAATTATTGTTTATATAATCTTTAACCTTAACAATCGGTACATCTGGGGACTCTATTAACCCAGTACTGTACCTGTTCCGGGGGCAATGTTAGCCCACAAATACTTCTCCGGACTCAGATTGTGATGTCGTTTAGAGTTCCAAGGTCACAATTTCTATTAATCGTTTTCTCGTTTTGCGTGCCTAGCACGAATATCCGTTTTATGTTTCAAAAATGAGGTTGGTCACACACGACCCGAAAATAGTGGTTGTCTGATAATTTAATTTAAAAATGTGAAATTATAGCTTGGTTTAGACGTCCCGATTGGCCGCGGGACCCGTTTCCGTCTTTGGCGTACCGGAAACTGTTAAATCGGTTAAAAATACCCAAATCATCCGAATTATTTTCGGATGATTCATTTTTACTTGTTTAACTCAATTATATGGAAATAGTCCATTTTTAAGGTTTTTACACACCAGTCAGCTCGCTTAAGCGAACTTCACCGGTTTACGCGTTTTAACTTTAAAAGTTTGATAATTAGCACAAATAATTATCCGTTTACTCTTGGATCTTGAAATTTTGCACAAATCACTTTTTAAAAGTGGGGAATTTTATAAAAATATTTCCAGAATTAATTCTTATATTTAAAATTTACTTATCTATTTTTAAACACCATTTAAACACTAAATATGTCGTAAATACTAAACGATCTTAGAAAAATCCCAAATTTCTCCTGGATGTCCCCTGCCATCCACATAGTCCCCTGTAATTTTTCCAAAACCAAAATCTTCTTTTAAATGCCATTTTTACTAAAACCGAGCTAGAAATCCCTAGAACTCGTTTAACAGAAAAGCCTACTTAGACTTCTCCAACAGACCTCAAATTTTGTGTGTGACTTATACATGATATGAAAAGCTTATCCAAAATTTTCCAGAATTTTTCCTGATATTTAACTATTTTTCACCATTTTTGGCCAAAACCGAGCATTAAATTCACCAAATATTCATCCTTTATCCAAAAATTACCAAAAATTCACAGAACTCATATTTCCATGTGTTTAACACCTCTGTAAAATTTCATGACCTAACTCTAAACGACCAACAATCTGTCCAAATTTCCCAAAACCGAACATAACCGAATATACCTTTCGTTTTCCGCCACTACAAGCTACAAACTCATCTTTCCGCCTTATTTACCACTAAATACAGAGCCTACAAACAACATACCACAATACCAAGCAAGTTACACTCACGATCAAGCCATTTATTTCATGGTTACGGTTAAAACATCAAAACAAAGATTTTGACCGTAAAAATTCGTTTTCGACTCTTTTAACTACTTTCTTGGACCAAGATCCCTTGTATAACTCGTATACATCACTTGATCATGCAAGAATCGGTTCCATCTCGGGTTTTCACCCTTTTTCATTTGGAAACCTCCTTTTCTTGCAAGAACACTCAAGAAACAAAGATAAATACGTACATAACACGATCTTTACCTCGTTTTTTCTTGTTAAAAGTCTCGGTTTTTGATCAAGGGGGTTGAGAGAGTTGAAGGTTTGATGGATTATTGGATGAAAAAAAGAAAATGAAATGAGGTTGGACCAAAGGGTCCGATCGGCCTAAGGTAAGAGGTGGGGTGGGACCCACAAGTTCAATCTTGGCCACATGTTTGGATTCTCGTAATCCGGATAATGTTTTGGATAATCTGGTTCAGTTCGTTTCTCGGTTAAACGTTTAATTCGGTTTACAACGAGGCCAAAATGGTTGTTTTTCGGCTTAAAATAAAATTTATATAAAACCGATTTAAAAACTTAAACCATGGCATTTATTAACTCGAAACATCATAATATTAGTTATTACGCATCTTTTTCGGCTTGATCGATCGTCTCTTGCTCGGTTTGGTATTAAAGGTTTCGTTTATCGTACCGACGTACTATTAAATCGAAATCTTTTTTTTTTCTGTGCTTTAATCCACTTATCCCGAAGCTTTATTACTTCGTAACCTCACTAAATATCATAAATCTCGTCTATAATTGAACCCACGATTCACTCGGGTTTCAATAACTATCGATCGTTTGATCGCATAATTAATACGGTGAATTATATATTCACGTACAATCAATACAATGAATCATGTTTTCTCGTATAATTACCACGGTAACTCATGTACCCGACGTTATATATGACGTAACTAACGTCTACCGGTTAGGGTATACCTGGTTTCGTCGGGATCGTTACATTCTCCCCCAGTTAAGAAATTTCGTCCTCGAAATTTTACACGCCCACTATCTCCTTTCGAGAGGAAGGTGGGGGGTTTTTCCTTCAGAATTCATCCTCGCGTTACCAAGTATAATCTGGTCTTCGCTGTGAATTCCACTTAATCTTAATAAAACTTGGTATGTCCAAACTGTTTAGTTTTCCCGACTATTAATTCTGCGGGATTATTTATGATATCAAGCATGTCTTCTATGATTACCTTTATTACTAGTACTTTCGTTGCCTCATCGCTTAGGCACTTTTCAATCCGTATACATGGCAAAACATCATGGATAGTACTTAGCCCCTAGAGTACTTTAATCGATAAACTAAATGACCAACCATGGAGATAGTTCTCATGGGGTCCAATTTATTAAGAAGCTATTTTCGGTTTTGCCAAACCTCATATCACCTCTCTAAGGTGACGCCTTAAAATACCTTGTCACCTCTCTCCGGCGACAATGGTTTCCTTTGAATGTTGGCATAACTCCTTTGCCAATCACGCGCTGCTTTCAACTTGTCTTAAATATTATAAATCCGATTGGTTGTTTCTCTAATCAATTCAAATCTTATGGCCTGAGTGACGCCCAATTTCAATTTAACAACTTGGTGATAATCACTTCACCCGTAGAAGGCTTCAAGCTCTCAATGTTTCCTTCCCCGTCTTCCAATATTGGGAGTAGGATGACTATTTTGATCTGAGATAATTGAAAATGGCACTCCACGACGAGATACCATTTCACCAACAGGAATTTAGGCAAGAATTCATTTTGGTAATCGTCATAGA